>NC_081414.1:387159782-387759782 GCF_030272615.1 Cryptomeria japonica | reverse complement strand
ACAGAGGCTGAGACAACACTGAGGGTAGGGAGGAAAGCAGCAGAGGACACAAGGGCCAGATACGCCTATGTTTAGCACGTCAGGGAGGAGATAGGCTAATGGAGAGACCTATACTATGGAGCAGTGCCACCAGAGCAACGGACTAGGAGCTTCCGTAGACCATCATGGACAGGAGACAAGAATCGAGCGGTGGGGTCATGGGTCCTCCACCACCACTAGATAGAGGGGACAGGAGAGATGATCCTAGGGCGGGCCCTTCCAGGGCTCAGACTCTGTCAAGGCCAACCGGCTCCGAGGGAGGGAGTTCATCATAGCCTTAGAGGGCTCTCTATGTATCAGTTTTGTACCATTTTGTATGATGACACCGTCGGGTGATTGTAGCCATATGATTTTGACATCATTGTATCATGACACTTATGATTATATATATATATATATATATGAGATTCATCCTTGTGGCAACTATATGCATGTATACCAATGTGATGCTTCTATGTGTTTTATGCATGATTTCTATGTGATGCTTATGATATGGATGCAAATATGTACATGATGGAATGCAATATTTATGTTCTATATGTCATGCCAATGTGAATGTATGAAATGCAGATGAATATGATAATGTAAATGATTATTTACATGATGAGAATGTAAAATGTGCTAATATGTGTTGTGTGCAGGATGTGATGCAATTGTGATATCTATATGTATGTATGAAATGCTTAATATATGAGATGCAAATGTTTTTGGTGTGTCATTATACTCAGTCATGTGATAGCGGGCTATACGGACTCAAGAAGGACGATGGAAGTCAATCAAGAAAGAGGGATGGAAGATAGAAGATATGAAAGTGAAAGAGTTTCTTGTTCATTATCATCATTGAGATTTATTATGGCAAATAGGTTATTACAATCCAGATATATGTTCGACCTAGAAAGTCATTGTACCCATTTGCATGGAGATAAGACAACTACAAACAAGGAATGCCCCAGTTCATACTAGACTCATAGTGTCCTCATATCCTTGGACAAGTCATAGTATTACTAAGAGACAATCCACAGACAACAAAGAAAAATAGGTGATGATACCCCATCCTCGCCTTTCTAGTCAAAGACATCCTGGAGATAAAATCTCTAGCCAGAGACATCCCAAAAAAGCTAAAAGACATGTCACCAAAAGATAAAATCAAAAGAAAATGAAGACTCGACACCAACATCCACTGTAGTCCTCAAGTTTAGTGTCTTTTGTCACTTGTACAAGTCTATTTGATTGTGGTCACAATGTTTTCCTTCACAAAAGGATAGATAGCACTGAACCATAATGTTGTCTGAGTCCATTGAAAGATTTGATTTGTTGAAGCCCATTGTTGTTGTTGTGTCTCATCTGAAACTGACTGAATCCATGAAACTGATACTTTATTGCGGAGAAGATGAAACTTTATTGCGGATTGGCGATGCAAGTGTTGCTTTATTATGGATTGTGCACGGATAGACTGAAGAAAACTGGAAGAAACTGTACTCCTCGAAACTTGTGATGCTCTCAGTTCCACACCCATCACTAGACATGGGATTTTCCTTAGCCACAGATAAGAGTTGATTTATTATGGATGGAAAGGGGTGAAAAGGGAGGTTTTATTATGAATGGCTAACTTATCTTGGGTAGATCAATAACAAGCCATGATGGGAATGGGTAATTTTATTATGAATGAAGAGGTTGTAAGTGTGAAAAAGTGAAAGGATGAAAGAGAATCCTAAAGGAGGGAGGAGCAATGTCTCTACACATGGCATCGGTGACCCGGTTTTCACCATGGTACTTGTCCAGGGCACCACCGAAGTGGTTATCACCATTGGACGAATTTATTTCCCTTTACGTTTTTCAATTTTTTTTCAATTTTTTTTGTGTCACAAGGCGCATGTTTGCCAGGTTTTCACCAGGTAACGATTTTTTTATTTTTATGATTTTTTTTTCTTTTCGATATTTTTTTTTTTTTTTGTATTTTTGTATTTTTTGAATTAGGATATTCTGAAGAGCTATGTGTAAAACCTGCGAAGGTGCATGTTGTTGATAGGATCCTCCAAAGGTTCACCCTCTATGGTTGAGAGCTGATATGCACCAAATCCATAGGCTACTGTAATGATATAAGGACCAAGCCAATTTGGTTCGAATTGTCCCTTCTTCTCTTTGTCTTGCTGATTCTTAGGATTTTCTTTTAGAACTAAGTCACCTACCTCAAATGTGTGAGGCTTTACCTTATGATTGTACCTGCATTGTTCCTTGACTAAATGATGTGTTTCTCGAGTGACTGTCTTCCTTGATAAAGGAACTAAGATAGAATTACTAATGTGTGGACTATGTTTGCCCATATGCATGTCACCTAAAGAAGTTTGGGCATCCCTGACAACAAGGTCCCGCGAGGAAGCTCCATTAAAGGTCCATGATGTATTGCCAGAAGGGAAAGGATGTGCGAAACAAGTGGATGAGTTATGAAGGCTTATTGCGAAAAGAAGTGAAAGTATCATGACATGATGGAGACTTAGGATCAACAAGTATGTTTTTTGACTAAAAATTGCAGAACTTTTGCCCTTAGTTATTTTAATATTAGGGGAGATCAACTCTTGTTCTTTTTTCTTTATATGATTTTTATCCTTGACTTTGATTTTTGCAGAGTCCAGTAGCTTTTGATTTTGATTTGGACTAAAGGACTTTTCTTTACTTTTGACTTTTAGATTTTTCATTTTGAAGCTTGATTTTTGATCCCCAATGAGTAAGGGATTTTGTAATTCTTGTTGATCCAAGTCTAGAAGCGGAGTGGAAATAGAATGAGTGAATGAAATGGTAAAGCTATTTGATTTCTCAAGAGGGCTGTTGATACGCTCAATAGATTCTTCATTGGAACCACTCTTAGGACTATTGATATAAAGAGATGCTTTCACCACTAGAGGAGATTTGCATTCAGACTTAGTAGCCACAACACTAGGTGGTTCACCCCCAATTCCTTGAAAATTGTTTGTAGGTTGTTCTTCTCGATTGAATGTCTTAGGAGATAGTGGGAGTTGATTAACATGAAATATATACTCACCACATCCCATGTCTTTAATCTTGAATTTTTCTTTTAGCTCTGGTTGTTTGGATGTAGAAGCTTTCAATGATTCTGGATCCACATATGCTGATGTAGGAATAGCTTCTTGATTGACTGGGATTCTTATTTCTAATCTAGGTCATAGATTGTTGCAATATATGAATGGGTTGGGTTCATCTTTGATGGTCACTTCAACTCCATTATGTGGGAACTTGATACATCGATGATATGTTGATGGGGCTGTGCTCATCTCATGAATCCATGGATGTCCTAGCAATATGTTGTATGCGAGATCGAGGTCTAGGACTTGACAAATCACATCCTTTGTAATTGGATCTATTCTGAGAGGTAAGGTGACTGTGCCCTTGGATGAACGTTCTTCATCATCATATGCCTTGATGGTAATTTTGTTTGTAGCATTCACAACTTTGTCTAAATATCCCAATTGTATTATTGTGTTCAAAGTACATAGGTTAAGACCAGCTCCTCCATCTATCAGGACTCATTTTATTCGATGTTTGTGTAGGAAGGCTTCAATGTGTAAAGGTGCATTATGTGGTTGGCTCACGGAGGCGTCGTCAACTTATGTGAATGTAAGAGAGTGTGGAACGGAAAGGTATCCCACCATGGCTTGAAACTGGTCCACGTTAAATCAGTGGGGACGGAAGTGTCCTTCAAAGTTTTTTCAAGAATGGATTTATGTGCGGGGGATATGCGTAAAAATTCAAGGATGGAGATAAGCGTGGGTGTTTTCCCTAACTGTTCTACAAGGTCATACTCAGGTTTGGTTGCTGAGGAAGTGGTGGTTTTAGCTGGAGTACCTTGCAAAGTTACCTTACCTCGATGAGTTGTAACATTACATTCAGAGGTAGGTTCAGAAGAAGATCCAATTCCTTTTAGGACAATTTTAGGTCTTTGGGTAGAATTTTCAGGCATTTTATCCTTGATGATAATGGTAGAGACATAAATGTCCATTAAAATGTGATTAATGATAAGTTGAGACTTTGTCATGTTTTTATCATCAAAACTCTTAGGTTTCTGACATCTTTTAGTTTGCATAGTAGTAGTGATGTATTGTAAATTGACCATATGTATTCCATGTGTTAAACCTGAACTTATGAAATCATGTTTGAACTTTGTCGGTCTATTCCTGCAGCCATGCCATTTATTCCTGTAGCCATGTGATTTGTTCTTGTTGCTATGCGGATTATTTAGGGTAATATCATATGTGAATTAATAGATGTGTTAATTAAATAAAATGCATATGTATGTCCTTGTATGTTGTTTTTGTTGTAGTGCAGGTAATAAATGATGTCATAGTGGATATTCTCCTTTTGCGCCTGAAGAAGGAAAGATCACGCAAGAGATAATTGAAGATCAAACTGAAGAGGAGTTGAGCAAGCACAAGGTACGGCATAGGCAGAGCAGCCAAGCAACACTACTGAAGTTTAACTTTAATAGGCATTGAATTTTCAAAACACCGCCACGGCATGCAAAGACTGTGGTTCGGTTTAGATCCACGTTTCCTGCAGCCAAGCTCTAGTTATCTTCTTTATCAGTCAATCATCCACCTCTTCTTTTGGGCGTGATTTGTGTTGTCAATTTTAGTTGATCTTCTCTTTATTAATAAGCTCTTCCCTTTTTCCTAGAGGTTAGACAGAAGAGAAAGAAATAGAGCAGAGGAATTTTAATAAGCATTTTTTAAGTTTCTTTTCAAAAAAACATATAATCACTTTCCAGAAGCAATGAATAAAAATCATGTTGTTTTGATCCGTTAAAGGTAGTTTTCTGGAAGCTTGATATCACTCATCCAAGGGGTCCCACTTGGTGAGTGATCCTGTGTGTGCTCATTGAAATTAGTTTTTCTTTAGTTGCAGTAGAAGTTTTTGCTTTGACTAATTCCTGCAGCCACTGGAAACAGATCCACTGAATGTTCTTGTAGCCAAGCCAGAACAGAGTAATTTCTGTTATCTATATTAAATCTTTCCAGCATTGTTTTTATAAGTTTTTCCTATAGCCTTTCATAATTTCCATTCTTGCCTTTCCTTTTCGCATAATGTTAGTTGTTGCAGTAATGCAAAATAGCCTTTGAAGGAACTTAGTGCATATATAGTGCAGACCCATTTCAAGTACTACATCCCTGGGTTGATAACTAAATGAGCACTAGCCATGAAAATAGTAACTTTGCTAGATGAATTTCCAAACTTCGGGTTGAGACTTCAATTAGAGTTATTATTATTATTGTTGGAGTAGACATTTTTGGTGTTGTTGCCAAGGATGGTGTCAAACTAAGAACCTCTTATGGTTATTAATCTTTTCAGTATTCAGTTAATTGTTTTTGGTATACCTGATCATTTGAAAAATTTCATGAATCTGCATGCATAGAAGAAGAAGAAACCCCAGAGGTAGATTCCTGCCCACTTATTCTAATCATGCAGAAGATAATTTCCTAGATATAAATTTGTTTGTTGAACTTTATCAAGCCCCACTGAATTTGAACCATCCTGAATCTGAATTTCTGGCAGGTAATCTTCAGTTCCTTTTTGGTCTTCAAGAAGAAGAATTTCCTATAGTAACAACCCCCACAGGTCCAATGCAAGGGAGCCCACCTCCTAGTGGGAATAATCCACCACCACCACCAGGTCCAACGTTTGAGTTTTCCATATCAGATTAGTGTGATAATGCTAATCTCAAGAATATTCCAGCATCTTCACTCCCTAAATTATATGGATTGGTGACAAAGGATCCAGACACATTTATGTTTGAGTTTGATGTTCTTTTTAGTATTTTCAACAATACTACAGATGCCCATAGACTCAAAAATTTTCCTGCCACTTTGAAGGAGTCATCCTTGAGATGGTTTATGAGCTTGCGTAGTAGCACAATCAATACATGGGATGAGATGAAACGGTTGTTTCTTGCAAAATACAAAGATTATTGTAGAGGTATTGATCGTCATGGTGATGATATCTTTAGAATGACACAGACTGAAGAGGAGAGTCTTGAAGATTATCTGGAAAGGTTCTTGTTTAGTGTCAAAAATTCCAAGCATAGTACTCTCAATGAAGATTCCCTCAAGTTGATATTTTTTAGTGGAATCAGTGATGAATGCACTGATTCTTTGGATCTTATGGGAGGAGATGACATTACAAAATCTACTTGGGCTAAAATAGGACAAATTTTCAAGAAGTATTCTAGATCTGCTTCTAAGAAGAATAGGAGATTTAAACCAAGAGCACCATTATCAGCATCTGGAACTGGAGTTTCTAGATTGGAACTTAGTCATCTGTTAAAGGACTTCAAGGAGGACATTATAAACAATATGGCTACCTAGTTGGATACACTGGCAGCTAAGAAGAAGCATGAGGAAGCTGATGCATTTCTTGCAGAATTTTGTCCTCATTGTAAACAGCGAAAGAAGGATTGCAGATGTAAAATGGTTGCAAATGTGGAGGTACCTGACTTCAAGCCAATTCAAGGTGAGGACGAGCAAGTCTTCTATGTTGCTCAAAGAAGACCAAATTTCTAACGAAAAGGTATGCCTCCAGATCCACATTCTTTTTCTGGTTATAGTGGAAATTCTTATGCACCAAATAACCAATGGCAATCGCCATATTCTCAAAATTTTGGTAATTATCAAAATTGGTATGGTTCTCAAGGCCAAGGGCAGCATTTTGGTTATCAAATGCCACAATGGCAGTAGCCACAAGGGAACTGGTACCCACCTTAGGTCCAAGGAAACCAATTTCAAGGGAATTGGCAACCTACTTCTCAATGGAGGGGGAGCCAGCCATGGAATGCCCAATCTTCTGGTCATCAGCCACCTATCCAGCAACCACAACCTCCTGCACTAATGCCTCCTCCTGCAGCCACTGTTGTACCTCCTAAACCAATGTGGTTGCCTACTCAACAGTTGCCAAATCCTAATATTAAGTCTCAGCAACAACCATAAGCTTATTCAGCTGATCTGAATCAATACCCATCCTATTCTTTATCTCTAAATGGTATGCACCTCCGGTTTGGGACAACTCTGCCTAATCCCTCTCATCCAGTTATCACTGAGGTACAAGAGGAGCAAGAAATCTCTCATCCAACAAATATAATACCTCATAACCAAATATTGCCACCATTCCCCCACATATTGCAAGAAAAGGAAGTTCCCACAGAACAATAGCAAAGCTTTGATATTATTGATCAACTGAAGCATATTTGTGTTAAAATTCCATTGTTGCAAGCAATAAAAGATGTTCCTATATATGGTAAGGCACTGAGAGAAGCACATCTAAAAAAACCTGGCAGGAAGAAAAAAGATCCACAAATAGTGCATGTTATGGGTCAATTGGTAGATATTATGTTAGGCAAAATTTCCATTCCAAAGTATTTTGATCCAGGTAGTCCTATTGTGAGTATAGTCATTAATGGCAGTCAAATAAAAAATGTTTTGATTGATTTAGGGGCAGCCATTAATGTAATGACAAGGGAAGTAATGAAACAGCTTGAGATCAATAGTTTAAGGCCTACACCTACAGTTCTACAGCTTGCTGATAGCTCTACAGTGAGACCTGATGGTATCATTGAAGATGTAGTAGTTATTTTGGATTCCTGGGAATATCCTGCAGACTTTATGATTTTATCTCCAAAAGCAACATTGGGAGGATATTCGGTGATTTTAGGTAGACCTTGGCTTGCCACAACTGATGCATGTATTGGATGTAGATCAAGGGATATGACTATTTCAAATGGGAGTTCTACAAAAAAAATTAGCCTTGTATTCTCCAACACAACCCCAGCTTGAACAACAACAAGCCGTTTGGCCTATTTTGGGAGAAGAATCTAAGGAAGTTAACTCTATTAATCATCTTATGATGATTAATTGAGGCCCATTCATGCAATTACATAATGAGGAATCAATTCTTTATGAAATTCTGATAAATGAATTAATAGAAGACCAAGAAATGCAGGAATTGGTTCTGCATGTTGCAAGTTTGGACTTTCCTACAGCCACTGATATACTGCATACTCTGTTGCCGCGGGAATTATCTTCTTCTCATTTTTTTGAGATGAACTAGATTGATCTTACTATTAAGATAGAAGTGGAGTTGAATAAATGTTTGAATATCAATAGAGATCTATCAGATACTCAAAAAGAGGGCCTTGTGGACTTGCTGAAACTTCATAAAAATATTTTTGCATAGGATTACAAGGATATGCATGGGATAGATCCAGCAGTTTGCACCCACTGTATTTATATAAAGGAAGAGTGTTGCCCACTCAAACAACCTCAAAGAAGAATCAATCTTGCCTTGAAAGAGATAGTTAAAGAAGAATTGCAGAAGTTATTAAAAGTTGGGTTTATCTATCCCATCTCTGATAGCCAATGGGTATCACCTCTGGTCATAATCCCTAAAAAAGGAGGAAAATGGAGGGTATGTGTTGATTATAGAGCTTTGAACTTAGCAACAACAAAAGATCATTTTCCATTACCATTTGTGGATCAGGTATTGGATTCTCTAGCTAGTAAAAGATATTTTCATTCCTTGATGGATTCAGTGGCTACAATCAAATCCAGATAGCCCCCAAGGATCAAGAGAAGACAACATTTACTTGTCCATGGGGCACGTATGCATATTTTGTTCTTCCTTTTGGGTTGTGTAATGCTCCAGCCACTTTTGAAAGAGCAGTGATCAATATCTTTTCTGATATTTCTCAAGACATTATGGAAATTTATATGGATGACTTTACAACTTATGGTTCTAAATTTGAGCAAGCATTGGGTAATCTCAAAAAAGTTTTGCAGTGATGTGAAGACTACAATTTGTCATTAAATAGTGAGAAATGTTTCATCATGATGGAAGAAGGAATAGTCCTTGGTAATCATATCTCTGTAGAAGGCATCCAGGTGGATCCAGCAAAAATTGAAGTCATTCAGCATATCAATGACCCTGTGAAGCAAAAAGATGTAAGAAGTTTTCTTGGGCATGTTGGATACTACAGACGGTTTATCAAAGATTTCAGTAAAATTGCAAGCCTCTTATATTCACTGCTTACTAAAGGTATGGAGTTTAAATGGACCCTAGCATGCAATGAAGCTTTCTTAAATCTTAAGCATGCTTTGACTCAAGCACCAGTTCTTAAAGGCCCAAATTGGTCTCTACCATTCCAAATCCACATAGATGCATCTGATTATGCAATAGGAGCAATGTTAGGACAGAAAATTGACGAATTGGAAAATGCAATATATTATATTAGCAAGAACTTGCAGGGACCTAAGTTGAATTACACAGTCACTGAAAAGGAAATGCTAGCTATCATATATGCACTTAACAAATTTAGACATTATATCATAGGATATCTCATATTTGTGCATACAGATCATAATGCAATTAGATATCTCATGAATAAACCATCAATTACTGTTAGATTAGCTCATTGGTTATTGTTGATGCAGGAATTTGATATCACAGTTGTTGATAAACCAAGGAAGTCTAATGTGGTTGCAGATTATCTTTCAAGACTTAAATTACAAGAAGATTCTACAGTGATAGATGACGCTTTTCCAGACGAATATTTATTTCTCATTCAAGATCACACTCCTTGGTATGTTGATATTGCCAACTATTTAGCTGCTGCTAAGATGCCAATTTATTTCTCTCCTAAGGAAAGAAGGTTGCTACTTGAAAAAAGTTTTAACTTCTCATGGATTGTTGATTGTCTATTGTACACTGGACCTGACCAAGTCATGCGAAGATGTGTTAGAGAAGATGAAACGTATGACATTATGCATGTATGTCATGATGAGCCATGTGGAGGCCATTTTGCTGCCAAAAGAGCAGCACTGAAAATGCTCAATACAGGATATTATTGCCCCACATTACATAAGGATGCAACACAGTACACACGGAAATGTGACAGATGTCAGTGAATAGGAAGACCTACAAAATATGATGAGATGCCATTATATCGACAAATATCAGTTGCACCATTTGATAAGTGGGGATTAGATTTTGTTGGCCCAATTGATCCACCTTCTAATGGCAAATCTTATATTTTGGTATGTACAGACTATGTAACAAAATGGGTAGAAGCTCATGCCATGACATATGCAAGAGATAATAAGGTAGCTGAGTTTCTTTATGAAGAGATATTTACAAGATATAGAGTACCAAGGGAAATTGTCTCAAACCAGGAACCTCAATTTACTTCAACATTGATAACAACTTTGGTCAATGAATACAATATAAGGTATAGAAAATCTACTCCATATCATCCACAAGATAATGGACAAGTAGAAGTTACAAATAGAGAGCTTGAGCCTATTCTTACAAAAATAGTATCTATTTATTAAAAATATTGGTCTCAGAGGCTTTCAGAAGCAATTTGGGCATACAGGACAACTTGGAAGACACCAATTGGTTTTACACCTTTTGAGATGGTTTATGGCAAAACAACAATAATGCCTATTGAATTTGAGCATAAAACTCTGAGGATGGCTTTGCAATTAAATATGACATTATCCGAAGCACAGAAAGAATGCATTCAACAATTAAATGTTCTAGATGAATGGAGGAAAATAGTTGTTCAACAGACAGAATTGATTCAAAATTAAAGAGAAAAGTGGCATGATAAATATATCAAGGACAAGAAATTCAAAGCTGGTGACTGGGCACTACTGTATGATTCCAGATATAAAGATTCTATGAGAAAACTTCAAACCAAGTGGTTAGGTCCGTATGAGATAGAAGAAGTTTTCCAGAATGGAGCTGTTCATTTGTCCACAATTGATCCTGTTTGATTCAAACTCTTAGTCAATGGTCACCAACTGTGTCTATATCATAAGTCGGCCACGAAACAAGAGTTCCTACAACAATTTGCTCGATAGGATGAAACAAAGGTTCCTACAGCAACAGATAGGGTTCCTGCAACAACTGATAATGATCCTGAAGCAACTCATCAGCTTCCTACTACAGTTAAGCAAAGTAATAAAGGTAAAGTTCCTGCAGCCTCTGCAGTGAACATGTTTGCTGCTTCATAATAAAATATTTATATATCTTATGGGAATATTCTTCTTCGTAAGTAAAATTCTATCCATGTCATTCCATCCCACATTCTTACCTATCATTTCACTTCATTTCGTCATCATTTTTCATACAACTGCATGTATGTGTATATTGTATTTTGTTTTAATTATGTATTTATTAGTTCATTATGATTATATCCTTTTTAAATCCGCTCCACTCCCTGACATCTCGTCAGCTTGTGTGGACACATGTTGTTAGGGTTCCCACAGATACTGAGAGGGGGGGGTGAATCAGTATCTGATTGGTAATGTAATTTTCTTAAAACTGAATATGCAGAATATAAAGTAACAGTATACCGGTATGCAAGAATTAATGCAAATAACAAAATCAAAAGCATCCACATGAAAAGAACACCATAACACAAGATGTTTAATGAGGAAACCCGGTGTGAGAAAAACCTCGGTGGGATTTGTGACCCACAATATTCACTTACTGGCCAATAAGAGAATATTACTTACAATAGGGGCCTGCACATGCAGGAAGGCCAACTGCCTAGAGCTCACTGCTCAACAAGAAGTCACACTGACTTACAAAGAGGATTTACACAAATCCAATATTTTGTACTGCTTTACAATAGCATCTTCAATGCCAGATTCAGTACCGGTTCTTGCTCTGTCCTTTACATATACCCTTGACCTACAATTCGCACATTAGGTCTACCTTATAATTTTTTTATTACATTCTCTCCATATCCTACAAATGCCTACAATGATCTCTTTTATATACAAGAGTCATTTTACAATTTGCCAAGTCGGCTTACAATGATAAACATAATATTACATATCAAAAATCATGTCGGCCTCTGTGTCGGTATACATATTTCCTTCTGTGTCGGTGTACATCTTCTGTGTCGGTGTACATATTTTGTGCCGATGCCGGTGTATGTTGATTTTGTTGATGTCGGTGCACTATTCTGTTTGAGTAATGCTTTGTCGGTATAATGTCTTTGCCAGTGCCATAGGATTGCAAGGTTGCATGTGTAATGCTTTGCCGGTATAATGTCTTTGCCAGTGCCATAGGATTGCAAGGTTGCCTGTGTAATGCTTTGCCGATATAATGTCTTGCCGGTGCCATAGGATTGCAAGGTTGCCATCAATGACAAAACCTTCAATCACACACAATGTCTCATTGGAGTGTCCATATGCCAACAATCTCCCCCTTTGGCATTGATGGCAACGCTCATGAGAAATTTCAAGAAGATATCCAAAAATGTGTATACCAAAAAAATGTTACCAAAAATATGAGGGCTCCCCCTGAGCATGTGATCCCTGTGTTTTGAATTTTCTCATCTACTACTACCCCTTTGGCATCAATGACAAAGGTTAGTAGATTTGTAGTTGTACCAATACATAACCTCAACCTTGTAGTTGGGTAGTTATTAGCTGAAGAATATCTCCCAAAATTAAGTTTATACCATCCATAAAGTTCTTGCTCTCCTTTATTGCTATCTCAGTTCTGTGTACTGTACCGGTGAGATGTTGCAAGTGCTCTGCCGGTGTTTTGCTACCCTGTTTTAGTGCCTCTGAGATTTCCTTACGCAGAGATGCTAAGTAGTCCAATCTTGGACTTAGTTTAGATCTCAAAAATTTTGCCTTGTTTATTATTTTCTCTTTTTCTTTTTCTAATTTAAGCAATTCTTCCTCAAAAATTGATAATGTATCGGGTGAGTTAACAAAATTATCAGCAAGTTTATTGATCTCTTCCTGTACCTTGCTTATCTTTTTGTCTACATCCATGGTCAAAAAGTTTATCTTACAGGTGTCTTTATATAGAGTTTTGTACTCTTTCAATAAATTGCACAGTTCCGATAGAAGTGTGTCAAATTCCCTGTTACACTTCTTTATTCCTTCCTCAAAGAATTTCTGTTTTTCTTTTTCTACACTTTCCTTTACAGTTTCTACCTTTGTTTGCTCAAAATTTCCAGAAATATATTTACAAAGTGTATCCAACTGGCCTAAAGAATCTTTGTTGGTTATATTACAATTTGGAGCTATTAATTTCAAAACTGGAATTGAATCATCTATTGCTTCATATGCTTGTGAGCTATAATCGGTTATTTTCTTGATAGAATCGAGCAATACCTCTATTACATTTGATGATGACCCAGTAAACTGAGTGCCGATAGAAGGGACCATGCTAGTATTGACCTCTGGTAGGTCTATTTGTGTCTCCACAGTTTTTCTTGCATCATTTCTTACCGGTGGCATCTGTTCTAGAGCCTTTAGCTCTGTTGGTTGCTCTATTTGTGTTCCAAATTCCTTCTTTTTCTTTGAATCTGCTACCGATTGCTCTTGGTTTCCTATTGCCAGTTGCTCTTTATTATCAGATTTCTCTGTGGTATCCTTATCTACCACTATGTTGATTTTTTGAGTATCAACATTCACAGTATATAGGACTTCAGGATTAGGATTGTTATCCTCTGTGTCCATGCTCTCAGCTGTCGGTTGATCTTCTGTAGTTGTTTTTACCGGTGGAGTATTTAAAGGAGGTGGGGGTAAGTTGTCTCTAATCTTGATACTTGGCGGTCCACCAACTTTACCTTTCCCTTTGTCCTTTTAATGTACCAGAATGGGCTTGGGATTCATATATTCTTCTTGTTTTTCTTTTTCAATCAAGAATCTATCCCAACCATCTTCTGTTTCAGTTGAAACTTCAGTAACTCTACCTGCCATTAATGATATTTGCTAGTGTGCAGTGGAAAAGACTATCCGGTTGACCTGAGCTATCAAATCATCAATTTCCTTAGGTGAGTTGGCCAGGTATACTGCAAGTAATTTTTCTATTTTTATTTTCTTATCCAACTCAATTATTCCTTGCCTTTTGGCCTCAAGTCTCTTATATAATTCATCAGGAATTTCATTTAGGACTTGCATCAAAAACTTTTTATACATGTCCATGTGTAGTATAACACTTTCCTCAATTTGTCCTTTCTCATCTTCTGATAGGGTGTCATAGATTTTCCCTATGTTTTTCAATTTTCCTTCCTCTATGATTTCATCCACTAATATGTCAAAAGGGGCCAAGTCAGTGTCTGTCTTCTTCTTCCTTTTGGGGGTCAGCTTTTTCTTAGGTGTGGCTTTCTTGACTGGAGACCATACAGCTTGTTGCTTTTGTCTTGTCCTTCTAGATGAAGGAGTGGATACCGGTGAGGGGTCTCTTTTCCTCACAACTCTTTTGAATGTTGCTGGCATATCTCCTTCTGAAGAGGTATCTACCAGTGATAGATGAGTTTCAGGCTGTTGGGCTGCCAACTCTTCTTTTGTTATGTCGGTTTTCTTTAGTACATCATCTTTTAAGGCTTTTGCTTGCCTGCTTCCTTTCCTCACAGATGCCTCAACTTTCTTTACTCTCTTCTTAGATTGAATTTGACTTTCAATGTGCTCAGCACTACCAAATACTTCTTCCTTTGGTTCATGGGGGGCTTCCAGAAGTGCTTTGCAATAAGTTTCCACTATGTGGTCATCTGCTTCATACCCCATTTTTGTAACCCAGATTGTTCTTAGGATGACTGCTTCCATCCAGATCTCATCCTTTTTTATTACAAAACATATGTCATCCTTGTATTTGTTGAAAATTTCCTATGATAGTCTGATCCTCTTATTCATTTTGACCTTTAGTGCTTGAAAATACTCATGGATATTCTTTTCTTTGTTGTCACCCATGTTGTTGAATAAGTCAGACAATTGTTTTCCTACCGGTATGTCAAATCCAAAATCCTTGTTGCCTATACCGGGAGCCTGTTTGGTTATATGTAGCATTAAGCATACAAGCAAATTTCCAAATCTAAAGGTTCCTTTCTTATCCTTCTTGATTTTTGCTAAGTTGTCAGTTAACTCATCTTTTAACCATTCACAAATGTCAATTTTTACATTGTCCTTAACCATGTCATAAGCACTTTTTATGCATAAACTGGAAACAGAATTAAGCCTATTTGCATGAGTTGCTTTGTAACCTAGAATCATGCTAATGAATCTCACATTTGTATCGGTTACATCATTAACCCTCAATGATCTTTTGTCAGATGTTGCACCAGTTAGTTTCGTTACTAGGTCATTGGAGACCTTCTTGGTTTTGTCGGGTCTGGTACCGGTGGAAGGTAACCCTGTTACTGCTTTCACAGCTACCTTTGTAATTTTATGCACTGAGTCAAGCCAAAAGAATGAGCCATGTACCCTACTAAGAACTATCCTAATTACTTCCTTGGGAAATTCAAGAATGCAGAGGATTTCAGTGAATCCTAGGGTTTCAACAATTTGGTGTTCAGGTTTCACATTTCTGGCATTGTCACATATAACAGATTTGTACATGTCTTTGATTTCTTCATCACCTAATTCCTCTATGTTGCAATGAATATACATTCTAGGGTCTTCTGCATAAACAACACCCTTGGGAATTTGGGAAAAAGTACCTGTGTTGTCATCTTTCTTAGCTACCTCGGGAACTAGCTCAAACACGGGCCTAGGTCATTTTATAACTTCGACTACTGTAGGGTTTGCTATAAATTCAGGTGCAGAGGAGGATTCCATGATGATAAATACCTTTTTCTGCTTTTGGATGGATTGATTGCTGAAGTGCTTTGCCTCTTTGCTTGGAATGCCTTAGCTCAGAAATCTTCGCGCTATTTGAAGGTTTGAATTCACGGTGAAATGAAATGGAGCCAAAACTTAATTTATAAAGTCTTTTAGGCCACCTACCACATTAATTGTTTGTCGGTAAGGGTGAACTCACAATAATGGTTCCCACTTTTTTGCCACTTTTGACACTGAGATGTACATTTTTAAAATAATCTTCAACTTCCGAGAACTATAGCTTTTAAACTATTAAAAATTTGAAGATGATGTAAACTAGTGATTTCTAGCATTTTGTTTGTAGATTCTATATACATTTTTTTCAAATTTTTTTGATGGATTTTTTAAAAAAATTTCCATCTCCCTCGAAAAGTAGTTTTTTACAACAAACTACATTTTTTAAGAGTGAGGTGCCTCCCGAAACGTATAACTTTTTTTCTATAAATGATAAAAACTCAATTCTTTCAAATTTTGGTTTGTAACATCAATATCCAGGGCTTGCATTTGGTTTTATAGTGATATGTTAAATATTTTTCATTTTATAAAGTTTTGAAGTCTGACTAGTCATAATTTAGACATAGGTTTACGTTTGAACACATAACTTGTTCTATATAAATCGAAATTCAATTTTATTTTTTTTGTTAGAAAGAAGACATCAATACCAGGGGCATAGATATTTTTCAGAATTTTTTTTAATCAGTTTCTTATTTTTCCCAATGCGTTGAACAAAGAAGTTCATGTTCGATGAAAAACCAATTTTCCATAAAATTAAAAAAACAAGAATATAATAAATTCAAAATATAACAAAATTATACTCATTGGAAAGCTTGCTCTGAGTACTACAATCTAATATTTTTGGGTTATCAAGATTATTTCATTTGTGCTTTGAACTAGAGCTCCGAAGTCATTAATTCTTCAGAATTCTGAAAATTTTTGGGAGAAAGCTCAAATTAGAGGGTTCGAATGAACAGTACTTCGAGCGAATGGGGTTTGCTCGAATCCATTATGGTTCGAGCGAAACCCCATTCGCTCGAACCAAAAGGCTACATTTTGGCCCGTACAAAGTTACCTGCGGTTCGAGCGAACCCAGGTCCACAACGTGGTTCGCTCGAACTCCCAAGGGTAGTTCGAGCGAATACCACTATTTCGCTCGAACACCTAGAAAATTCAAGTTCCCACTTTCGCCAAATTCCTTCGTTGGCAAAAGTGGGAACCAACTTTGTGAATTCACTCGTAATGTATTAACTCAACTTTATTTGTCGGTAATGAAGGATTTTCAACTTCTTTTCTTTAACTAAGGGAATAATAGCACATGTGTCATTAAATTGCCAAACCCTCAAGATAATTTTCTTCAATTTGATGAAGAACATCTTGCCGGTGGAGTATTGCCCTGTCCTGCCGGTGGAGCATCATATTGTCCTGCCAGTGAAGCATTTGTTGGTTCTACCAGTGGAGGAGTAACCCCAATATTTAGATCACCTTTTCTAATCCATTGCTTTGAAAATTCTTGCTTAACCTCTTCAACCTTTTCTTTACCTTTCAAGCTAGTACTTTTGTTATCTACCGGTGTACCTTTACTTCTACAGAATTTTGCAATATGACCAATTTTGTTACATGCATAACAAGTTACATTATTTTTCTGAATAGCTTTCCCATAACCTATGCCAGTTTGTGTTCTGCATTTATTTGATAAATGACCAAATCTTCCACAAACATAACATCTTACATTCATTCTGCAATTTTCAGAGTTATGACCAATTTTGTTGCATTTGGTGCATTGAGCGGTGGGAGGATTGATGTTCTGATAATTCCTAGATCTACATTCATTTGCCCTATGGCCATATTTATTACAGTTAAAGCATTTTCCATTGAATTTGTAAGTATTAGAGGGTCTTACCAGTTTGCTTTGATCCTGGGTATTTGTAGTACCGGAGCTTTCTCCAACTTCAAATCCAACTCCAGAAGTGTCACCTTTGGGTTTTTTATTCTTCAATAAGGTACCAAGTTCTTCTGAGCTTTTCTTGAATTTTTCTTTGTGTTGATTTGCAGTTTCCAATTCCCTTTCCAAAATCTCTTTTTGTCTCATTAGTTCATTCGAGTCATTTTGAGTATGCATCAGATCTGTCTTCAACATATCATTTTCATAGCTAAGTCTTGTGTTCTCATTTGCTGCATCACTTAGTCTTCTGGTCAATTCTTCTTCATTCCTCTTTCTATCCTCAATCTCTTTGCAGAATCTCATAGTCATATCCTGCATTTCATTTTTTGTTGTCATGATCTCTTGTTTCAATTTGCTTATCATATCATTTAATGATTCCTTTTCATCATTTTCATTTTGCAATTTTTCACAAAGTTCTCTTCTCTTGTTTCTTGTAACAGTAAGATTTTCTTGAAGTGCCTAAATAATGTCCTAAGCTGCTTTTAAATCATCTTCTAATTTGATATTTTTCAGCTTCTCTGCATCATAATCAGTAAGAGCTCCTTCAAGTTGCTTCATCAGATTTTCCATCTTTACCGGTGTCAAGATCTTCCTCAAGCTGTTAGGCTTCTGAAAATAGAGGACCAGGCTCTGATACCAATTGTTAGGGTTCCCACAGATACTGAGAGGGGGGGGTGAATCAGTATCTAACTGGTAATGTAATTTTCTTAAAACTGAATATGTAGAATATAAAGTAACAGTATATCGGTATGCAAGAATTAATGCAAATAACAAAATCAAAAGCATCCACATGAAAAGAACACCATAACACAAGATGTTTAACAAGGAAACCCAGTGTGGGAAAAACCTCGGTGGGATTTGTGACCCACAATATTCACTTACTGGCCAATAAGAGAATATTACTTACAATAGGGGCCTGCACATGCAGGAAGGCCAACTGCCTAGAGCTCACTGCTCAACAAGAAGTCACACTGACTTACAAAGAGGATTTACACAAATCCAATATTCTGTACTGCTTTACAATAGCTCAATGCTAGATTCAATACCGGTTCTTGCTCTGTCCTTTACATATACCCTTGACCTACAATTCGCACATTAGGTCTGCCTTATAATTTTTTTATTACATTCTCTCCATATCCTACAAATGCCTACAATGATCTCTTTTATATACAAGAGTCATTTTACAATTTGCCAAGTCGGCTTACAATGATAAACAAAATATTACATATCAAAAATCCTGTCGGCCTCTATGTCGGTATACATATTTCCTTCTGTGCTGGTGTACATCTTCTGTGTCGGTGTACATCTTTTGTGTCGGTGCCGGTGTACATTGATTTTGTTGATGTCGGTGCACTGTTATGTTTGAGTAATGCTTTGCCAGTATAATGTCTTTGCCGGTGCCATAGGATTGCAAGGTTGCTTGTGTAATGCTTTGCCGGTATAATGTCTTTGCCAGTGCCATAGGATTGCAAGGTTTCCTGTGTAATGCTTTGCCGGTATAATGTCTTGCCGGTGCCATAGGATTGCAAGGTTGCCATCAATGACAAAACCTTCAATCACACACAATGTCTCATTGGAGTGTCCATATGCCAACACATGCTAGGTTAAGTTGGGGGGGTACTTTATGGTTTGGTTTCCAAAGTGATTGATTATCCATCCTTTCTGGTACTCTGAATTGATTTATTTCCATCATTTCTTATCATGCTATTATTTCACATAAGGGAATAATAAATTCTACAGCCAGAATTGAGATATGTATTGGAATTTCAATTTAGCAAGTCTGTTAGATATTTTGGTCTTCTATTTCTTGGCTGTAGAGTAAAAAAATAGCAGAGTAAGAGATGGGTGGTGATCCAATTCACCATGAGCCAATAGTTCATGAAGTGTTGTTGCAAGATGCTCTTTGTGAGCATTATTTTAGACACCACGGCTGGTTGGATTACTTCTTGAAAATCAGAGATTCTAATGAAGAAATTGCTTCATAATTTATGCATTCTTTTAATGAAGGAGAAGCTACAGTTAAAGGCTTGAGGATTATTGCTACGGAGCAGTGAATAGAAAAAGTAACGGGGTTGTCGTAGGAAGGAGAACTATTTCCAGAATCAAAAGATGTAAGGAGCGCCAGGGCGGAGTTCACAATTCCCATGGATGGACCCCTAATGGTGCACAAACAAGGAACTAGAAAGGTTTCTCTACCAGTAGAGTGGCCTCAGGTAGCTTTGTATGTTATGAAATACATAACATGTGAGGGGCGATATTCAAATCTGCATTCACGTCATTTTAAATTACTTAGTCATCTACGGCATGGTCGGCGAGTGAATGTTCCTAATTTCTTATACCACCTAATTTTTACAAGCGCTAAGGAGACACGAAAAAATGGAAATCGCTCTGTTAGCCATCATGGATTGGTTAAGCTTCTTTTACAACAGTCCCTGAGAGACGTTTCACAAATGGAATGGGGTGTATTTGAGGATATATTGTAGTTTAGGGTTGAAGATGCCCATGTTGCAGAGAATCCGCTAGTTGAAGAAGAAAATGTTGCAGAACCCTCTTCCCCCATAGTTGCTGAAGATGAGGATTTCCTTGTTGCTGAAGGAGTCATAGTTATAATGGAGGAAGAGGCAGTGGAGGCAAATATGGAAAAACACTCTACTTCTCTTCAAAGAGATTCATCAGTTCCTCAAAGAAAACGAAAGGAGTTGGAAAGGGATGAAACAGATGAAGAACCCATGGCCCAGCTGTAGGTAACTCAGATTCCTCCTACAGCCAAAAGGCGTAGGACAAAAAGAAAAACTCCTGTAGCAATTGAAGCAACTCCTGCAGCCACTCCAAAGGTTTTTGTGAGAAGAACACGTAGTAAGACATGAAAGGCTCATTCTCAGGGTAATCCAATAGAGGTTATTACAGTGGAAACTTTAGAAGAAGGAAGCCCTGCATATATTGAAATCCAAGAAGAAGGAAGCCCTGCAGATATTGAATTTCAAGAAGAAGGAAGCCCTACGGATGATGAAATCCAAGTAAAAGTTGATGAGGATAGACTAGAAAATCTTGCTTTTGTGGCACAACAGCTTGAAGAAACTATTGGAAATATTTCTCAGCATCTTGAAGAAATTGTTGGAGATATTCTTGAGAAATTTGAAGAGACTGTTAGAGACATTCTACAACAACCTGGCGAAAATATTGGAGAGATGCCAGCACAGATTGAGGAGTTTATTAAGGAAATCCCACGGTCTAAGGTAGCACCTATTAGACCTCCTTCATTCCTAAGTAGTTTGTCTATTGCTTTAACATTTTATAGACAATGGGAAATAGAGAAGGCTGGGTTGCAAGGGATTATTGATAAACAGCAAAAAGAAATTGAAAAGAGAGATAACAAAATTGAGGAATTAGAGGCTAAGGTAGAAATAATTGCTGGTATGGTTCCTGAGTTGATGCAGTGTAGGTCACCTCCAAGGGTTTATGCAGTGCACTTGAAGGAGTGTTATTTGAACTTCAGACTGAACCACATTATTAGGGACCTTAGCCCTTCCTTAGATACACCTGAAGAATTCTTTTATGCTTACCAAACCTCTCCACCGACTGTGAAGAATTTTCTATGTGAATTGTACTTACATAACTATGTTGTACCCTCAGACAATGAGTGGAACCCTTTGTTATATATTGGGGATATCCATATTAAAGCTTTAATATCATGGATCCAAAATGAGATCATCATGGGGGCACAAGCCAAGGAATATGAAAAATTAGAGTTTGACTGTCCATTACCATTAAGGAGAGAATCAAAAGCACCAAGAGTTCTTTATTACGAGTGGCAGAAATTACTGGTAAGAGATAATGTTAGAAAATTAGTGCTTCCAATGAGAGAAGAAATCTATCAGGCATATGAGCATTTGGTTTAGACTGACAGGACAGCTGCAATAGAAGGGTTAACTTAGCGCTGGAATAATCTACCAAAATAGTTAAAACAAGGAGAACCTTATTCACTACAGAATTTTCAAGTAGCCATGAAAAGAGGCCCCAGATATATACAGTTAGGTAGGGAGAAAACCAACAATTGGCTACCATTGATCTTTCAGCCCCCAATCCTTATGTGGTCACTTTTGGCATGTCAGCCTATGGAACAAAACTATGATGCAGTCACAGAAGAATCAGCTAGATGGTCCAGGCTGGAAAAAATGAAAGGATTTTATTGGAACTTGGCTTCAGGGGGGATAGGTCAGGGCACCATTGGTGATTTGAGAGTTACTGCAAGAGTCAAAAATTCTCCTTTTGTTGTAGGATTAGAAAGCTCTTAAAGTTGGGGGGCATGATAAGTTGAGACTTTGTCATGTTTTTATCATCAAAACTCTTAGGTTTTTGACATCTTTTGGTTTGCATAGTAGTAGTGATGTATTGTAAATTGACTATATGTATTCCATGTGTTAAACCTGAACTTATGAAATCATGTTTGAACTTTGTCGATCTATTCCTGCAGCCATGCCATTTATTCCTGCAACCATGTGATTTGTTCATGTTTCTATGTGGATTATTTAGGGTAATATCATATGTGAATTAATAGATGTGTTAATTAAATAAAATGTGTATCTATGTCCTTGTATGTTGTTTTTGTTGTAGTGCAGGTAATAAATGATGTTGCAGTGGATATTCTCCTTTTGCGCTTGAAGAAGGAAAGATCACGCAAGAGATAATTGAAGATCAAACTAAAGAGGAGTTGAGCAAGCGCAAGGTATGGCATAGGTGGAGCAGCCAAGCAACACTACTGAAGTTTAACTTTAATAGGCATTGAATTTTCAAAACACCACCATGGCATGCAAAGACTATGGTTCGGTTTAGATCCACGTTTCCTATAGCCAAGCTCTAGTTATCTTCTTTATTAGTCAATCATCTGCCTCTTCTTCTGGGCGTGATTTGTGTTGTCAATTGTAGTTGATCTTCTCTTTATTAATAAGCTCTTCCCTTTTTCCTAGAGGTTAGACAAAAGAGAAAGGAATAGAGCAGAGGATTTTTAATAAGCATTTTTTAAGTTTCTTTTCAAAAAAACATATAATCACTTTCCAGAAGCAATGAATAAAAATCATGTTGTTATGATCCGTTAAAGGTAGTTTTCTGGAAGCTTGATATCACTCATCCAAGGGGGCCCACTTGGTGAGTGATCCTATGTGTGCTCATTGAAATTAGTTTTTCTTTAGTTGCAGTAGAAGTTTTTGCTTTGACTGATTCCTACAGCCACTGGAAACAAATCCACTGACTGTTCCTGCAGCCAAGCCAGAACAGAGTAATTTCTGTTATCTATATTAAATCTTTCCAGCATTGTTTTTATAAGTTTTTCTTGTAGCCTTTCATAATTTCCATTCTTGCCTTTCCTTTTCGCATAATGTTAGTTGTTGCAGTAATGCAGAATAGTCATTGAAGGAACATAGTGCATATATAGTGCAGACCCATTTCAAGTACTACGTCCCTGGGTTGATAACTAAATGAGCACTAGCCATGAAAATAGTAACTTTACTAGATGAATTTCCAAACTTCGGGTTGAGACTTCAATTAGAGTTATTATTATTATTGTTGGAGTAGACAATTAACAATTGAATCATAGTTATAAGATGCTCTCGTATAGTTGGTCTGCTCATTTGTGGCTTTGGCTTTTCCCTTGTCATGTTTTGGGAATGGTTCTTTAAACATTTCATGTTCTTGATTGGATGAGTGTCCTTCAATCTCAATGTCACCTCTATCAATGAGATCTTGTACGATGTTCTTCAGTCGATGACAGTTTCCTATTTTATGTCCCTTGCTTTATGAAATTCACAATATTCATCATCATTCCACCAATTTGGTTTGACCTTTGGCTCATATGGAGGCAAATCTGGAATTGTTATTATTTTGTTTGCCACTAGCTTCTTGAAAGCTCACTCAAGTGGTTCTCCCAATGGGGTGTACTTCCTTCATGATTTGGAAGTTGTTTGAGTGTTCACTTGATTGTTTATAGAGCTTGATCCCAAAAAAATGATTTTGGGTTGTACTGTATTGGCATCAACAACACCATCATTGACTGTGTTCTTGTTTTGATTCCAAAATCTTGGCTTGTCTTTTCCTTTATAGTCCTCTTTGTTTTCTTTGAATATTTTAACGATGCCTTGCTCAATTAGGACTTTCTCTATTGCTAAGCCTTTTTCAATGACATCCTTGAAGGTGGACAAACAAGCTTTTCTCAAGTCATAACCAATGTCTTTGTTAACATTTTGGGTGAACATCTCTACCATTTTTTTTATGGAATTTCACAAGAGCATCTGCTGGCTAGATTTCTCCATCATTGTAAAAATGATGAAAAATATTCTCCATCCTTTTGCTTTGTGTTGCACAAAGTGGTGATTGATATATCTATCTCTATGTTATATGAGAAATGTTGGATAAATGCCTCTGCTAAGTCACCCCATGACTTAATTCTAGGTGGGAGTTGTGAGAACCATTCCATAGTTTGATCACTTAAGCTTTGTGGGAATAATCTCATCAAATGTGTCTCTTCTGCTGCTACCTCAATGCAAGCTGTAAAAAAATGTCTTATATGTGCCTTAGGATCCCCTTTTCCTCTGTACTTATCGAACTTAGGTGTCACAAAGTGTGTAGGAAATGGAGGCATTGGAATCATTTTGTCAAATGGATAGGGACATATGTCTCTCATTGTGTAAGTTGGCTTATGTGTATTTATGTCCTCCATTTTCTTTTGTAAATCCTTAATTTGTTGCTCCAAATTGTTCTTAGGTGGAGACCGACTTCTTGGACCATACCCCACGCTTGAACCACCGGGTGGAGGAGGAGCATGTTGCATATATGAATGGTATTGATCATACACATGTTCATATGGAGGAGGTATATAATGATGTTTTGTATAAGGACCACTTGGTATAGAGTCATGATGAGGAATGGAATATTTGTTTTGTCCATGTATACCATACTCTACAGGCATGTCATGAGTTTGTTCTAATGTGTTGCCCCCAAATTTGACGAGGGGTTTCCTTGTGTCCAGAGTTTGAACATGCCTTTGGATATCCAATTGCTTTGGTGGTTGGTCCTTAGCACTGGCATATGATTGAGTATATTTTTCTGCATAAGACTTCCATAATGGTCTACGAAGGTGAGTATCATATGCTTGACCATGTGTGTATGGGACCTCAGGTTTTTGAAACAAAGATGATGATGACGCAGGCACCATATGTGGTCCTCTATTGCCTCCACTATTAGACCTCCTTTGATCCATGTTGGGGTGATGTTGTTGCAAAGGTCGATTTTCCATTATTTGAGACATGTCAAAATCATGAGGGATCTTGGCTCCACTTTTTGCCATCACTTGTAAGAAGTATTGTCTATCTCTCCTCATTATTTCCTAAACCAATAGATTGAAATGGGGATCCATAATGGAGTCTTCCACTTCTGCTAAATGTACTGAAATGTTGTCCATATTGTCATTGTGTATCATTATTGTTTGTAGTGTCCATGTTCTCAACATTTTGAATGTTTCTATAGGCATCCATGTCAGGTAATGTAGTATGATCAGAATTAAAAAAGACATCATTGTCATACTCATAGGCACTCATGTTTGCAAACTCTTGAGCCTCTTTAGCTTCTCTCCTAGATTTTTGGGAACGAATTTCAACCATGAACTAGGTATTGACCAAGATGTGTGAGACTAGATGAAAAATGGAAAAGAGTATGGAAGACTAAGAGCTGGATGGAATGTAAATGAATCTAAAGTTTACTTGCAATATCCAAAGTGTAAGACCAAGTATGTATGTAGTAGAGTAGGTGTGGCTTCCAAAGAGATGATAGTTTCTCTTGATGAGGTAAGTTGACCTTGACTCTAAGTAAGACCAAATGAGACCCAAAGGTGATAGACCTTGATGAGGGACCACTTAGCAAGATGAGGACAAGCAAGTGACCTTTTGACTCAAGTTTAGACAAATGTAAATGTAATGCAAGGCGTAAAGCAATGATGGACTTTGTGAGACCCATAAATGGGCTAAATGCTAGATGAAAATCTAGAGAAATAACTTAGGAAGCTCAAGAATTCTGAAACTGATTGCTCTTGTTTGTTGGACTTTAAATTTTTCCAATTTGTGAAGTTGTTTGTTGTGACCAAATCTGAATTTTTTTTACTATTATTTGTGACAAGAGGATACAATATTGATGAGGACTCAATGTTTGCAGGTGTTTAGACTCAAAATGACTCAAAGAAAAGTGTGTTGTTTGATGTAAAAATGTTTTGCATACACTTGAAGACACAAAACACATAATGTTATGATGTTTGGTCCTAAATGTTTGAATGTTCAAAAGAAGACAAGCACAATTCCTATGGCTGGCCAGGCCAATAGTTGTTGATCCCACATGGGGTTTCCCCCAAGGCTATGCTATTCAGAGTGGATACTTAGATGCTTGGCCCCACTGGCTCCACCCTCGGCACTCACTTCTCTGGGGCAGCCAAGCATCAGTCCCCATGAAAACTCCCCATGGTGAACTTTGTCTCTACTAAGAACCGTATGTGTGTGGGTCGCTCCAGAGGTCTGACCTCCTGACCCAACAACTAGAAGGATTTTGGCTTTCTAAAACAAAAAGGTTCTAGTAAAGGCATCTGCTCGTGTAGCCATACATGTGGCACTTTCAGCTCTGTAAATAAAGAAGGCTCCCAGTCGGTAGGGGTTACGCCCTACAAATGATCAAATAAATTTGATCAAACGGGTTTATGGGGAGACATACTATCGGTATGAACTAATCAGCACACGTTACCCATGGCTTTCACCATGGATACAGTTGTTTATAGTGGTTCGAAAGAGGATGGCTTTTCCTCGCTACCACTTGGGTCGTTCTCTCCTCACTAGCAGTCCTAATGACCACACAGGGAGACAGGCCCTCTAGAGATTAAACAAAAAGAGCCTATTGCCCAAGACACCAAAGACACTGGTTCAATTTTAGTGCACCAATTGAAGTGTTTGCTAGTCTATGAAAACAAGGCACATAATAAAGATCAAAAACCCTTGCCAAGGTCCTACAACAAATATTTGTTAGTAGTTTGGGTTGTTTCAAATGATTACCCCTTCCTGTAAGCATACAAGTTAAGTAATTTTAGATCCAAAAAGACTTTGTGAAATAGGGGCCTTCAACAATGCATTTTTTTTACCAATTCAAAGATCTGATTCATCATAAAAAAAGACCACCTGTAAAATTTCAATAAATTTCCAGAAATGTAAGAAAATCCAAAAAAATTTGCTAATTTGCTCCAAAAATTCATTTTTTATGAAAAATCATATAAAATGCAAAATTGATCCAAAAAATCTAAAATTTTTACTGTAAACTCCTGATGGTCTTCCAAATCTACATAAAAAAAAATTCTACAAAAAATTCAAGCAGCTTGTGAGATATGAGCAAAACAATGCAAAACCCTAATTTTCAAAGATCCGATTTTTTAGGAATGATTTTGCATCAAATTTAAAATCACAAAGAACAAATCCTATGTATAATTCTGAGAGATTTCCAAAAATGTAAGAAAATCCAAAAAATTCGCTTATTTTCTCTCAAAATTATTTTTTTTATGAAAATGCATAAAAAATTCATAGAAAATTAAAATATGCTCCCAAAAAATCTGAATTTTTACTGAGCACCTCTGATAATGTTTTGGACCGGCAAAACAAATTTGATGCCAAAAGTCAAAGCAGTTTGTGAGATCTAAGCAAAATAATGAAAAACTCTAATTTTTAAAGATCTGATTTTTGAGGAAACATTTTGCATCAAAATTAAAATCTTAAAGAACAGAGCCTATGTATAAATAAGAGATCTTTCCAAAAATATAAGAAAATCCAAAAAATTTGCTCATTTGCTCTCAAAATTATTATTTTTATGAAAATTCATAGAAAATTAAAATATGATCCCAAAAATCTAAATTTTGGATTGTGAGCTCTCGATACTATCCCAAACCTGAAAAAAAAAATTGATACAAAAATTTCAAGTTCTTTGTGAGATCGGATCAAATCTCTCCAAGATCTTGATCTTGTGTCTAAAACCCTAGCTGCACAAGGTTATTCTCCAAATTGTTTTATAAAACAGCAATATAGGGTTAGAAAAACATGCAAAAAAGATAGATCTAACAAAAATCCATGTCCCACGGGGCGTGCCAAAATGTTTATGGCAAAAGTGGAAACAATCAATATTGAAAGACTAAATGAATTCAACCACAAAACCCTAGCCTAGCAATCAACAAAGATCCACCATAACATATGAAGATTACCTAAGACAATGTAAATCAAATGAAATCACAAATATTATACCATCACATGTCCAATAAGGTTTGGATCTCCATTGATCTTGCTTGATATATTTGCTCTCAGATTTTATGTGTGCACAAGATCTCAACAAAGAATAGAAATGTGGTTGCAAGTAGGCTTAATCGCATATGAAAGTTCGAAAGTGTAGTGTCATCGGGGGTTTGATTAGAATGATTAGCTGATTTTGAATGATTGGGTTTGATAATGAAAGAAAGCATCTCCTTATATAAAAGACACTATAAGAAATGAAGGGATAAGATTGAGAGGTGTAAAAGATAAATGGTCGGCTAGGATTAGAGGGTAGGTAGAGGAAATAATAAAATAATGAGAGGGTAGGTAGTGTAGGAAGTAAGAGGTGAATGACATGTGTCATAGGGGGAAAAGGCTAATGAATTAATTAAATAAATAAAGATTCATTTAATTAATAGAGGAAGTCGAATCAATTAAAATATATATATTTATTTAATTTAGGAAAAGGATAATTTAAATAAATAAAGGTATTTATTTAAATGAGAAATAAGGCTAGAAGAGGATAAATGAATTAATTAAATAAATAAAGATTTATTTAATTAATAGAAGAATTAGGCTAAAATAATTAAATAAATAAAGATATTTATTTAATTAGACTGGACAATTTTAGGTGTCTACAGTGACATCCTCAAATTTAGGGAAAATGAATGATTGAAGGGTTTAGGCTAATTGATTAGGATTAGATGGGTTCTAGAAGAATTTAGAAAGTGGGTTTAGGAGGCAAGTGGGAGATGTAGGATTTTGCAAGTGGGTGGGGAAAATAGAATTTAATCAAAATAAAATTAATTTATTTCAATTGTGGTTGCAACTTGCATTTGTAGGATTTTGCAAGTGGGGGGATTTAATTAAATGTAAATTTAATTAAATGGGCTAGAAGGGGGATTTTAATTAAATGGCTTAGATAGAAGAAGGATATATTAATTAAATCTTAATTTAATTAATAGGCGATTAGAATAATAGGGATATTAATTAATACTAAGAATTAAGAATAATTAAATGAATAAAAATTCACTTAATTCATTGTGCAACTTTTAGGTGTCTACATTTTGCCCCTCTTTGAGTTAATGTGTGACCACATGTTGATTCAAAGAAAATCTTGTCGGATTTGATGCTTGTGTCGAAATTTCGATATGATGCCCCAAATTTGATGAACAATATTGATGATGCTCCAGATATGAAGAATTGATTTGATATGAAAAGTTGATATTCAAGACTAATGTCGATATCAAAATTGATATGAAATTGATGTTGAGATTTGATACGATAACGCCCCCTCGGGAGATCGTTTGTGCACAAAAGGCATGACTGATCTCTCGAAAGAAGAAGAATGTTATTCGAAAGATAGAAGAGTGAATAGTGATGACATACATGGGTTTGATAAGATTGATTAGATTGATTGGATTGAGATCAAGTCTGATTTCAGGTATGACACCTCTTGTATAAGACATGGATGATTGAGCATTTGGTTTCAAGAATGATACCACCTATATAAGACATGGATGATCGAGCGTCTGGTTTCAGGAATGATACCACCTATATAAGACATGGATGATCGAGCGTCTGGTTTCAGGAATGATATATCCTGTATAAGAGCTGATCAAAATGCCTGGTTTTAGGAACGATATATCCTGTATAAGAGTTGATCAAAACATTTGGTTTCAGGAACGATATATCCTGTAGAAGAACTAATCAAAACATCTGGTTTCAGGAAAGATACATCCTGTATAAAACATGATAGAAGATAGTTTGGAAGAATGATAGAAGATAGTTTGGAAGAATGATGAAGATAGTTTGGAAGAATGATGAAGATGTGAAAGTGAAGAAAGATTCCATGATGATGCAATAGATATGCATGTGAGGGATGCAATGATGAATGATATACATTATGTTTTGATATGATATTCTATGAGGATGATGTGATGCTTAGATAAATGCTCTTGATCTTGATTTTGATGCGAATGTATGATTCATGATGAGATGGATGAAAATGTGATGATGTATTGCATTGATTTATGAGATGTGTATGATAATGATAATGATGTGCAACTAAATGGAAGATTGAAAATGATGTGCAACCTAATGCAAGATTAAGATGATAATGATGTGCAGCTAATGCAAAGCTTAATATGCATTCTCATTCTCAATGTTGCCATCTATTGTGATCAAAGTGCCAGTGTTTCCTTTATTTTCATCATCGAGCCTTGATTTGTTGAAAGTTGATACAAGCCTCATGGTATAATTGAACCATAACGACCTAAGTATAACTTACATGGATTTTGATATTGCAAGATGACACAAGCATCGAGGTATAATTGAACCAAGATGACCAGAGTGTTGCTTGCGTAAATAGACAAGAGTTAACCTTTGTCCCATACAAATCCGAAATGTCCTCAGTGATATGCAACCTGATTGCTTCGTAGGACAAATTTGCATGGTAAAAGACTTCACTCACAGATAGAAGACAAATAAAACATCACATTCCTTCCTTACTTCTCGAGTTGTAAGACATCCTTGAGTCACTTAGGAGATATGATAAGCAAAAATTAACAACCATAAGTAAGCATGCATGCTATTTGGAATGTATTCTTGTCAAATAAAACATCTTGCAAATAGATCTTTGTTTAGTTGAAATCAATTTAAGTTTGTTATGTCTAGCTTTCTTGCATTTTCATTTGTCATTTGTTGGTTATTTTGATCCTTGTTTGTCTTTCTACGTGTTTGGTCTTATGTTTGAAAATCTTGAAGGCGAAATGCCCCCAGCGAGGCCAGGATTTTACCCCTTGTTGTTGATACTACCTCGATATGGATATGTACACCGATCACCAAGCCATGGTGGGATACGATTTGGATAACTGATTCAGATAAACCAAGGACAGTTACTACGCTAAGTATGTCCAGGATTGATAAGCATTTGTGAATTTCTGGTGATGTCTCAGATGGGTGGATATGATATGTACAATATGATATGTGAAACATGTACTGCCATCAATTGATAAAGATAAGGCTAACTAGAATAAAATCCAGCAGTCATACTGATCTATGTCATTGTTTTGATTTGTTCGATGATTGATAAGAATGTCTGGTTTCAAAGAGTGAGTACCCCGTATAAGACCGATCTGTCTGGTTTCGAGTGTACCTATCCCTGTATAAGACATGTTGATGTTGATGTTGATTTTGAGTAATGAATTGATTAACAAGACATGTGATTGGTTTGATTGTAGACTTTGAGAGCTTTTCTGTTTTTGAATTGATTTGATGGATGGTCCATGCGTTCATTCTTTTATTTTCAATTTTTATTTGATTTTGTCAATTTTTTTATTTTTAGTTTTTGAATATTTTAATTTTTTTGAGTTTTTTTTTTTGGATATTTTGATTTTTTTGAGTTTTTGGATATTTCAATTTTTTTTTTTTTTGGATTAGAAGAAAGATGTATTTGGTTGCCCCAATGTATAGCAAGACAAGGAATATTATGAATGGATGACTGAACCATTGAGGTGAAAATGGATTTTTTTGTCCATAGTTTTGATCAAGATCAAGGATGGAAAAGGGGATATGTATATAGATAGGATATAGATAGCACTAGATGATGGAAGAAATGAATAGATAGGATAGATGGTATGGATTTAGAGGATATGGATGAAGTGAAGCAAGATTGTAGATAGCACTGGATGATAGAAGAGATGAATAGAGAGGATAGATGGTATGGATTTAGAGGATATGGATGAAGTGAAGCAAGATTGTAGATAGCACTGGATGATAGAAGATATGAATAGATAGGATAAGGGATATGGATTAGAGTGAAGCAAGATTGTAGAAAGAATTGGATGATAGAAGATATGAATAGATATGATAAGGGATATGGATTAGAGGATATGGATGAAGTGAAGCAAGATTGTAGATAGCACTGGATGATAGAAGATATGAATAGATAGGATAAGGGATATGGATTAGAGTGAAGCAAGATTGTAGAAACAATTGGATGATAGAAGAGATGAATAGATAGGATAGTGAAGAAAGATTGTAGAAAGAATTGGATGATAGAAGATATGAATAGATAGGATAAGGGATATGGATTAGAGTGAAGCAAGATTGTAGAAAGAATTGGATGATAGAAGATATGAATAGATAGGATAAGGGATATGGATTAGAGTGAAGCAAGATTGCAGATAGAATTGGATGATAGAAGATATGAATAGATAGGATAAGGGATATGGATTAGAGGATATGGATGAGGTGAAGCAAGATTGTAGACATCACTAGATGATAGAAGCTATGAATAGATAGGATAGATGATATGGATAAAGTGAAGCAAGATTGCAGATAGCATTGGAGGATAGAAGAAATGAATAGATAGGATAAGGGATATGGATTAGAGGATATGGATGAGGTGAAGCAAGATCGTAGATAGCACTGGATGATAGACCATTCTTTAGCGCATTATGTAACCTTTCTGGTGCATACCCTTTTCTTCTTGTCAAATGCATAGGAGCATTGTTTTAGCGCATTCAGGCCACATAATAGCACATAGGTGCTTTTTCTTAGCGCATTTGTTCCATACTTTAGTGCATAGAGTTGGCAAAGGCAAAAGTTTGTAGCAGAGTCAAAAATTAGGCTTAGGGAAGGAAAATATATATGGAATATAACATTTAAGTATAAGAAAGTATTCCATATATATTGTCAGGATGTTTGAGAGGGGTTTCGGACCTCTAGGAGTTATAATGCAGAGTCTAGTTTTTGGAAGATCCAACAAATTTCAGACAGGCAAATTTTAGGGCATTTCAAGATCAGTATTGTAAAATTTGTAACCAAGATCAGAATTTAGGATTGTGTAAGCCCACACTAACATTTGATCACTGACTATGTGCAGGTTCTAATCTTTTTTTTGTGCAGGGGAAGGAGTTAGTTTAGAGGATTTAAGTTTCTTTTTAAACTTTCTTTCAACAAAAGTTGGTTAAAAATAATCCACTCTCCCTTCTTGTACAAGTTAAAATAAACCTCACATTTTATTTTGGAGTACATAAAATGAACCTCAAACTTCTATTTGGTTCTTAAAAGAAAATTCATATCTCTTTATTGCAAGGTAAAAAGAATAACAACTTCATATTTTCTTTCTTGCAAGATTAGAGGAAAAACACTTCATTTTGGAAGCTATAAAAAGAACCAACCAAACTTTCTTTCTGCAAAGTTTAAAACGAACCTCACCATCCTTTGGTGTCTAAAAGGATCCATTTTATTTTTGCAAAGGAAAAAGAACCTCATCTTCATTTTATGCAAGGAAAAGAGGGAAAGTTTTCCCCTATCAACTTTAATTTTGTTGACCAAACATCATGATTTACTTTGTTGACCAGGCTTGTTTTACAAAAGTTTTGGAAATACACACTTTGCTATGAAAGGTTAAAAAGAACATCATGCTTGTTGGAGCAACATCTCCAAATAAAAGTTAGCAAATCATTGTCTTGAAGGCTAAAAAGAATATTGTTTGCTTTGTCTCAAAAGTGGAAGGTATATGCTCTCCCCTTAACTGGGTGATCAAAAAGTCAAACCACTCTTATGCTTTCTGTACTTCAAGTATTTTAAATCCTTTAGCAGGCATGCCCTCTCGAGGAGCTAAAAACCCTTAAAGCCATTACGATCGATGTGAGGGGAATGACCTAAGTGGGAAAAGAATTTATCACCAAGTGTTCCAACCCACTATAATCAAAAGTGGAGGGTGATGAAAGTCCCTTTCAATGGTTTTGCTCAACGATTAGCCTTCCCCCAGTATCTTTACGATGCCTAAGCCTTTTTTCTAAAGGTTGGGAAGCCTCCTAAGGGAGTTTATCACTGAAGACCAAACAGAAGCCTGATTACGAACCTTAGCATTAGAAACTTTGAGCTAAGTCAGTTGCCAAACATTGGCAATATCATAGTGCAAGGGTGGGGAAGAATATGCCCCCAAGATTACTCACCATATATCTCCCAAGATAACTATTCAATTGTGAAGCAATTCACTTTGAGTTAATTTCTGGCAAAAGGCAAAAAAATGGGTGCCCCTTAGGGGGTGACAAGGCTGTTTGAGCTTACAGAGTATTGAGACTAGTGGGCTATGATATTGTCAATGACCTTTGAATAAAGAGTCTATTTGATGTGTCTTTTGTTGTAAATCAAACTAGTGATAACATCGGGGATTTGAACACATCCTCAAAAGAACATACACTCAATGTTTAGCATTAGGATGACCATTGTCTTCATGTGTGCTATGTATTCTTGTCACAAATGTTAAAATATCTTGCAAAGTATCCAACAATCAAACTCAAAAGTCAGTTCAAACAAGGAAAAATCATAAAGTGGAGAAGATTTCTAAATCCAACAAAGCATCTTTTGAGATGGTTATCAACATTTCAACTATCTTTAGGAAATACTTTCATCCAACAAGATTAGGGGAATATCAAATGAAGTGATCAATAGTTTATCTATTCGACTTAGTAAGCTTGAGTATCCAAAACAAAATCATCCATCAAAATCACAAGCGTTAAAATTCAAAAACAACAAAAACAGAGCAATCATGGCAGTTTAGTGCATAGGAGCAACTTCCTAGCGCATCTGGAACATTCTCTAGTGCATTCGAGTCGAATCTTAGCACTTTCATCATTCAAAATAGCGCATAACCAGTATCATACTGGTGAAATTTGAGGTGGTGCTTGTTAGCATCAGTCTAGCGCATTTAGACACCAGCTTAGCGCACTCAAGACATATCATAGCGCTTTGAGCTCAAACATTAGCACATACTCAAGACATATTAGCGCATAACCCATCCAAAGAAGTCATTTTCAAACAATCTGAGTTAGTGCATAGGAGAGGCAGCTCAGAGCATAGAGAGCCTTCTGTGGTGCATCTAGAACATTCGTTAGCACATCTAGTCTATGTTTTAGCGCATGCTAAAAGCCAAGAAAAATAGAGAGCAAATCAGGTCTTTAAGGAAATTTTCATTAATAGTCTTGATTACCCTTTTAGATCTTCTGTCAAACTCAACAGTCAGAATCTGAATCCAATTATCAGAGAAAACAATTCCAAATCAAGAAAGTATCTTGAAAACAAATTTGTCGATCTTAAACTAGCTAGAGGTAAGACTTCATCCAACCAAAATCAGGTAGTACCATCACATTGATCAAAAGGTCCGCCATCTAAATGGATTCTATCAAACAAACAACATACCAAGTTTAAACCTTAAGTTGTCAAATCAAGTTTCCATATCGGGAGACTTTATCCATATCATTTGACACACTTTGTCATGGGGGTGAATCTAAACCTTTGTTTGATAAAGTAAGCTTGAGTTTTTCAAATGAAGTATCTCAATCCAAACACCAAAGGAAACCATTGATCATTCGTGTATGACCACTCCTCACGTTTTGACAAGAAGAAGTCTTCATCAAAAGACTAAGTTAAAGAAGAGACAACCTAGTCCTAGAGCCCTTATCAAAAGGAGTAAATTTCTCTACGTCAACCTATCAAAAACATCAACTTTGATCATTCATATGATCATTCATCATCAAACCAAGAAAAAGGGAACTTAGTCAAAGGAAATGATTCCTAGCATAAATCAAGATCACAATATCATGACTTCCCAATCTGATCCCATCTTCAATCAAGATCCCACCTGTCAAGAATCTTATGATGATCCCCTAATCTTTTGGTATTCCATCCACGATGAACCACTTTCATCTCAAGAGCAGAGTCCCATTCAACATCCATCTCTTAAGAAAAAGCATGATATCCCTTCCATATCCTCCACTAATATAATTCAAAGTCAAGAGAAAAGCACAAACTCAAATGATCCTACTCCAAGTCAAGATCAAGATCAAGGAATCCTTTCATCCTCCAAATCTATCTTAGGTCCTTTCATTCCAAAGTCAATCTCTTCATCTTCCAAATCTATCTTAGGTCCTTTCATTCCAAAGTCAATCTCTTCATCCTCCAAATCTATCTTAGGTCCTTTCATTCCACAATCAAACTCTTCATCCCTTCCATCCATCTTGGGTCCTTACCTTCCTCCATCACCTCAAATGATCCATAAGCAAGATCAACAAAGGACCATATCTTTGAACTTCTTTCTGTCGTGCATTGTGAAGTGTACATGTACGTGCAACCACAATGCACTCAATAAATCATTACAAGCAATGGTTAGTGAATTAAAATAATGAAATGTAAAACCATAGCTAATCGACTTATTGCCTCCTAGTAAATGCGAGTATAAAAAATGCTCTCAGATCTTATTATGCATATTCCAATGACTTGACTACACTTAAATGGAGGTTTTGAAGGATGAAAATTCATGATCTAGCACGAATAGCATGATTAAGCTATATGATTTCATGATTATTCTAAAAAATGAACTAAGATTAAGATGCAATTAAGCTAAAATAGAGCATGATAACATTGCTAAGAATGATAAACTAGAAGCTAGATGCCTATAGTAACAATGCATAAGATGAGAATGAGATGGGATCAAATGATATGAAATTGGGACCCTTTGTGCTCCAAAATGAGGTCTATTTATGGGATTTTCCAAGGCTAGGGGTGAGGTGACAAGAATCAACGATCAAGATTTGATCTGAAGATATCAATGGTTAAATTGGAGGTGGATGGCAAAGGGGTTGGATTAAAGGTAACATCTGTCATCTCTATGGTGACAAGTGTCAAGAGGCTTCTAGAAGAGGTTAGATGAAAGGGAACACTTAGTGACAAGTGTCACAAGGTTATAGAAGATGTTGGATGAAAGGGGACATGTGGGTAGGTAGAATGGGTTAAGTTTAGGAATGGTTAGGTTTAGGAGTGGTAGAAGTTAGGAGAATTTGAATTTAGAAATTCAAATAATAGGAAACGGCTAATTAATTTCAACAACTCATGAATTTGATTTGATTTAATTAATTAAAGATTAGAAGAAATGACTTGGAGAGAGGGAATTAATTAATTTGAATTAATTAATTAAAGGGGATTATTGAAATGAACCTATTAAATAAATCCTTAGATTTATTAATAAGTAGATGAAAGTGGAAATTTAATCAAATTGCTTGGTGAATTCAATTAAATTGGGAAGGGGGATTAATTAAATAATTGCTTATTTAATTAATTATCTTCAAGCCATTTTTACGTGTATACACTTTCAACTCTCTATCTAAACATCTTTCCAAAACTATTCTTCTATCATTTTCTTTATCTATCTTGGGTCCTTATGTCCCAAAATTCAATTTTCCTCCATCTCTTCATCACTTCTCAAGTTGTGTACCAACACTCATCCTAAATACATTTCCATCTATCCTCACACAAATCATCAAACATTCTATCTATTATCCAACACCATTTTTCCATCCTTCCATCCCTATCATTCAATCCTTTGCATAAATCCTTCATCTATGAGATAGGTGTTTATGTCATTTTGTCGCATACTTGCCCATGCTCGAATCTAATGTTCAGTCCTTTTCTTAGATATCTATTCATAAAACGCTTTAGAATTCGAGGTTGTTCCTCTTTAACATTTCTTTTGGTTGGGATACACACTCGATCCAAAAAAGAACCACTTATCGTATCTTGGTACTGACATCTTTTGATTACTATATGTCATACGCTTAATAGATTACTCTAAATCATTGTGATCTCTTAAATTGAAGACATGGCTAGTGAGAAATCTAAAATCTTGATTCAATGCCACTGTAATTATCAGACCCATGTAAGTTTCATCACTTACAAGCCAATGCAAGAAAAATAAAGAGAAAAAAGAAATATCAAAAGCATGAGCAAGAAAATGAATATCAAGAAAAACAAAATGCAATGAAATGCAATATCAAAATGATTCGCTATGGAAACATGCAAGTAACTCCATCGGGGCTATGGACACCTGGCTGGCAATGGAGCAATATTTGTGAGATTACAGCGATAACCTCGTCAGGGCTATGGACGCTCGCTGGCAGCGAGGCTCTATCCAAGATGCTTTTGAAGTCAAGGTAACTCATGTAGCTAGCCATGCTAGATTCTGGAGATTACAATGATCATATGAGCCAGAATGAACCCACTTGCACACACATGGGTAATCAAAGACTAAGTACCTTGATCCAGTTTGGGATTCTTCTTCCCTTTTGATTCTACTTCCTAGTTTCTAGAAATGTCCAGTTGAATTTTCTAGAGGTTTTAAGTGTGGGTTGGGTCTCTATCTTTGAAAAGTTCAGGAATAGTTATTCAGATGGTGCTAAATGTTGTGACAATCCTACATATCACCTTTTTGAAAATGGAAACCTCTATGCTTGGGGGCAAAGTTCATCCACTCTATTCTTCCTACCATATCTCCCATTATCCTTCCTCCAATATCCATTACCCTATCTAACTTCATCATTATCTACAATCTTGCTTCACTCTAATCCATATCCTCTTTATCCATACCATCTATCCTGTCTATTCATTTCTTCTATCCTCCAGTGCTATCTATGATCTTTCTTCACCTCATCAATATCCTCTAACCCATATCCCTTATCCTATCTATTCATTGCTTCTATCATACAGTGCTATCTACAATCTTGCTACACCTCATCCATATCCCTTATCCTATCTATTCATTGCTTCTATCATCCAATGCTATATATGATCTTTCTTCACCTTATCCATATCCTCCAATCCATATCCCTTATCCTATCTATTCATTTCTTCTATCCTCCAAAGCTATATGTAATCATGCTTCACTTTATCCATACCATCTATCCTATCTATTAATAGCTTCTATCATCCAATTCTTTCTACAGTCTTGCTTCACTCTAATCCATATCCCTTATCCTATCTATTCATATCTTCTATCATCCAATGTTATCTATTCTTGCTTCACCTTATCCATATCCTCTAATCCATATCCCCTATCCTATATATTCATATCTTCTATCATCCAATGCTATCTGCAATCTTGCTTAACTTTATCCATACCATCTATCCTATCTATTCATTTCTTCTATCCTCCAATGCTATTTGCAATCTTGCTTCACTTTATCCATACCATCTATCCTATCTATTTATAGCTTCTATCATCCAATTCTTTCTACAATCTTGCTTCACTCTAATCCATATCCCTAATCCTATCTATTCATATCTTCTACCATCCAGTGTTATCTATTCTCGCTTCACGTTATCCATATCCTCTAATCCATATCGCCTATCCTATCTATTCATATCTTCTATCATCCAATGCTATATATAATCTTGCTTCACTTTATCCATACCATCTATCCTATCTATTCATTTCTTCTATCCTCCAATTCTATATACAATCTTGCTTCACCTTATCCATATCCTCTAATCCATATCCCTTATCCTATCTATTCATAGCTTCTATCATCCAATTATTTCTACAATCTTGCTTCACTTTATCCATACCATCCATCCTATCTATTCATATCTTCTATCATCCAATGCTATCTATGATCTTGCTTCACTTTATCAATATCATCTAATCCATATCCCTTATCCTATTTATTCATTGCTTCTATCATCCAGAGCTATCTATGATCTTTCTTCACCTTATCCATATCCTCTAATCCATATCCCTTATCCTATCTATTCATTTCTTCCATCATCCAGTGCTATCCATATCCTATCTCTATCCATATCCCCTTTTCCATCCTTGATCTTAATCAAAACTATGGACAAAAAATCCATTTCCACATCAATGGTTCAGTCATCCATTCATAAGATTCCTTGTCTTGCTATACATTGGGGCAACCAAATACATCTTTCTTCTAGTCCAAAAAATTCAAAAAAAATCAAAATATCCAAAAACTAAAAGTCAAAAAATTGACAAAATCAAATCAAAAATTGAAAATCAAAGCATGAACGCATGGACCATCCATCAAATCAATTCAACAACAGGAAAAATCTCAAAGTCTGCAATCAAATTGATCACATGTTTTGTTAATAAATTCATCACTCGAAATCAACATCAAACATGTCTTATAAAGGGAGAGGTACACTTGAAACCAGACAGATCGGTCTTATACGAGGTACTCACTCTTTGAAACCAGGCATTCCTATCAATCATCAAATCTTGATAATCAATCCATCCATCAACATCAACATCAACATGTCTTATACAAGGATAGGTACACTCGAAACTAGACAGATCGGTCTTATACAGGGTACTCACTCTTTGAAACCAGACATTCTTATCAATCATCGAACAAATTAAAACAATGACATAGATCAATATGACTGCTAGATTTTGTTCTAGTTAGCCTTATCTTTATCAATTGATGGCAATACATGTTTCACAAGTCATATTGTACATATCATATCCACCCATCTGAGACATCACCAAAAATTCGCAAATGCTTATCAATCCTAGACATACTTAGCGTAGTCATTGTCCTTGGTTTATCTAAATTAGTTACCCAAATCATATCCCACCATGGCTTAGTGATCATTGTACATATCCATATCGAAGTAGTATCAACAGCAAGAGGCAAAATTGTAACCTCATTGGGGGCATTTCGCCTTCAATATTTTCAACATCAGACCAAACACATAGCAAGACAACAAGGATCAGAGCAACCAACAAATAACAAATGACAAATGACAATGCAAGAAGGCTAGACATCACGGACTTAAACTGATTTCAACTAAACAAAGACCTATTTACAAGATGTTTTATTTGACAAGAATACATTCCAAATAGCATGCATGCTTACTTATGATTATTAATGTTTGCTTATCATATCTCTTGAGCACCTCCAGGATGTCTTATGACTAGAGAAGCAAGGAAGGAATGTGATATTTTATTTGTCTTCTATCTGTGAGTGAATTCTTTTACCATGCAAATTTGTCTTATGACGTGATCAGGTAACATATCACCGAGGACATTTTGGATTTGTATGGGACAAAGGTTAACTCTTGTCTGTTTACGCAGGCAACACTCAGGTCATCTTGGTTCAATTATACCTCAATGCTTGTGTCGTCTTGCAATATCAAAATCCATGTAAGTTATATTCAGGTCGTTATGGTTCAATTATACCATGAGGCTTGTATCAACTTTCAACAAATCAAGGCTCGATGATGAAAACAAAGGAAACACTAGCACTTTGATCACAATAGATGGGAACATTGAGAATGAGAATACATATTAAACTTTGCATTAGTTGCACATCATTATCATCTTAATCTTGCAATAGGTTGCATATCATTTTAATCTTGCATTAGTATCATTATCATTATCATAAACATCTCACATCTCATAAATCAATGCAATACATCATCACATTTTCGTTCATCTCTTCATGAATCATACATTCACGTCATAATCGAGATCAAGAGCATTTATCTAAGGACCACATCATCCTCATAGAATATCATATCAAAACATAATGCATATCACTCATCATTGCATCCCTCACATGCATATCTATCACATCATCATGGAATCTTTCTTCACTTTCATATCTTCATCATTCTTCCAAACTATCTTCATCAATCTTCCAAACTATCTTCAACATTCTTCCAAACTATCTTCTATCATTCTTCCAAACGATCTTCTATCATGTCTTATACAGTATGTATCTTTCCTGAAACCAGATGTTTTGATCAGTTCTTATACAAGATATATCGTTCCTGAAACCAAATGTTTTGATCGGCTCTTATACAGGATATATCGTTCCTGAAACCAGGCATTTTGATCAGCTCTTATATAGGATATATCATTCCTGAAACCAGACACTCGATCATCCATGTCTTATACAGGCGGTATCATTCCTGAAACCAGACGCTCAATCATCCATGTCTTATACAGGCGGTATCATTCCTGAAACCAGACGCTCGATCATCCATGTCTTATACAAGAGGTGTCATACCTGAAACCAGACTTGATCTCAATCCAATCAATCTAATCAATCTTATCAAACCCATGTATGTCATCACTATTCACTCTTCTATATTTCAAATAGCATTCTTCTTCTTTCAAGAGATCATTCATGCCTTTTGTGCACGAACGATCTCCCGAGGGGGCATTATCGTATCGAATCTCGACATCAATTTCATATCGACGTCAGTCTTGAATATCAACTTTAATGCTTTTGGAAGACTTTCCTCCAAATTTGAGAAGTGACATCCTCAAATTTAGGGAAAGGGGATGATTGAAGGGTTTAGGCTAATTGATTAGGATTAGATAGGTTCTAGAAGAATTTAGGAAGGGGGTTTAGGAGGCAAGTGGGAGATCTAGGATTTTGCAACTGGGTGGGGAAAACATAATTTAATTAAAATAAAATTTATTTATTTCAATTGTGGTTGCAACTTGCATTTGTAGGATTTTGCAAGTGGGGGGATTTAATTAAATGTAAATTTAATTAAATGGGCTAGAAGGGGGATTTAATTAAATCTAAATTTAATTAAATGGCTTAGATAGAAGAAGGATATATTAATTAAATCTTGATTTAATTAATAGGTGATTAGAAGAATAAGGATATTAATTAAATCTTAATTTAATTAATTGGAAGAATTAAGAATAATTAAATGAATAAAATTCACTTAATTCATTGTGCAACTTTTAGGTGTCTACAGAAACAAGCCCCTAGAGCTTGGTATGCTAGATTAGATAAGTATTTATTGAAATTGGGATTTAATAAAAGTGTTGTTGACATTAATCTACACTTTAAGATTGAGAATGATCACATTTTGATTGTTGAAGTCTTTGTTGATGATATTATCTTTGGAGGAGATGATGACTTGAGCATGAAGTTTGTCGGTGATATGCTGAAAGAATTTGAGATGTCTATGATTGGTGAGATGAATTTTTTCTTCAGTTTGCATATTTTCACAGACTAGAAAAGGTATATTTATATCTCAAACTAAATATGTGAAGGAATTGCTAAAGAAGTTTGGGTTAGATGACTCAAAACCTGTTGGAATTGCTATATCTTACTCAGACTAGACCAGACATTATGCGTGTTGTGCGCATGGATGCTAGATATCAAGTTGATTTGAAAGAGAGTAATGTCACTACTGTTAAGAGGATATTTAGATACCTAAAGGGAACTATGGAATATGGTTTGTGGTATCCGAGGAATAATGATTTCATGCTATCTGCTTACACTGATGCTGATTGGGTTGGTGATGTAGATGAGTGGAAGAGCACTACTGATGGAGCATTCTTTTTGGGTAAGAAACTGGTTTCATGGGCTAGCAAGAAACAAGATTCGTTGTCCTTATCTACTGCTGAAGTTGAGTACATTGCTAGATCTAGTAATCGCACTCAGGTAGTTTGGATGAAGCAAATATTGAAGGATATCAGAGTTATCTATGACGAGCCTTCTGTCATATACTATGATAATTACAGTACTATTAACATGTCAAAGAATCTGGTGCAACATTCAAAGACCAAGCATGTGTCAATCAAATATCATTATTTGAGAGACAAGTCAGTGAAGAGAAAGTGAAGTTGGAGTATGTATGTACAAATGAAAAAATTGTTGATATTTTCACTAAGCCTTTGCCTGCATATACATTTGCCTATTTGAGAGACAAGTTAGGGGTGGCTACCCCTCCTGATGAGAATTAGATGCATTGAATTGCATCAATCTGGTGGATCTTAGAGCCTTATCTTTCTATCCGGATTGATGAGTTGGTATTGCTCCTTTGGTGGAGTAGTCTATATTTTGGGGGGAGAAATTCCTAAGATTCATGTTTTGGGAGAGAGAGTTTAGTTTTCTATTTTGAGATCTTTGGAAATGTTGTCAAAGGGGGAGATAGATCATGTGAAAACTTCTTTATCTGTCTTGATCTTAGGGGGAGTTTGTTGGAGATATCTTCTTTCTTTGTATTGATTGTTTTTTACATTCATATGTTGCCACCAATGCCAAAGGGGGAGATTTTTGGATATTGTTGGACATTGTTGCTACTAGAATATGTTGTTTTTATTGATGTCAACATATTCCTGTGATTTACTCTGGTGTGTGCAGATTGGGAAGATCTTATGATCCGGTTTGCAGTTTTGTTTTATTGATCAGTGTTTTGCAGAGTCCAGTATTTCCTCCAGTATATTCCAGTGTGATCTGAAATTGAACTGACATTTCAGGATGATGTTTGGGATGGTCTTGTGTATCTTTATTTCATATGGATCATTATTTGGTGCTCCATGAGTTATCTTTCTTTGTGACAATTGTTGATTGGTTGTGTTCTCGAGTTTTCAAATGTTGATCGATGAAGATTTGATAAGTGGTGTTGGTGCTACTATTACTGATGAATTTAAAATGCTTTTGGTGTTTCCTAATTGTGTCCTATTTGTTTTGATGATCCACATTGATCGTTGTGAGAGTTTTTGGTGATTTTACTGAACTGATGGTGATTTTCCTGTTATGTCGTATTCATGGTGGTGTAGCGTATTGCAGTTGATCTTGGTGTGATTTCCAGTGGTGATGAGCATTTGAGAATTTGAATTAGCTCCATGTTATGTCATGTAAATCATAATATTGGTCCAGTGGTTGATCTTTGTATCGTATGATGTAATTTTGTAATTGTGAGTTGAGGATTTAGCTAACCTTGTTGTCAAGGTTGATGACTTGTATAAATAGGTGATATATTCATGTAATTTAGATGTAGAGGGTGTGTCTACATTATCAAAGAGTGGTGTATGTGCGATCAATAGATTCATCTTTTAGTGTTGTGATTAAGGAGAGATTGGTGTTTCTGAGCAGACGTCTATGCTTAACTAAAATTGTAATCACGCATTTTGAGATGCTATTCTTTCAGTTCATTCCTTCCGGATTGTAGTCTAAATCTTGTTGTAAGTCAGTGAGACTTCCATGAGGGTTGTAGCCTTCCGGGTCATTATCTTTTGAGCAGTAAGCTCTAGGCAGTTTGCCTGAATGCATGTGCATTCCCCATTGTAATATCTTCACATACTATTGTAGAGTATCATCTTACTATGGGTAGGTTCCCACCATGGTTTTTCCCTTAATCAGATTTTCCACGTCAAAAATCTTGGTGTTATGTGTTGTGCTTTCAATTTACTTATCTTTATTATTGCTATAGTTTATCATATCTATTTTTGTGGTTAACTTAGTAGATCCGGTGAAGACTGATTCACCCCCCCCTCTCAATCTTCCTTCATTGTTGCTGCCAACACTTATATAAATCTTTATTGTAGTTGATTATAATTTTAGGACAGCAAGTAGAATTACACAATTTTGGTGCAATTACCTCCAATAGCTTTAGGATTTCAGTTTTTGCAAACTTTCTATCCCTTTTCTCAACAAATAAGTTATATTTATGAGATTCATCATGCAGGAAGTCAACCTATAATCCAAAGGTCTACTTTCAATAAAGGCAACCCACAGGCCTAAAAGTATTCCCATGTTTCATAAGATTATTGGGTTTCATACTTAGCTTCACAAGTGCAATCCTTCATGACAATGAAAGGACCACACAAATTAGTATGCACAAGATACAATAATTCATTAGAACTATATTGTTTTCTTTTAAAAGTAACTCTTGTCTGCTTACCTAATTGACATTCCTTGAATGTAGGCTTTACCAACTTAGGAAGATCTCTCACTACTTGAGTAGAACTTATCTTAACCATGCAATAAAAATTTACATGACACATTCTTTTATGCCATAGCCAACTTTCATCAATCTGAGCAACCAAACAAATTTTACCACCAATATTCAAGTGAAAGATATTACCTTTAGTTTTTGTACCTGATGTAATCTCAATTCTGGAGCTACTCAAGATCTTACATTTTCTATTCTTGAATTGCAAATCATATCCCTTGTAAACCATATATCCAACACTCAAGAGATTATGCTTTAGACCTTCAACATATAAGACATCATCAGTGTTATGCTTACCATCAAGAGAAATGAAACCTCTGCCATGGATTATACTGGCTTTGTCATCACCAAATCTTACTACACCACCATCATACTTTTCTATACTCACAAACTTACTCTTATCACATGTCATGTGATGAGAGAAGCCACTGTCAATAACCCATTCATCTTTCTCTTCAACTTTAGCAGCCAAAGCTTTCTCCTCATTGATGCAACTAGTAGAACCAATAGTCACCAGATCATCTTCCTTGATAGCAATAAACACCCATTCATCTCCTAAATTTCTCTTATCAGATTCATCAGCTGTCCCACCTTCATCAGCAACATAATAACATTTATTTTGACATTTAAGCTTGTATGGTTTGGACTTCGGAACTCTTTTCGGACACCTTGAGGCAAAATGTCCTGTCTTATTGCATGAAAAACATTTACGAGGCAATTTTTCTTCATACTTAACGACTCCTTTAAGCAGTCTACTAGCAATCAGGGCTTCACAATCCTCAAGCTCTCTTTCTTCTTAAAGCTCCTCAATCTCTCTTTCTTCTTCTTCAAGTTCTCTCATCTCCTTCTTATATCTGGACACCCTTGTAGAACTTTCTCTCAGATCATATTTCTACTTCTCGGAAATACTAGCTTTGATTGTAGATTCTGACTTAGGAAGAGTTTCACCAAATTCGCTCAACTCAAAGGCAACAAGCTTTCCAATCAACATGTCTCTAGTCACATTTGTCACCGTCTGGATCTCCTCAATAGTAGAAACTTTTTGTTTGTAAGCAGGAGGCAAGGATCTCAGCACTTTAGCTACAATCTCTGATTCTTCCAACACTCCACTGACACATCTAATATTCAACACAAGCTCATTCACTTTCTGCATAAAATAAGTAATATTCTCACCTTCGTCCATCTTCAACAACTCATACTTCCCCTTCAAGCTCTGCAACTTGGCAATCTTCACATGGTTGTCACCTTCATACAAAGTTTCTAGCTTCTTCCAGATATCATGAGCAGTCTGCAAATAAATAACATTGGTTATTTCAGAATCAATCAAGGCACTCAACAATTCTTCCTTAGCTCTAATATTGAATTCAACTTCCTTTATCTCATTCAGAGTTGTAGGACCATTCGAAGAATCATTATACACATTTTTAGTAATCTTCTAGTAATCTTCACCGATGCATCTCAAGTGACACTCTATTCATTTTGTCCAAAGAGTGTAATTTGTTCCATCAAATCTTGAACTATCCTTCTTGTAAGCATAGGTTGCCATCCCCGATCACATCAAGCAGTCAAGATTCTTTCGGAGGATCTAGCTTTGATACCAATTGTTGGCAATAAGGCAACAAACTGAAAGGAGGGGGGTGAATCAGTTTGCTCACAAACTTTACTCAACTCAAACACAATTTTCAAATTTGATAATTATCAATGAAAGCATAAATCAACACTACATCAATAACACACATAACACCAATATTTTTGACATGGAAAACCTGGTCAAGGTAAAAACCACGGTGGGAACCTACCCACAATGAGATGATACCCTGTTAAAAGTATATGAAATATTACAATGGGGAATGCACATGCATTCAGGCACAGTCCCTAGAGATCCCTACTCAAAACACATAACAAGAAGGGCTACAACCCTTGGGAAGACTCACTGTCTTACAAAAACATTCAAATTACATCCAAAAGATCATGAACTAAGAAAATAACATCTCCTCATGCCTAGTTACAGTTTCGATTAAGCACACAATCTAATCTGCTTTGCCACACTTCTTCACACTTCCAAAAGATTAAAGCATTTGTTTGCACGATTATCTAATCACACACATTCAGATACACTCCCAGATACATCTCTCATATGCTTATTACATATATTTATACAAATCATCAACCTATCTTTGAAGGTCGTCTCAACACTAATCACAAATTACAAGAATATAACCACACACGCTACAATATAACATGCAGACCAAAACAATGTCAGCTAAGACATAGTATGGACCTAAATCAACACCTCAAACATGAAACACCTCCAAGAATTATTCCTTGAACATTCACAACATGCTACAATCATCATGTCGGCCAAGAACATGAAGAACACCACCGGATCAAAGAAAATTATCAATAGCGCTCACAATGATCAATGCAGACCATCAACACAGATAGGATACGATCTAGAAATATCCACAAGCATCATGAATTACCACAGAAACAATGGCAACATCATCATCATACAGAACCTCAAGAACACTAACTAAACTGACCGTCAAACTGAAAGATTCACTTGTGGACCTTCAAATCATGAACCATCTGAATTGAGGATACATATGAGCATCCCAAACACTGCTAAATATGCAAACCAAGATCACGAAGCAATGCAAAGAAAAATCTAGAACACTAAGCAACAGAAAAACCAATCGTAATACCAGATCTCATAACTTGAACAAATCTCCATGCGAACCTCTGAAACTATAGTTGTATCAACTAGAGATACTTATCTCAAAACCCTTTAATCCACAACAACTCATCTACAACACACTATCCAAACCAACTCATTTAATCTGATTGTAACAATGGAACACAAGAATATATTGACATCAATGACAACAAATCATTCCAGCAAACTTCTCAACAATATCCAACATACATATGCATATACATATACATATACATATACATGTACTACACACACACACACAGGTGTGTGTGTGTGTACATATATATATATATGTGTGTGTGTGTGTATGCATGTGTGTATGTAAATATGTACATACACACATACATATTAAATTGAAAGGAAAAATAATTGCATTGTAAAATGAAATATAATCATTTAATCTTTCCAATATAAATTAAATATGTAACATGTAAATACAATAAAATTAATATACTAAAAAGATGATTTTATTTTTCCTAAACAAGTCATATTCAATTCCAAAAAAAATTGTATTATTGTCTTCAAACAAAATAAATATAATTTTAAATTATTTAGATATAATAAAATAAGGAAAAATAAGGGTTGTGACACTCCTTGTAGATTTAACCATTCTTTTAGTTTGTTAATATATAGGCAAAATACAGTTGGAGATAATGAGCATCCCTTCTTAACTTCAATATTGTTCTTAATGATATTTGAAATGTCTACTTGAGTTTGAATTTTGCTTTAATTTCCTCATAAATACTATAGATTATCATTATATATTACTTTTGATACCAAGGTCCTTCATTTTTCTCTTTGACTTATTCCTAGGAATTGTGTCAAAAGCTTCCTTGAAGTAAACAAAATATTAATAGTATTTGTTTTTAGTATTTTTTAATTTTTCATTGATGTGCCTTCAATTAATGCTATGATTTATTACAATAGGTTTGTTGGTGCTTCTAACCGATTACCAAAGATCTTATATGAAACTTAGATAATTTCAATCAACAAAGGCTTGGATCAGTGACCAACTAATAGGATTTTGAAAAAGGATAAGGAGCCTATCAAAATTCTCTACAATTTAGGCTTTTTTAGACCATGGTGGGTGTACCTAGTTCAACACCTTTATAATCCTACTTCCTTCTAGGGAAGCATTGCAACATATATGTTCTTAATTTATGGAATCAAGTATATTTATGTTATCAACTGGATTTGGCTATATCCTTGACTCATTTAACTCTATGAATCTTGAGAACAAATGATTTCAACTCTAAAAATTAAACAAACTAAAAGAACTGCTCGTAAAAGAAAAATCTTTTTATTTTAAATTTGGAGATATGTTGAAGCTATGAAGCCAAGAAACATGATCGGTGCCTATTCGTTGGGCAAATAGAATTTATGAAGAGAGTACAACACTTGAAACAACTGTAATAAGCTAACCAGAAGCATACATCCTTCCCTTGATTAATACTTTATATTAACCAAGTATGAAAATAAATAACACTCTACTTATCATCCAATAAATCACTCCATAAAATATCTATGCTTGTCCCAAGTATTTAATCTTATACTTTAAAATAAACAAGAATCCAACACACATAAGAAACATGGTGCAAAGACAAAATCAAAATTGGTCCTTGGCCATTGATTTCATAAGATTTTGAAAATAGATATTTGGAGATACCCTAGAAATCATTGAAATTTTGATTTCAAGATGCTTTGTTATCATATATGCTTCAACTACCAACTGTATTCAAGAAATGACACATGGAATAGAACAAAAACCTCTCATGTTCTTGTTTCACAGGTTTACAAACTTATACATAAACTTTCTTTAAAAACACTACCTATCCTAACTCTTGGAAATTATTTTCTTGAACTACGAACCCTTAAACAAGGCCTTGAATTTCATTTTATATAATAAGGGAGCAACAAGCTTCGATCCTTTTACAAAATATAAGTGGCAGTAGGTAACCAAATGAAACACTAAAGGACAAACAACTTTTTAAGCTACTAACAAAATACAAAACATCCTCTTTCATTCCTCATATGTGGTAGTTGATATACTTATAAAGCACTGAGAGGGGGGGGGTGAATCAGTGAAAGCAAAAACAATACCACTTTAAACACAGACCGGTAAAGATACTTAACCGGTTTACTTAATACTATGCATGCAATCCAAAATGATATTAAAGCATCCACAAGAAGTAAAACATCCACCATAACACAAGTGTTTATACGTGGAAAACCCAACTGGGAAAAACCACGATGAGATGGGACTCACAAGTTAACTATCTGCAGTAATAGGTAACTAACCGGTTAAGGTCTTCAAAAGTGCTCTTCTAGGAGCGAATCTTGTTAAAGATCCCAAAGCTCTGTTAGGAGCTATACCCTGTTAAAGGTAGTACCTTGTTAGAAGTAACCTCGGTAGAGGATTTTAAATCCAAACTAATGGATCACCTTGTTAGAGGATTTGTACAATGAATCTTGTTAGAGCTTACCCGGTTAAGGGATTTGACTGTTGTAGTGATTAGAAAACAACAGGTGGTGTGATCTAGAAGTAGCACAACTTGTTTGAATAGTTCCTCTTCTGCTCACTCAAAACTGCATCACCAACATATTCTGCAATGCCTTCAACAACTCAACACTTCTATCTCGCATCATGAAAATAGTTCATCATAATGTCAATATATAGACATTAGATTTCATGTCGGCTCAGGAATTATATCACAATTTCCTTGGTGCAGTGTATCTGGACAATCTAACATAACTCATCACATATTGCCGCCAAATCTTTCGTTTAGGGATAACTCATCATGATCGGTGATAACTCATCATGATCAGTGATAACTCATCACACAATCAAATGAAACCAGTTGGAACACTAATACCAGTTAAGATTTAACCTCTTCCAACTTATAGACTGATTGACCTCCATTTGTTTCTTTGAAGATCTCCGCTAAATCTCCAAGCTGGTGTCAAGCCATTCCTGTATATACCGATTATATACATATACTGGTTTTGCAATATAAAGACTTAGGAGTAATACTGGTTTGTCTTAACTAAGATGACTAAGACAATGTGAACATAAATGTGTGTATACATGTGCCATCAATGACAACACATGAAGTCATCCATTACAATCATCATCAAGCTAGCAATCTCCCCCTTTGGCATTAATGACAACACTTAGAAATTTTTACAACTTTACAACTAAGTGTGCTTACAAAAATTATACAAACATATTTCTACTCACCCTTAACAATACACACAAAATTTTCACAACACATACATATTTCTACTCCCCCTTTGACAACAATGCCAAATTGAAAAGTAAAATACATATATATTATAGCAAAATTTGCATCCAAAAAAAAGTACATATACAAGAATGTAAGAGTCTTTATCAAGGAGTGTTCACTGCAATTTTTAAGAAAATATCACTGAAAGTGATCTTCATCTAAGAAAAATCATTTTTCCATGTTTCCAATAAGGTTTCAGTGATCTCAATGGTTGGCATAACCTGTGCAGTGAATTCTTCCATCGCATCTACTGTACTCATTTTTGGAGTAGCCAAGACCGCTTTTGTATCCTTGTATGCCTGTTATAAGATGTCCACTTTAGGTCTTAACAGGTTCTTTATCTCTTTTAAAGATTGGGGTGTCTTAGCCTGTTCATAATCATAGACATCTAACCGATTTTGCAAATCATCAACTGATTTGCCAAAAGCTAAGGCTAAATCCTATAAAGGTATGTAGGCAGTACATATCCTTTCCAGTTCTTGTTCTGCTTCTTCTTGCCTCTTAATCAAATCAGTATAGAAAAATGAAAAATTAGATGTATGGGCTAGTATCCTTCCTCCAGTTTCAATAGCAGTCCTCAAAAGATCTTTATTCAGGGATAAAGTAATCTTCTTTGTATCAATATCTTCCATCATTTGCTCTGCTCTTTGCTTTCTGTAATTCTTCTCAGCTAAAGTCTGAGCAGCTTCTTCAAGGGACTTCAGTTGGTCAGAAGCATCAACAACCAACTAGCCAAGCTTGCCAACAAAGGGACTTCAGTTGGTCAGAAGCATCAACAACCAACTAGACAAGCTTGCCAATAGGAGTTGACAAGTTTCCAATGTCAGTCTCTAGTAGAAGACTGGACAGAATCTCAATGACAATTTGAATTGTTTATGCTTCTTTCCTCTGCTCTTTCAATTTTTTCTTTTGAGCTCTAGATTGCATCATTGTTGCATTCTCCATGAGTTCAAATGCACTCATATTTTTTACATCTATACACCCTTTGATGCCTATTGAGTCATCCTCATCATCAATTTGTTGCTTAACAATTGCTTTTTCCTTTTCATCTGCTATCTTCTCTTCTATTTTCTCTTTCTCTTCCTCCTTTTTTAGTTCAAATGCCTTCACTTCAACTTCTTTCTTAGGTTTCTCTTTCTCTTATTATGCCTTAGTTTGTTTCTCCTGAGTAATTGTTGTAACCAATGGCAATTGATTTTCCACTTGGTGTTCTTTTTCTGGTGGAGGTTGAATATCCACACTAGGTTGAATTACTGATGCTTCAACTGCTTTTTCTTGTGTAACAGTAATGACCGGTGGTTGTAATGGTTGCATAACTAGTTCAATGCTATTACCAGATAAATCAATGATGTCCTGAATATCATCTACAAAGATAACCAGTAGAGAAGTAGTGTCATCCTTATGCTTAATATGATAGACAATATCTAGTGCAATAATTTCTTCTTCATCTAACTCCGGTTGTGCTCCAGTCTCTGTTTGATCAGTTTTATGAGACTTCATCTTCTCATGCATCCTTTGAATATTTCTAGCTATCTAATGAGTTTCAACTTAAACAGATTGCACCTTTCCATTCATTAACATCAATCTTCTTGCCTTAAAATGAAACTGACCTTTGAAATTATTAAGCAATGCTAATAATTCATCTCTAGACAATTCAGGAAAATATTGAATGAAAATACTATCAATTATTTCTTGATCTTGTTCAGCAGCCACTTCCCACTTATTTGCAAGAATAGAATACAAAGAATCATAAATATCATCTTTAAGATCCCGAGGCAATTGATTGTATTGACATAAGTAGTTGATTACCTTTTGAACAATTTGTTCCTTCTGATCATCATCAATGAATCGAAACATTCTTTCACATTATCAAACCTATTCCTCCCTAACGTTTTTACAGTTCTCTCAAAATTAGTCATAGGTTTGTAAGATAAAACATTAATAGGAATAGCATGTTGTGAGGTGTCTTCTATTGGTTTATCTTTCTTACCATTTGCTTTCATTTTCTTTGGTTCCTCTTTAGTGTCAGTATCATCCGATTCTACTTGAAGAATAAGTTGTCTGCCTCTCTTCTTTGTTGCAGTCTTCCTTTTAGCATATACTTTGGGAGTTGGTTCCTTTTTAACTTGAACACTTCTTGTCACCCTTATACTGGTGGTTGCTCGAGGTGCTTGTTCAAGTTTCTTCTTCTTCTTCTCTTTGGTAGAACTGGGTTCAGCAGGTGCATTTCTTTCCTCATATGTTCCCAGTCTTTTCTTCTTCTTATCCTTGGGAGATGCCAAAAGGTTGTTGTCATATCCGATTACTAAGTCATAATTGACTTAATAACTCATTTCATCCTCCCTGGGTTCTACGGCCTCCATAAGACAAAAGTCTGTGGTGACTATGAAACATATGTCTTTTGCAAAGTTTTTCACCACATCTTCAGGTAGCCTCACCCTCATGCTCATCTTCTTTTGGAATTCATTAAAATATCTATCCATTGCAGCAGATAATGTGTTCTTTATAGCCTTAATGTTGTTCTTGATTTAAACAATTACCGGTAGGTCCTTTGACCATTGAATGTCACCTGTTCTCGGTAGGAAATTATGAAAATAGAAGAATAGACCAATCAATAATTGACCAAATTTGAACTTTTGTTGTTGTCTTTCTTAATTGATTGCAAGTTCAACATCAATTGACTCCTTATAGCCTCGTATAAGTCATAATCTGCATTCTCAACAATCATTTTGTAAGCTGCATGCACAACTGCAGATGGCACACTATTCATTCTGTTGGAATAAAATATCATGTACCCAATGACCATAGTTGCAAGTCTAATTGTTGGGTCTTTGATGTTATTGACTAAAAACACATGACCGTCGGAGGTAGTCTGAGTTAGCGTAACCATAATCTCTTTTGAAATTTTCCTCAGCTTAGGAACTTCATCAGTTTGCCAGAAACCAATCACTGTATGGATTGCTTCATTTGTGATTCTGTGTGACCTTTCAAGATACATATTTTCACCATGCACACAACTAAGAATTATCCTAACATGTTCTTCTTCAAAATCTTCAAGAAAATACACCGCATTGTGATAACCCTTTTCATAAACCCTAATGTACTCGGGTTTGATTTTGTCACTTTTAACACACAAGGATTTCAGTTGAGAATAAATTGATAATGATCCTAAATCCTCAATTTTATAGTCAATGTAACTCGATAAATCACCTTTTATCATAACACCATCAGGAACTTGAGACAAAGCATTATATGACACTATTTTGTTTGTTTCCATAGACTCCATAGGTTTAGCAATGATCATAAGTCTCTCTACTTGCTTAGACGACAATGCCATTCTGGATAAATTCGATTTGAGAGAGATTAACAAAAGAATACCTTAATTCCTTCACGTTGGCAAGGTTTCCAGTTGATCTCTTGAATGTAAACCCGTTTCACCTTTGCTAATCTTTTAATTCGATTGAATCTTTCAATCCACAACACAAATCCATCTACAATCAGCTAGCAAATCTCTTTATCGCTCTATGGGTGCTCAAAAACTCTTCTTCGAATGCAATTAGGGTAAAAATAACATAGTAAAACTTGCTTTTATAAACTTTACCCATTGCATTAATTTCTCGACTGATAGGGTAACAAACCCTAATATACCGCTTAACAAAACTTCCCAATATTGACAAGTATTTAACTGATTGACAATCTTTTGAAAAACCGATAGACTATGATATCAAGAATTCTCACAAAATAACTCAAAATGCAAACTCTCTTACCACACATTCTTCAAGGGGTTCGAAAGTAGATTTACCACTATGCTCCCCTTAGACCTGTTGAAAGGCTTAGTTCTCCGGTGTAGGATTCTCCATGCTAGGTGAAGGGATAGATTCTTCTGCAGGCTTGTCCTCGCTCTTTTTTTTCAAATTTTGTTCATCTCCTCTCTGGTTTCCTCAATATTGACCTTCTGCTTACCTTTCTGATCTTTGGAGTGGTTGATCGGTTTGTTCTTCTTGGTTCTACATAACTTTTCCATGTGTCCCAGTTGATGAAAATGATAGCAAGCCATTCCAGATGATCTCCAAGGTCCTGCATTACCTCTTCTAGTTCTCCTTCTGCAGTTCATAGCCACATGACCATAATTGTCACAAATGGTGCAGATAACATTAGTTACCTTTTCCATTTCAAACGGACTAAACCAGTTGACATATGGTTTCTGCCAGTTCATATTTCCCCGGTTGTCATAGGTTCTTCTCCAGTCACCATTAGGTCTTGGATTCATGTGAGGTGCCAGATTGTTTTATCCATATCTGCATTCAACTAATCTATGTCCATACATGTTGCATGTAAAACAGTGACCTTCAAATCTCCTAGATACATACCTAGCATTTGCATTATAGCTTTTATTCTCGTTAGGTCTGCTTCTACACACATTTGCAGTATGTCCAGGTTTATGACAGATAAAGCAAATAGGTTTAAATGCTTTCTTACCAGTAGGATTGTTATCCTTAGGAGCAGTTTTATCTTTGTGAATGTTGCTCTTTGTACCGGAAGATTCTCCTTTCTTAGATGTATTGAAACCTAGTCCAAATGTGTCACCTTTCATCCTTTGAGATTGGATCTACTCATGTTGCATAGAAGAACTCTTATTGAACTTTTCCAGCTTTCCATTAGCCTCAGTGAGCTCTCTGGTAATATCTTCATTATGTTTTGTCAAAGTCTCTCTTAGAGATTTTGCCATATCAAGATCTAGCTGCAAAGCCTCCTTCTCTTCTTTTTCTTCATGCCAATGCTCATGCAAAGTTGTATTCTCTTGTTTGATCTTAGCAATCTCATGATCTCTTTCTTTGATTAGGTCTTCAACTGCCCTTCTTACTTCAAGCTCTTGGCTCATGCGGAAAGTTAGGGCTTCTAACTCTCTTCTCAGATTTAGATTTTCACCGTTCAGTTTTTCAACTTCTTCGGCTAATACATCAATGTTAGCCTCATTTGAAGAACTATTATCAGATATCTCCAATAGTTGTTCAGTCAACTCTCTCCTTTTGACTTGTGAAGCTTTAAATATGACCCTTAGGGTTTCTAGCTCTTCCTTGGTAGCATCAAGCACTCTAGCCATCTCTAAATAACTCATATCCCCCATGGTGGCTTTAGGGTTTCCTTCCAAGCGATTAATCCTTAAGGAATTTTGGCTCTGATACCAATTGATAGACTTATAAAGCACTGAGGGGGGGGGGGGGTTTAATCAGTGACAACAAAAACAATACCACTTGAAACACAGACCAGTAAAGATACTTATCTAGTTTACTTAATACTATGCATGCAATCCAAAATGATATTAAAGCATCCACAACAAGTAAAGCAGCCACCATAACACAAGTGTTTATACATGGAAAACCCAACCAGGAAAAACCACAGTGAGATGGGACTCACAAGTTAACTATCTGCAGTAATAGGTAACTGACCGATTAAGGTCTACAAAAGTGCTCTTCTAGGAGCGAATCCTATTAAAGATCCCAAAGCTCTGTTAGGAGCTATACCCTGTTAGAAGTAACCTTGGGTAGAGGATTTCAAATCCAAACTAATGGATCACCTTGTAAGAGGATTTGTACAATGAATCTTGTTAGAGCTTACCCGGTTAGGGGATTTGACTATTGTAGTGATTAGAAAACATCAGGTGGTGTGATCTAGAAGTAGAACAACTTACTTGAATAGATCCTTTTCTGCTCACTCAAAACTATGTCACCAACATATTCTGCAACGCCTTCAACAACTCAACACTTATATCTCACATCATAAAAATAGTTCATCATAATATCAATATATAGACATTAGATTTCATGTCGGTTCAGGAATCATATCACAATTTCCTAGGTGCAGTGTATCTGGACAATCTAACATAACTCATCACAGATTGCTGCCAAATCTGTCGGTTAGGGATAACTCATCATGACCGGTGATAACGCATCACACAATCGGTGAAACTGGTTGGAACACCGATACCGGTTAAGAGTTAACCTCTTCCAAGTTATAGATTGATTGACCTCCATTTTCTTCTTTGAAGATCTCCGTTGAATCTCCAAGTTGGTGTCAAGCCATTCATGTATATACCGGTTGTCTACATATACCGGTTTTTCAATACAAAGACTTAGGAGTAATACCGGTTTGTCTTAACTAAGATGACTAAGACATTGTGAACATATGTGTGTGTATACACGTGCCATCAATGACAACACATGAAGTCATCCATTACAATCATCAACAAGCCAACATTAGTTGTTGTAGATGATATAGATCTTTCTCCTCATATGAGAATGTTTATCAAGTTGAAAAAAATCTGATAATCCTATAGACCTATTAATGTAATACCCTAAAAATGGTCATCTAAACCATGGGCCCCTAATCTCGACAACATCACTAAGGTCCTAACCAAAAGCAATTAAATCAATCTTGAGCACATTATTAATTCTTTAATCATTGAATGTCACATGACAAATCAATTACTCTATATTAATTAAATATTTATTTAATTAATTAAATCATTCCAAGAAAATCATTTCGATCTATTATCCTATTTTAATTTATTAAATATCCTAGCATGTTTAATTAATTAATAAATTTTCCATTTAATCATAAAAAAGGAATTAATTTATCACAAAAGAGGAATTAATCACAAAGCAAGAGTTAAATTGAAAATAAAATAAAAGAATTGAATTGAGAGAGAAATCAAACTTGAGATATTATTTCTTTCTTCTAAATTGAGAACTTGAAATTAGAAAAGCAAAGGAATTTAATCATTTTCTAAAATTGGGACTCAAAGCTTTTGAGAAAAAGAAGTTCAGTTGCATTGAAAAGACTCTTTTCTTGAATAAATCAAAGAATTACCTATCATGGAATTAATTGAATTATATCTCTAATGCAAACTCAAACTTACAATCTAAATGCATTTCATTTAAACTATAATTGGAATCTATCTCAAGGTTAACTAAATCTGATTTCTCAATTATTTCAATTATCCTAAATTGTGTTTTTTCTTGATCTCTCTTATGATTCTCTATAAATTCAGCCTTCAGCTCTCATTCAAATCACCCTGGAGATTTATTGTTATTATATAATTTTTGTTCTGGAGTCATTGAATATATTGTGCTTGCTTTTTTAGATTATTGCATCTCAGTTTATCTTTTTTTGCATATTTCATGATTGCTTGAATTCGTTTAGCTTAATTTTCATCCATCTAGCATTATCTTGCATCCATTTAGCTTAATATCATGCTCATATAGATTAAATCCTTCGTCTTGGTGTAGTCTAGTCACTAGTATTGCTTATACAAATCTGAGAGCAATCTTATACTCGCATCTTTTAGAAGGCAATGGGTCTATTTGTTATGGTTTTATTATTCATGCTTATATATGTCTAACCATACATGTAATGACTTAATTGAAGTGGTGTGCCTGCAGCTATCAGAATCTTATTTCACTTTTTCACACACATTTTTGGCACCCACCGTGGGGCAAAAGACTACTTTTTTCGGCCTCCAAGACTAACTTTTTATTTTTCTTTTTTCTTTTTTTTCTTCTTTTTTTTTTTTTTTTTTTTTTTCAGATTTTGGACTTTTCCAATTTTTTATCGTACAGTTGCAAGGAAATATCATACGACATCACTCACATGCCATAACGGCAAACTACAAGTATCGTACGATCTGGTACAGATTATCGTACGACTAGGTGAAAATTGTCGTACAGATCTGTAATTTTTGGTAAAAAAAAAGCAGATTTCATTCTTCAGGCTCTCTATTCAATTTTGATTATACTAACGCTGACCCTGGCTTTTTATTTATCTATCTAAGAAATTTTTACAGCCTAATCATTTTTTGCAGAATGCCTGTCGAAGAATATGCTTGTCGTACAAAAACAATATGACTACTGATTCGTTGTCTTTGCAGGTTGCCTGAGGAGAATCGACCAAACATCGTGTAACTCTATAAACAAAAAATAAAAAGATTTTAGCATTAAATAAAGGACCACAAATATGAAAATTCGTGCTTCTGTTCGCAAAATTTGCGAAAAGTGTCGCCTAATTCATAGATGGAAATGCCTTCTTGTAATTTGTTACAATCCAAGGCATAAACAAAAAAATGGGTTTCTAAGGTGTGCTTGTGGCTAAGGACCCTTCTTTCTCTAGATCCTCTGGTACCCCTTTCTTTAAATTCATTTTTAAGCACCTAAATTGCTATCTGGTTAAAGAAAAAATCTGTATTTTGTGTTTTAAGAAAATTCTAAGAGGTAGGAGAGTATGCTCTTGTCTTTATAGACAATCAAAAATCCAGACCCTTGAGGCATTTTCTTTAAGTTTGAGATTTGTATATCTTTAGCGGGCCTGCCCTCCCGAGGAGCTAATAACTCTATAGCCATTACGGCCGGTGAGAGGGGAACAACCCAAGTGGGAATGACTAAACGCCAAGTACTCCAACCCACTATAAAACAAACATGATTTAATAAAAAATCAAGTCAATGGCAGTGCTCGGGAATAGATCTCCTTTGTACCTTCGGGTATATTAAACCTTGGTTTTCAAGGCTGGGAGACCTCTTAATTGAGTTTATACCTTGACGCACCGAACGGATCCCTTACTAGTTTCAATTAAAATTAGAAGCTACTCGGTTCACCTTTGAAAGGAGGGATAATCTTTGTGCAAGAGAGATAGTAACTCTCCCAAGATACTTGTCATTTCGTGCCCCCATTAGTGTTTGGAGTTGGCTAATACGACATTGAGAATCCATTGCGTGAGACTCAGTGACTGTATTTTGATTAGCTATTGGATGTGTACCTGAGTTTACAAGCAAAGGTTTTCTTCTCTCACCAATTTCCATAGGGTTTGCATGTTGTGATTGGAGTTATTATTCATATTACGTGTTTTTTGTGTTTTCATCCCTAAAACTAAAATTGGAATACCAAAACTGGAGAAAACAAGAAACAAACTCAGTGATCGAAACTTTGTCTGTGTCAAAACTAGTCTATCCTAGTCCAAACTCTGTCCGTGTCAAAACTAATCTATCCTAGTCAAAACTTTGTCCGTGTCAAAACTAGTCTATCCTAGTCAAAACTCCGTCCGTGTCAAAAACTAGTCTATCTCAGCTGTCCAAAAACTCAGTCCACCTCAAAACTGGTCATACTCGGTCATTGAAAACTCAGAATTTAGCCTTTGTCCAGTAAATTATCGTGTGAATCTTTTGATTTATCATCCTTCTTCATACATATTTTTGTATGAGATTCCATTAATCCTAATAGTTTGTTGTTTGAGCCTAAATTATGTGTCGTACGATACCTGATTATTTGTCATCATGTTTAGGGAACTATCGTTTAAGCCTGCATTCTATGTTGTACTATAAATTATTGCATTGATCAGTTTGTCATTTCAGACTTACCATCTGTCATACGGTACTAGGCAGCAACTCATACGAAAACTGCTAATATCGTCCTGAAGCTATTAAACTATCATCTGGTCCTGCAAAACCTGTCGTATGAATCTTTGATTTTGTCGGTCCAGAACAGTCAAACTTGCCTAAAACAGTCTACAGTGAGCATAAAATTGGTTATCATCACTTTGTGCATAAACAAATCCAAACAATGCACTTCTATCGTGGTGTTGCACGATTTTTTTGATCATCTTTCAGCTAGTTCAATCAACCATTTATCAAACTTAAGTCACTTAGATAACGTCTTACACAGGATAGATCATTCCTGAAACCAGACTGAATCTTAGTCACTTCTCTTAAATCAAACTAGGTAACTTAGATAAACGTCTTACACGGGATAGATCTTTCCTGAAACTAGACTAAATCTTAGTTGCTTCTCTCAATTGATACGTTAAATGAACAACTAGCTTTAAATTTGATCTTGACTTTTGCATCACAAACAACTTTGGGTCACATAAATCAATAAAAATGCTTATTCAAACTAGAAGTTCTCATAAGAAGGCTGCCGAGTGAAAAGGAAAATCCTTTTCATATCAAAATAATTCATTTTACGTAAAGGATCCTCTCACTGTTAAACCTTCAACATCAGATAGGCCAGTTTATGATCAGTCCCTGTCTCCCACTACATCTGGAACAAAACAAGAAAGACAAGTTGCTAAACATAAAACTTATGACGATATCAATATCCATGATACTGACAGTGATTCCTCATCAAGTGAATCTGAAGCCTCTGAACCTCCAGAAATCGATATACATAAATGTCAAAAGGATAAAGATTTCCGAAAAATGATGAAGGTTATCAGGGCTAGAGAAAAATAAGACTATTTTCTAGAACTATCAAAACAAGGCGCTAAACTTCCTATTGGCTATGACGTGGATACCCTCGTCACTAAAGAGGAAGAGACACCATTAGCAATGGTAAACAGACAGTTACAAGCCTTACGGACTAAGATCACAGAACTGAAAAACAAGGATAAATCACCAAAACAATATTCTCTGGACATAATATGCCCATTTCCATTTGACAAAAACCTTTACATGCCTCCATTTCCTTCACGAGTGGAGATCCCGATATTTGACAAATATGATGGTAACTCAGATCCCCAAGACCATATCAGATAATTTTGTTCTTTATGTATGGATTTCATGCATGACCAAATGTATCTCATGCGCATTTTCCCGAGAAGTTTAGGGGGGCAAGCTATGGAATGGTTCTCAAGCCTACCTATGGGAATAAAAACTTTTCAAGAATTAATCCAATCATTCCTACAACAATACTCCTATAACATTCGACACCCCGTTACTATGATCGAGCTTTGCAATACTAAACAGAAAACAGGGGAGCCTTTTCTCACTTTTCTCCAACGATGGAGAAAGATGTTCTCTAGATATTCACGACCAATTCCAGATTCTGAGAAGATGGATATATTCATCAACAACTCAATCCTTGAATTGAAATATAGTATCCAAATGCAAGTACATCCTTCATTCAACAAAATGGTAGATAATGCCCTCAGGATGGAAGATGTGCTTATAAAGAAGGGAGATATCTTACTTTGGAAAGAAACACAACCGGGATCTAGTTCCAAAGAAAAGAACAAATATTGGAATAATGGCAAAGACAACAACAAAAACATTGTTAATGATGGAGTGCTAGACATTGTTAAAGCAAAAACAAAATCCATGATATTTAACTTGGCTAGTGGCACGCAATCACTCAAACACAGTTGAAACCGCAGCAAAAAATCCTCCGAAGAAAGTAAAAGAGTGGTTCAAAGATAAACCTTGGCTTTCGAAATCTAGACGCGAATTCACTCCTCTAGAAGAATCATACGAATCCGCTTTCAAAACTTTATTGGCAAATGATCTAATAACCTTACCAGATAATTATAGGCCATGTGATCCTGAAGTCAAACCAAAATGGTGGAGAAAAAATGAATATATCAAATACCATCGAAACAAAGGTCATAACACAAACAACTGCATGAAGCTCAAGCATGAGATTCAAGATCTCATAGACGCTAGTAAAACTGTTGTTGGGAATCACCTGACAAATGTTGATCACAAAGCTTTTAAGGACCCTTTACCTGTTTACGAACAAGGTGATTCCTCAAAAACAAAAGGAGGTGCCAAATTAAATTACACTTATACCAGCAATGACAATGTGATCAACATGATTGAGTCTTCCCAACCTGAATATTGCAATGTGATTATAATCAAAGACAAACAACATGAATCACAACATGCAAATGCTATGACCCATTCTCAAAAGAAAGTCACTCTCCAAGGAGCTAGTTCTTCAACTCCAGCTCAAACAACATCAAAACTACCAACCCCATCAAACAAACAAAAAGATACAACATTTGATAAATTTAAACAACTAACTTCATCAGCATCCTCTCAATATAACATTGTTGAACAGTTGAAAAGGACAAATGCTCAAATCTCCATCTTTGAATTGCTCAAAATATCTTCTGCTCACAAAGAGATCTTGGATAAAGCGTTGCTCACAACTAATGTTACAAAATATTTAGATATTGATCGGTTTCAATCTATGGTGGGTCATCTAACTTCACCTCACTATCTGACCTTCTCTGAAGAAGATGACAACTCACTAAATCATCCACATAACCAACCATTGCATATTGAAGCCATGATCCATAAACACAAAGTTAAACATGTTTTGATAGATGGAGGCGCGGGGTTGAATATATGTACTTACAGTCTGCTTACACAACTAGGATTTTCTGAAAATGTCATTGATCCGACCAAGAAAATAACAATTAAAGCCTATGATGAAGAAGAAAGAACCTCTAAAGGTCTGGTATTATTACCAATCAGGGTGGGACTTGTAGAAAGAGATGTCATTTTCCCGGTACTTGATCTTCCTCTGTCATACAATATCTTACTGGGCAGGCTATGGATTCATGAAATGAAGGCAGTTCCATCTACATACCATCAATGCTTAAAATTTCCTTATAACGGAGTTGAAGTCAGTATCCCTGCTGATACAAATCTCCCCTATAATGCATTGACAGAAGGTGTTGATACCTTTGTGCCTCATAATAGAGCGACCTCTACAAATGAAAATCCAGAAGCTCTAATGAAGGACTTAGAAAAGAAATTGAAGATTACAAATACTGGCATGGCTACAAGATAGAACCAGTACTTTCATAAGTCTCTCTCCCTCCATCACCGAAACAGTTGAGCAAACCATCAGAGGCTATGAGAACACAGACCTTAACTCCGAATATCATATATGATAGTCTTTTTGTACAGTCTTCTACTTCCCTGGCAGATGAAATAGAAGAGGATGTTGTTCTTAAGTGGCTTTTCAAGGAAGATAGTCAAAATGAGGAAGTACAACATTGTGAGATTTCTCCAACCCAATATGGTCCCTACTACAAAATGATCCAACGCATGGGATATTCAAGTACTTGTCCCCTGGGAAAACATCAAGAGGATATTATTGAACTGATTTAGCTACAAACAAAATCTACAAATGATAAGGCTGGACTGGGATACAATCCAAAATAGACATTAGACCAAAAACGTGCTTCTACGCCTAAGTGGAAGAAAAGGATATCACCTTCAACATCACAAGAAGTCAACGCTCAACAAATTCAAGCAGGGTGTGGAAAAGAAAAAGAGGAACTAGCAATCAAGAGAGAAGTAACAGTAAGTACTCAAGTTCCAATGGTATCAGCTACAACACTACAAGGAGTAGAAATTCTAGAGGATATGAAAGAAGAAGTAGAAAGAATCAGAGAATTGTTTGCACCCCTGAAAGTTCCAGTCACATACACTAGTAGGCAACAAGTAGAAGATTCAAAGACTGACTCAAAAGAGTATGAATGGGGTCCAAACCACATCTCCGATACATCCATTATAGAAATTCCAGAGTCCAATGATATCACAGATGACACTCAAGAGCTGATGCGCTTAAAGCTAGAAAAGGAGATTCAAGAAACCAGAATAAAAAGACAAGAAGACTATGAACAAGGGCTAAAAGAAGGAAGAATACCAAAAAAAAATTCATCTATTATATACTCCTCTAATAAAACAAAACAAATCAAGTATGGGACTATACAAGAAGAATTGCAAGCTACAGAAGCAGAACTAGTCATTAGTCCAGAGGAAGCTAAATGGAGTAGACGACAAGGACTCACAGAACCATCAAGGTCATGTCAACAGGTATGTCAGATACAAATGATAAATGAGCCAAATCTTGAAGGAACTTGCAACATTAAAGATGTTGGTGTTGATACCATACATACATTCACTCAATCACTTGAAGAAGACTCGCAAACTTCATCCGACGACTCTGATGACTCTGACAACAATCCTATTTATGACAATATCTACTCAGCATCAAACTCTGAATACTCTGATGTAAATGATGAGAATCTATCTATTGATCTTGTTACTCTCGAACCACGATATGAAGTCCAATCTGGCGTAGAGAACGATGCTACAAGTAGGTCTATTGGATTAGGTCAACTAAATATTAACGTGCATTTTAATAATCATGTTCTGACTCTTCCTGGTCTCGAGACATTTATGCAAGGTAGTCTTCTAGAACTCGAATTTTTGATTCGCAGTTATGATGACAATACCGTGAACTCCCTTGAACCTGTCCACACTCTATCCTTGGTACATCTTGAATTAATTGACTGTAGTCTACAAGACCAACCCATGAATGTACCTACTTTAGCCAATGACTACATGCTAGCCTATTATCTCAACGCAATTGAACCCATGGACTCTTCCACCAGTGAACGAAGTGAAAACATGACCGAAACAGATATCAAGTATCTTATTCGCAAAAATCAGAAAAATAAAAATAAAAGATCTGATGGCGAAAACCACATTGTGGCAGTGTCAGAATCTAGAAAAAAGAAAATAAAGGACATACCTAAGGGTGAAAACCTCTCTGAGGCGCCTGAAGGTGAGATACTTGATATACTGCCAAGTCATTTTCAGGAAAGGTCTTCTATATTGATTGAGCCAACTCAACCAATAAATATTAGGAGTCAAGAGACACCACACATCATTCACTTAGCTCAATCACTATCAGCATAAGAATTGAAAGATTTCACTCATCTCTTTTCAGAAAAAAGAAGATCAATTTTGCATGGACATACTCTGATATGTCAGGCCTGGATCTTGATCTTATCATGCACCATCTTTCTATCACACTAGGAGTTAAACCAGTCAAGCAAAAACTCTGTAAGATGCACCCTCACGTGGCATTGCTAGTCAAGGCTGAGCTAGAAAAACTGCTAAAAGATGGATTTATTAGAGCTATAGACTATGCGGAATGGATTTCAAACATAGTACCTGTGTCAGAGGCAGACAAATCTATTAAAGTTTTCACAAACTTCAGATATCTCAACAAAGCTTGTCTGAAGGATGACTTTCCATTGCCAAATATTGATATGATAGTTGATATGACTGCTGGGTATGAGATGTACTCACTAATGGACAGATTCTTTGGTTATAACCAGATCAAAATAGCTCTTGTGGATCAAGAAAAGATATCTTTCACCTATGCATGGGGAACCTTTTGTTGGAATGTCATGCCATTTGGGCTAAAGAACACGGGAGCAACTTACCAAAGAGCGGTAACTACTATCTTTCATGATATGATGCATAAGAATATGGAATATTATGTTGATGACACTTTGGTAAAGCCTATGAAGATATCCACTCATATTTAAGAGTTAGGCCCTATACTAGATAGAATGGAAAAATTCAAACTCCGGCTAAATCCAAAAAACTGTGCATTCAGAGTGATATCTGGTAAACTACTTGGCTACATCATTTCAAAGAAGGGAATCAAGGTCGATCCTAAGAAGGTCCAAGCTATAATGGAAATGTTGCCTCCGAAGAACATTAGTCAAATGAGAAGTTTGCAGGGACATCTCCAATCAATAAGACGCTTTATTTCTCAGCTTGCAGACAAAGCTCAAACTTTCACAAAAGTATTGAGGAAAGGAGTAATATACAACTGGGATCAAGAATGTGAACAACACCTTCAAAAAATCAAAGAATACCCGTCTAATCCACCAATATTGATGCCACCAATTCAGGGTAAACCATTGATCTTATACATATCAGCTACTAATTCATCATTGGGGCACTTCTGGCACAACAAGATGAAAATAAAAAAGAGAGAGCTATATATTACATCAGCAGAACATTGGTGTCTTATGAAATGAACTACACTATAATAGAAAAAGCATGATTGACATTGGTATTTGCATCACAAAAATTGAGACTCTACATGTTAGCACATTCCATCAGGCTAGTAGCTAAGATTGATCCACTCAAATATCTTCTCAACAAAGCAACACTTACAATAAGATTGGCTAAATGGGTCATGGTTCTTACAAAGTTTGATATTGAATATGTGGAACACAAAGACATCAAAGGACAGGTGATTGCAGATCAACTTGTTGAAGCTCCACTTGAAGACACTCAACCGCTGCATATAGAATTTCCAGATGAATCAATAATGCACCTTACTCAACAATCATGGTAGATGTTCTTTGATGGGTCTTTCACTCAAAATGGTTCCGGTGCTAGAATACTTTTTATTACTCCTCAAAAGTATTCAATCCCAAAGGCTTATAAGATTATCTTCCCTTGTACAAACAACATTGTAGAGTATGAAGCTCTGGTAAATGGGATCAAGCTAGTTATCGAATGGAAGGTTGTTGAATTACACATCTATGGAGATTCTCAGCTAATCATAAATCAAATAAATGATACATATCAGACTCGAGATGAGAAACTGATGCCTTATAAAATAATGGTTGATGATCTCAAGAAGTATTTTATTTTTGTATCATTCCAGCAGATTCCCAGATCAGCAAACAGAGCAACAAATGCTATGGCCACCTTGGCATCTGTACTAGAGTTACAAGAGTCTAATTTTTGCTTTGAATTCCTGGTGGAAGAGTTACATTACCCTGCCTATGATTCTCCTGAGTCCCAGATAGTCTGTTCTATTATTGGACATGACTCATCCCGCTACAACCATATTTACTCTTATCTGCGTGACCAAATTATCCCAAAAAATCTTACACGTAATGAGAAAAGGAACCTAACCCGAAATGCTTCACGGTTCGTTATCATTGCTAACGATTTATTTAGGCGAGGGTTGGATAGTACTTTGCTTAGGTTTCTAGAAACTGAAGAGTCTAAACATGCATTATTGGAAGTCCATGAAGGTATTTGTGGATCTCATTCGAATGGTCTTACTTTAGGTCGGGAACTACTATGGGCTGGCTACTACTGGCCAGACATGGAGAAGGATGCTATAAAGTTTTCTAAAACTTGTGAGAAGTGTCATCTACATGGGAATCTCATACATGCTCCAGCTAGGGATCTCATACCCTTCATTACACATTGGCCTTTTCAACAATGGGCCTTTGATCTCATTGGTCAGATATATCTTTCATCATCCAACAGACACAAGTTTATCATTACTACCACTAAGTATTTCACTAAGTGGGTAGAAGCATCAAAGCAACCGGTAACAAGTAGCTCTGTTCATCCTTAATCGTATCATCTGCAGGTATGGGATACCTTATCCATTGTGATTGACAATGGAGGACAATTCAAGAATAAAGATATAAACGAGCTCTGTGAGAAATTCAAAATTAAATGGCACTGGTCATCTGTATATTACCCTTAAGGTAATGGACAAGCTGAGGCATCTAACAAAAACCTTCTGACTATCTTACACAAAACAATGAACAAATCTGGGAGGTATTGGCATCTACAACTCAATCCTGCATTATGGGCTTATAGAACAAGTATCAGAACACCTATTGGGGCTACACCTTTTTCTTTGGTGTATGGGTCCAAAGCAGTATTAGCTATTGAGGTGTAAATACCATCTCTAAGAGTTTCTTTGCAAGGTCTTGTTACTGATGAAGACTATAGAATAGCTAGATTGCAAGAGCTCGAATTGTTGGATGAACGTCGGCAAGTGGCGTTTGATCATCTGAGAGTGTATCAAAAGAGAATGTCCAGAGGCTATAACAAGAAGGTTCGACAACAAGAATTTCAGGTTGGTGACCTTGTTCAAAGAGAAAATCCTAAAAATCAACAGTTTCGAGACAACAAAGGGAAGTTTGAACCCAACTGGCTGGGTCCCTACATCGTTACTGCAGTCTTTAGATCTGGTGCCTATCAGCTCTCAACATTGGAAGGAGAACAGCTCCGTGAACTGATTAACACCATCCATTTGAAGAAATTCTTTACTTAGCATTCTCTGCTCCAAGCAACCTGTACAGCTGAAAAATGTCCTGAAAAAAATCATAAAAATCATAAAACGTCCTTAAAAAAAAGAAGAAAAAAAAAGGAAAAAAGAGAAAACCTGGTAAACAGGAACCTTGGTAAAAAAAAAAATCTTTGCCAAGGAAAACCTGGTAAACAACACCTTGGTAAAAAAAAAAAAAGAAGATCTTTGCCAAGCAAGTGAAAACCTGGCAAACAAGCGCCTCTTGTACTCAAGCGCTCCATCTATCAATGCAACGTTGGCATTCCCACTTTCATGCATCTACGTTTTCACTTGTACATATATTTCAGTCACTTTTGTGACACCCTGGTTCGTCGAAACCCTCATGGCTTGAAATTGAATGTCCTAGTCTTAGGTTAATCGACAAAGCACATTACATGTCCTAAGCAGTATCAACTTTATGTCAATGAAACCTGGTCGTCCACTCCGAGTCAGTCACTTGTCTCCTAACTACTGAAGAGTTTTATCACTGAGTACACAAGCAAACCAACATTACTGAAAACAATCACTAAACAGTTTGAGATATGCATGAAATTTTCTTTGTATGTTGTCTTTGGTTTTCGATTATTATCCCTCTGAGTGACTCGAGGAAGTTTATCTTGACTAAGAGGAGCAAGGATTGGGGGCATAATATTTTCTTTGTTTTCTGCTTGTAAGAATGATTCTGATGATCTGGAAACATCTAATCAGCTGGGTGTCTATGATAAGAGCCTTCACATCAAGATGAAATCGCCACACATACCTTGACTCCGCTTATTTGTATGCTACAGGGAGGTTCACATCATTTCTTTGTTTGTTTTGAGGGAATTTCTTTATCATGCAATCCAGGTCCCTGCGAAATCTGTCCAAGGATATGAATGAAAAAAGGGTCATTGCGGACAAGATGATTAATATTGCACATGAACTCTAATCTGCCTGCTATGTTTGTTAATGCTTAGTGATGAAACTTAAGCATTTCAAATCTAGTGACTAGGTTTAGGTTGCATTTCATTCTGCATTTTGTGAATTTAGAGTGAATTCGGTATGGTAACAATGATCTCTTTATCTTTTGAATGAGAGTTGGAAGCATCGTCATTTCTTAGCTAAGTGGTCTCTTTTTCATCATTTCTCCGATCGAGTACTTGTGTATTGAGATGTTAGCTGCATACATAAGCATTTTATATAGATTCATACATTCATTTACATTCATCTTATTGCATGGGAAAAATGAAAATTTTTCATTCCTAGACACTCAATTTCATTATTTATTTGCATATGAAAAGAAACAAAAATAAACATCCATATTCATTTGCATTGCATCCATACTGAAAAGATATGCATACATATAGAATAAAGTGTATAGAAAGACATCTCATAAATCAATCGACACAAGTACAATGAAGTCAAATCAAGATCTCTTATATATAATCATCAATGTCTCGGGGTACAAAATAATGTCAACTGACATATACAAACTCCCATCGGAGCAAGAATCATAAGGGCTACAAAAAATAGGTGTGTCTACACAAAAATCTAAGAGCTACACAAAAAGATCTATCTCTCTACCTCTCCCTCATCGCCAGGTGGTGGAGGAGGTGGAGCCTTCTGACTCGGATCTCGCCTAGGTGCCCAAGCTCCCTCAGATCGAGCCATATACTGCGAGTAGGGTACAACCTGATGCGCTACTGGAACCGCTACGCTATACACTACAACATAATAGGCCGCCTGACTCATCTAATGGAGTACCTCCTACCGCAAAGCATCTCACTTTTCCCTCATCTCTGCTAGCTGACGGTCTCGCTCTACCAGCTAAGCTTGTGCCACTGTCAACTGTGACTGCAGACCCGCCAAACGTGCTCTCATCGACCATGCTGCATCAATTGCTCCCTACTTCCTCGCAGACTCTCCACCTCCGGCTCCACCCTGATCATCTCTCCTCTATCTAAATTGTCTCAGAGCTACTTTCTCCTCCTCACCTCCACCCTCCGGTACCCTAGTTCCACTCAACCTAACACCAACAACCCCTAGGGATCCACCCTCCCCTCTATGTTGCTGACTATCACTAACTAGCACCCTGTTGTTGCTAGCACTAGGATCAGCACCTACTCACCTCGAAGCCTTGGCTCTCTGTCCTTGCCTCTGTCGCTATCCTTGTGCCTGCATAGGGGCATCATCCTCAATCTCCTCTATCAGAGGTGCCTGCTCTGCTAGATCAGTAAATCTCGGGAAAGGGTGTTGTTGAAACCAATCCCTGTACTGGGGCAATACCACCGCATCTACAATATCATCCATGTAATCCCATCTTAGTCATTGTAACCCAGTCATCTCCTGCATACTTAGGGCGTATGATAGCCTCGGTACCCATCCCTACCTCTCCTCATCTGCATAACGTGCGTATGTTGTAAACTCCAGTGAGATCCCCTGAGGTCTACCATACTGCCTCATCACCTGAGATACAACGAAGTGCTCAATAACTGTCTGTGATTTACCGATGAGAGGATGGGTCATGAATAGGTCCCTACGAACAAATCTCCAATCATCCCAAGGCTCCAAACCCCTGTAAGGTCTCCATATGACAACTATAAGATCATCTAGCTGTCATCTCCAATAATTTGTCTTGCCCATATGGGGCTGCGTAATGTATCTATAATATCTGTAAACAATAGGTTGTCGTGGATCTCTGGCGTCATCCACAATCGATCTGCATACTAAGAGATTCTCCTAGGCCCATACCTGCAAAATCAGAATCCATGCAGTCATACTCTTCCCCTCCCTATATAAAATCTCATGCATCTCGCGATACATGTTTGCCAATATACATGAACCCCAGCCTAACCTCTAGGGGTGCTCCACAAGTCTCTCCAACATCCTGCCCCATCTACATAAAAACCCCTGTTGTCCCTTGTCTGGCATAAGAAAGCAGCCGATGAAACTTGTCAAGACGCAAGCCAGTGGAAAGTCCTCACTGTACCTGGTCATCATCACCTCCCAACTGATAGAACGTGTCAAAATGTTTGCATCCCTAAATACCTGTCTCATAGCTAGTAGCCTAGGATGTTGTGCTACATCATAATCTACCTTATCCCCAGCAAAAGGGATACAGAGAATCCTGTATACGTCCTCGGGAGTGATCGTCATCTCCCCAACTGGTAAATGAAACATGTTATGCTTTGAATGGAACCTCTCAACTAATGCAGTGAGCATACCGTGATTCACATGGATATCAGGCAACTCGAGAAGATGAGTCAATTCGCACAAATCTATATGTGCCTGGTCAACATCAGATAACTGACGAACTAATGTCATGGTCGGTGGATATACACATCTGAACAACACATGGGGCAATCGAACCTGCAAAAATCAAACAACGACGCATCAAGAAACATTTCAAATTAGCCTATAAGAGAAGCAAAACATCATGCAAATCCAACTACATCAACTACAAAATCAAATTTTCAAGTTTGCACCTTCAAAAATGCTTACTGTTTTTCAAATGACAAAACATCATAGAGGCAACAACTCGTACAAGTCAAGAATAGGCCTAGGACAACAAAAGACTTTGATATGACACAAGACTAGTTGCAGCACGACAAAATGGGCTCTTTTGAAGGTTCTCGTACGACATAAGGGTAGGTTCGAGATGACAAAACTAGTAGACTTAAATGATAAAACAAACTTAATCAGTTTGTCATACGAGACAGGATCCTGTCTCGCACGACAAAAAGATAATGGTCGACTTCTACATGCCAAAAAAAAAATTCAACAAAAAAAATCACAATTGAAATGATTAACAGGCTTAAGATTGACCACTTACCATCGCCTCATAGTTTTGAGGTCTATTATGACGTCTCTAGCGCTCGAATCGATGCTCTTGTGTGGGAACCACCATTTTTATTCACAGAAGGCTTTTTGAATTTTCAAACTAGGAGGGTTGAAATGAATTGAAAATGACACTTTTACACCATATATAGCCAAAACCCTAAGTTTTCAACTCGCTTTGATGGACATGAAAATTGTACCCTTAGCTAATTTGCTTGTCCTGATTCCATTTTTGGGATCAAAATCGAAATCCGAGATCATTCTTATAGTCAATTTCAATACAATTTTAGACCACTTAGCGCTTTTCATTAAAAGCTCATTCTTACTTCGAATTGAGCTCATTTTCTAATGAATCAACGCTGAATCTCAATTTTATTCTACAAATCAACTTTGTGCTCAATTTCTCATAAATCATCGCCAAATTTTCAAATATTCCTTTGAATCTTTTTTTGTGCTCAAATAAAAATCATCGTCAAAAATTTCCTAAAATCGTGTACCCTCTCTATCTTTCGATCTCGCTCCCGAGGGGCCATACTCATGACCTTATGACCTGACATCTTCAAAGTCGAGATTTCAAATCTTCATCAAAAGTGGAGCAAAAATATTTTTCAACTAAAGAAAATCAAATTCTTATTGCTAGGGGGCATCTCAGCTTCATCGCTTCATATCAAGTTAAGATTTCTTGATCATTTGAATCAAATCAATCGCTAGGGGCATATCAGTTTCATCGCTTCAAATCAAGCTAATATTTGTCTTCATCTGAATCAGTCTCTTAATGTTAATTAGTTTCATCGCTTTTCATCAAGCTGATTATTCATTTAAACTCAATCAAAAGTTTAAAGAGTATCTTTGATCACACACTCAATCTAAGTAGGTGTTCAGTTTCATCGCATCAAATCAAGCTGGACAGTTTATCCTCACTCATCGTGTCTTGATCCATCAAGTTCAAGATCGATTTTATCTTCGCTCACTGTGTCTAGTTCAATCAAGTCCTAGATCAGTAAGATCCACTTCTTGATCAATCAAGTTCAAGTTTGGTATCTTTTCTCTTCATCGGTCCTAGTTCAATCAAGTTCGGGATCGGTTTCACTTTAATCAACTCTGTTCAGCTTCATCGCTTCAAATCAAGCTAAACACCTTGCTCTTCATCTGGTTCGTGATCAATCAAGTTCAGAACCGGTATCTCCTAGACATCAATATATTCTTTGAACCAACGCGTTGCTCGCACATTAATTCAAAGAGGGGCAAATGTAATACCCTAAAAATGGTCATCTAAACCATGGGCCCCTAATCTCGACAACATCACCAAGGTCCTAACCAAAGGCAATTAAATCAATCTTGAGCACATTATTAATTCTTTAATCATTGAATGTCACATGGCAAATCAATTACTCTATATTAATTAAATATTTATTTAATTAATTAAATCATTCCAAGAAAATCATTTCGATCAATTATCCTATTTTAATTTATTAAATATCCTAGCATATTTAATTAATTAATAAATTTGCCATTTAATCATAAAAAAAGGAATTAATTTATCACAAAAGAGGAATTAATCATAAAGCAAGAATTAAATTGAAAATAAAATAAAAGAATTGAATTGAGGGAGAAATCAAACTTGAGATATTATTTCTTTCTTCTAAATTGAGAACTTGAAATGAGAAAAGCAAAGGAATTTAATCATTCTCTAAAATTGGAACTCAAAGCTTTTGAGAAAAAGAAGTTCAGTTGCATTGAAAAGACTCTTTTCTTGAATAAATCAAAGAATTACCTATTTTTATCTCAAAGACTCTTTTCTTGAATAAATCAAAGAACTACCTATCATGGAATTAATTGAATTATATCTCTAATGCAAACTCAAACTTACAATTTGAATGCATTTCAATTAAACTATAATTGGAATCTATCTCAAGGTTAACTATATCTGATTTCTCAATTATTTCAATTATCCTAAATTGTGCTTTTTCTTGATCTCTCTTATGATTCTCTATAGATTCAACCTTTAGCTCTCATTCAAATCACCCTAAAGATTTATTGTTATTATACAGTTTTTGTTCTGGAGTCATCGAATATATTGTGCTTGCTTTTTGAGATTATTGCATCTTAGTTTAGATTTTTTTGCATATTTCATGATTGCTTGAATCCATGATTGCTTTAATTCAGTTAGCTTAATTTTCATCTATCTAGCATAATCTTGCATCCATTTAGCTTAATATCATGCTCATATAGATTAAATCCTTCGTCTTGGTGTAGTCTAGTCACTGGTATTTCTTATACAAATCTGAGAGCAATCCTATACTTGCATCTTTTAAAGGCAATGGGCCGATTTGTTACGGTTTTATTATTCATTCTTATATCTGTCTAACCATACATGTAATGACTTGATTGAAGTGTTGTGCTTGCAGCTATCAGACTCTTATTTCACTTTTTCACACACGCAATTAAAACCACCATGACGAAGAGAATCTTACTAGATACTCTTGGAAGATATACATTTAATGTTCAAATCCTTTTCAATAGACATCAAAATATTCCTTACGTGGATGGAAATCAACCTTAAAACAAGAACAAATCTATCATGTATCTTTATCAAACTAAAGGAATAAGATATATAAAAAATCAAAAAGTGATAGGAACCAATGACTACTTCCTGGTTCAAAATTTCAAAATGTCTTACTAGAGAAACATAAAAATAAGAAATAGGTCAATAAATGATAACTCCATCATCTTTGAACTCTTTGATGTAGTTGATATGCCTTTGGTAGTCTTTGTTGTTGATTTCTTCTTTTTCCAACTCCATCCTAATGAGTTCTATTTTAAACTTGGACAAAGTGTTTAAATATGCATCCAATTTTTTGACTGCTTAAGCCTCATCTATAAGTATATCTGTCAATATTGGGTCTTGATTTCTGACTTCCTTCATACTTTGGCCTTAACTCCTTTCTTCCTTCCTTTTCCTTCTTCTCTCTATCAAACAAAGGAGGCATGTGACAAACCACGAGGCTTTGAAAACCACTGAGCTATGTCACAATAGATTTTGTGCATAGTTTGTGATATGAGAACATCTAAATCAAGATCTACAATTTTTCTCTCATCTCATTGATTATTTCATGTAATTATGTAGCAAAGGTTTAACAAGACAAAACTACAAACCCTTTACAAGTCTCTACAAAAAGGAGATAGAATAGGCAATGTACCTCAACCACCTTGAATGAGATTGAAAGAAGTCCATGATTTCCTTATGTTTATCCCATGTTATCTCTGCATGTTCAAGGATTGCATTAAATATGAACTGAATGAGAGACTATCATTTTTATTGTAGTCTTTGTTTCTATTCCCTTCATATTTCTATACAATTGCTCAATTTGGTTTTTCATCCTTGGATTCTCTATCGTTGCTTAGGCAAGGTTATTTCTTATACCTAATGCCTCTGCTAAAGGCTGATGACTAGGAGATGACAAATACTAAGAAGGCTTGGAAGATAATTTTGCCTCTAATTGCTTCACTCTTTCTCTCGAAATCTTGTTCTCCTCATACATCCTCTTGGACACCTTATGATCAAATTTAGCAATATTTATTGGAAAATTTGTTGCCTCTGTGGCCATGATATCTAAAGCTCTCTTAAGAAGGAGTTGGTCATACAACTCTTTTTGTTGTTGTACCATAGATGGCTTCTATGTGGCGGGGTGTAATGACCAAATTGCCAAGATATCCAATTTATCATCAAACGCATAGCCAAAGTATAGGCTCTTTGCTTGTACAAGATCCAAGCTTTTAAAACCAATATCTTGCCTCCTTTCGAGGTTGTCAAATGCAATGGCTAAGGGAATACCCAACCCTCTAGGATTAGGACTCCACTCTTCTTAACAATATGCCTTCCCAATTCAGGAGTCATAGTGTCCAACATTGCATTTGCTTCCTTTGATATTTAATCTTTCAATCTTAATCTTTCTCCTTCATCAAGGCTTTCTAATTGAATAGCCTTCTTCTTTTGAATATCATCAACTGTACACTTAAGCAAAAATTGCTTAAACTCCCTTATCTTGATAAAATATTCATCTCCCATGAACTATTTACAAGTTGCCAATCTAACATCATTAGTAAGATCTCCCCTAATCTGAAAGCATCAAGCACTCTAAGGAGAGAAGGATCATCAATTTACACTCCCAATCTTGTATCAAACATGTGAGGTGGCATGGGTTGTTCAACTTGAGTGTTGAAACCCTCACTTGACTCAAATGGAATGTCCCTTCCAGGAGATAGAATGTGTAGCGGTGTAATAGCTGTAGGACTTTGAGAGACAATAAAAGGTTGTTCACTTGAAGAGGAAGACACAATCATTGGCCTATTTAGAGATGAGGCAACAAAAGACCTAGGTGGCGAGGGAGACACCATAGGAGGGAATGGTGATGTTGCAAAAATATGGGGAATATGGGAATATGGCTCATAACTAGGTGGAGGTGATGATGACATAGGGCTATGAGGTGGGGAAGCTAGTCCAATTGGTGACCCTATGGATGATGGTGTTTATATACCAACCTCAATAGGAGAATAACTAGGTTTTTTAGATGGCGCTTGAACTCTTGGCCACTCATGGGGCAGAGGCATTTGATGTACATCTCTATAGGCACCAAAGATTGCTTTCATTTTTAGTCTTTGAGATTAAATTTTTCTCCCAATGAGGAGCATATGAGCTATCACTTTTCTTATTTACATTCTCAGAGTATATTATCTTATACTATCTCCCCTTTTGTTTGAGGATCTCTTCATAATCTACAACGCACCTAATCAGGTCCTCCTCCTCATTCTATTCGTGATCAAGGCATTTACCCATTGTAAGCCCTCGTATAAACCATTCAGAGTCATATAATCTATGCTTCACAAAAGGAAGGTTATACTTACTAAACATACTATCCAAAGTCTCGAATGCTTTCTTGTTTGTGAAATGATATCCTTGAGCCTATACTTGAGATGGGAGGAACAACCCTTTCTTGTGAAAACCTCCAATAACAAATTTCTTTGCTTCATAGAACTGGTGCATAATCTCCATGAATGCAACCCTATCAGACACTGTGATCGGAAGAATCCTAGGTTCTACGAGGCTACCAAAGATCCTAATAATAGTATGATCCTTGAAATAGAACCATGAACCCTAATTATGGTCAATCTCCATCTCCTAATCAAAGTCTTTTGGCCTCAAACACTTTCTTCCCCTTTCACTAAGATCCCATGACATATTTCCTTGTAGTATAGCCATCAATTTTTTAACAAAATGATTTTCAAACATGATATAACTAGAGTGTTTACAACACATGTCCCAAATGTACATCCATTCTTGAACATGGAGAGATTCTCCTTTAATACTAGGTGAAATCCTAAGGTTTTCATGCTAAACTTTGAGACCATTAAATAGAAAAATGTGCATAAGAATTGAATAATGCCTTAAATGAACTAAAGGACCAGCTTCAAAATGACAAAATTCAATGTGCAATCTGTCAACTAATACACTGGCATAATCAAATGGTCTATTGTGATCTCTACTCTAGATATCTATGCATAAAACAAGCATCCAATATGGGATAAAGGGATCAACATCCATACCAAAAACTTGACATGGAGCATAATATGTGTCCTTAAAATATCCAACAAACAAATCAATTTTATATGGAGATTAATCCCTAGGAGTCAGGACCTTTTCATCCCTACTCAAATACCTAGGCCTAAAGGTTAGGATTCTACTTCTATAGAGCCTCTCATGGGATTTAAATTCCCCAGCTAGTTCATCTATATCAAACATCCAATTGAGTTTCTAATTTAGCATGAAAGTCTTTTCAATTGCTCTTTTGTTAATGATGGCCAATCTACCCCCCTCACGGGATAGTATTTCTCTGGTCCCTTCTCTATATCTTCTTGCAATTGCCCTCATAAGGTTAATGTTTAAGAATACATTAGGAACAACTAACCTTCCCAAATTTAAATTCTATATATTACTGACCGGGATATCATATTTCTTCTTGTTGTAGCATCTTCTCCATAGATGGAACTCCTGGGGTTCAATGATAGTGTCTCTACACACAGCATTTAAGTCAATTAAAAAATCATTTGGCTTGCTACCACCCTTCGCCCTCTTCCGAGTATCAGATGATCCAAGAAGTTGAAGAATAACCTCCTTAAAAAATTCCTCTTTGCTTGAATGGTAGAGGATTCAACCATTCTAAAATTTGAGGCCAATGTTTAAAAGATCAAAAAATATCACACTAGGGTTTTATAATTCACTATCAATTTTACCCTATGAGCATTTTGGAGATCTCAATTGTAACATGGGAGGGTTAAGAACATATAAGAAAGGTAGAAAAATGTAAAAATTGAAGCTTCATGTTCACAAAAATGGCTTTCACAAAACACAAAAAGAAAACCCTAATTTCTCAAATTTAAATTGCAGAGAAAACATAAAGCAATTGTAAAAGCATAAACAAGCATGTAGGAATTACCAAGAATTGATTTATACATGAAATTCACTCATAACGATACAATTTGATAGAGTTAATGCAAGCATGTATCCTCTGTGTTGGCATGAACTAGCTGTTAATTTTGAATTTTGAACGTTTGAGCTCTTAACAACTAAAAACCCTTTTTAGTTGGTAGCTAATGAAATCATAACACGTCATCATCTGAGCCTAGTCAAGCACTTCAATGAGCTTAGTTCCAATGAGAACCTTCAATTATCTATGCAATAGTGCACGAATCATGTTTGTTGATCACATATTAGATGATCATTTCATAAGATTCACCATTTTTCCTTAAGGTGACCTTGTAGAGTTAGCTCCTCTGAGAAACTTTCATTAGTTGTGCAAGTGCACAAAACAGTTTGCACCATTAATTACATGAGATAAGGTTGTCCTTTAAAATCATGGCTTAGCCTGATTATGCATGGGGTCCATTGGCCCACTGCTTTTGCTTTCGATACATATCACATTCTAATTGGTCTAGTTCAAATGAAGTGGCAAGGTTGTATGACATCCTACCACGTTAGATATGTGAGGATGCAGAGTAAAGTCTCTTGTGCATGTAAACTCATCGCACAAGTGTGTGATGATCTAGATCGTTCACGGAAATAAAGATGCTCAGGTCAATATTGGCAACAACAATAAAGGAAAACTAAGAGGGGGGGTGAATAAATTTTCACCGGATTAAACCAATTAAGCATGTTCTCATATTTCAATAAATTGCAGGTAAGAATAAAGATAAACATAATAACAACAACACACATAACACCAATATTTTGACGTGGACAACCCGGTTAAGAGAAAAACCATGGTGGGAACCTACCCACAATAAGATGATACTCTACAGTAGTATGTGTAAATATTACAATGGGGAATGCACATGCATTCAGACACACTGCCTAGAGCTCACTGCTCAAAATATAATGACCCAGAAGGCTCCAACCCTCAGGGAAGGTTCACTATCTTACAAATGATCAAACTACAATCTGGTTTATATGATCTGTAAAGATAGCATCTACCAATGCTTGATGATAGTTTCGGTTAAGCTCATTTGTCTGCTTTACAATAATGTCTTCTTTACAACAATCTCTGCTCAATACACCATACCAAAGGATAAATTGGATTATGCACACATACACCACTCTCTCATAATGCAGACACCTCATTGACACCCAAATTACATGAATATAATGTTAGGATAACCGGTGGACAACTAAGAGGGGGGGTGAATCAATTGTCAACAGATTATAAAACTTTAAGCACACAAAACCTTTTACCGGAATGCATAAACCAAATACCGAAATAGCAAATATAATAATTAAGCACAAACGTAAATCACATAACAATTACCAACCATCCATAACACATAACACCGAGATTTGTATGTGGAAAACCCAATAAAGGGAAAAACCACCGTGGGAAGCCTACCCACAGTTAGATAATATTTCTACAGCAAGTATGTGATTACAATAAGAGGGGACTGTACATGCAGCAAGGCCAACAACCTAGAGCGTACTTCTCATCACAAAAGGAGCCTCGCTGAATACAAAAAAAATCCATAGTACAATCCAAAAAGATGAATGAACTGCAAGAATAACATCTCCTATGCCCGAGTACAATTTTGGTTAAGCTTAATGCCAGAGGTCTTAAACCTCTTTCACAAACCCAATTTGATCAAATATGATCGACCAAAACCTCTGCATATGATTACAACTTTATTCACACACCTATAATCCCATACCACGATCTACAAAGAGATCTTACATCATATTTATACCAACCTGGGACCTAAACAATTAGGTCAACCACCTACAAGATAATACAATAAATCCGTTACATAATCCCACAAACTAATGATAAACCAAGTCGGCCTAAGACTGAAACAACATAAACCAAACAATAAATCCAACCGGTGACGCATCGGGAGAATCAACCAACACGTTACATAAAGCTGTCCATAACCTAGTAGAATAACACCGGACCCAAAATAGGTCGCCATAAGCCAAATGAAACATCATGAACAACTGGAACATGGACATGACAACCATCGGCATCCTGATAACCTTCTAGAAGCCACACCAATACCACTTATTAGATTCATCAAAAGATCTTCATCAAAGCGCTGACGGTAAAATCCTTACCGGTAACCAAAAGGCTTACTAGAAAAAATGATAGCATCTGAATCATCAAATCTCGAACCAACTAAATGTGATATGCATTAGGAACACATGAATAACCAATCCAAACCAATTCCAATAGCCGGACCAAACTGAAATCAAATCTCCAGATCAACATCAAAGACCAACCACTCTACTAGAAGCTCACAGACAACAAAACAACAAGTGTTGACATCAATGACAAACATCAATGCAACACATAATCAATTCCTCCAAATTTCCAACATATAGCACCTATTTATATAATTCATCAACCTTGACTACAAGGTGGGCTAAACCCTCAACCCTCAATCACAAAATTACATCACACAATACATAAATATACCACCAGACCAATACAATTCCATAGACAACATAGCATGGACCTAAATCAACTCTCCAAACACGCATCACCACCAAAAATATCACCAAGATCAACTGCAACATGCCACACCACCAAAAATACCGCATAACACGAAGATCAACAAAATCACCAATATCGTGCATAATGATCAATGTGGACCAACAAAAGAAACATGACATGATCAGGAAAAATACCAACGAGAACATTAGAACCATCCATAATAGCTGCACCAACACCACTTAATCAAAACTTCATCGATCAACACACTAACTCTCAAGAACACTTAACAACAACAATTCAGACTAGAAAGATAACTTGTTGAGCACCAAATCACAAACCATCTGAACTAAAGATACACATGAACATCCAAAACATTCTCCTAAATCTGCAACCAAAGATATAGTCATACCGGAGCACAACGGATAAAATACCAGAATTTGCCAACTACTGAACACAAAAGAACAATCTTCATACCAGAATCCCCAACTCGACCAAATCGCCACATAGCATCATGGAATCAATAAATAATAAGATATCTCTAGTTGATTCAACATCCCAAACAGGTAAACCAACCAGATAAACTCAATGCAATCACTGGAATACCAAACAACTCTTTGCAACACCAGAACATAGGAATATGTTGATATCAATGACAACAACATATCCTAGCAGCAACAATATCTAATAGTCCAATCATCTGTCTGACCTTTTGACTGTCACCCTTGTGGAATTAGATTAAGATACATGATGGAGATAATTGTATAATGACATCCTAACCCTACACGTGTACAAAGCTACATAGGGAAAATATATAAAGGCCAAGAAAGAGACCAACAATCCTAATGCGAGGGGCCAGTCACAAAAACAACTTAAGGGACATTTTTAACAATTTAGCTGATCGGGAACTCAAGATAAGAGGTCAACGATAAATTAAAATAAGAAAAGGAGAGCACTCACAAACAAAGCTTCAGGATTGAGGGTTTAAGGGTTTTAGGGGATTTATTGATATGTATAAATTTAAAATTCTAAGAGAATTAAACAAACAAGGACTTAGGGCAAATGGGCATCTCCAACAAGATTGTTTTGGTCTAGAACTTGCTTGCCCTTTTGGTCTTTTATCCTTTTCTTCTACCCACTTGCTAATTTTATGCCAAGCCATGCTTTCCATTAATGTCACAACCAAATAATTGATCACGATGTTCTAATAGTTAGAAGGTTTGTTTACATCTACACCAATTAGAGGTACTATTATATTGGTTATCCAATGTCTTGGAGACCTATGCTGAATAATGTTGAATAGTCTCTTAATGTGAGGGGCAACAATTTTCATTCCCCAACATAGGTATTCTATGTTGGAGCACCTAGGAAAACAATTTGTAAACCAAAAACACTTATAATGCAGAGAGAAGCAACTGGTATGATGCAATTTCACTAAATGTGAATAATGAAGTGAGATGGTGAGATAGTTACATTGATCAAACCCCCCAAAAAACAATCAAGGTGTGATGAGATATGAGCTACAAATAGATAACTACCTACAACAAATATTAAATGCATTAAATATCATGTAACTAATATCTAATAATGTGATATGTCAGCTGGTTAAGTAAACTTAAGTGTATGTGAGTGGAATAAAACCACATTTACACCAATACCCACCCCTCCCAAATGCAACTTGGGGAGTGAAATCATTATGCTATATGAGATGCAAGATGGGTTCCGAGAATAAGACCATGTTAGGTACCCATGAACAACTACAATGCAATGCAATGCAATGCAATCTCTCACAAATAGAGAAAAGGAGAAAAGTCTGGTGGGAGGAAACTCCTCTCCAAAAGAGAGAACATGAAGGACCAAGAAGCCTCCAAAACAATGCCCCCAAAAAAGAAAATTAAGAACATCACTGAAGCATGAAGAATTTGAAGACAACTACCAAAATAAGATTGATATAGTGCTATAACTAAAGAACCCCCTTTGAAAAATATGATGATCAGGATCAAGAAGACAATAATCTGCACAAGTGTCTCAAACGACACTAATTGAACGATGACCAAATAGAAAGAACAACATGAAACATTTATCAAAAAAAATATAGATGGCACACGAGTTTGCATGAGTGACCCCAACTATGCTACTTAACCAATAAAGTTGCATGAGTGATCTCATCATCACTAGTCAACCAATGCAAGTTTAAAATATAGGTGCAATAGTCTAAAGAACCATGGTCAACTAGGGAATGAAGGTTGTCTCCACAAAACAAAAATGCAAGAGTGTCTCAACTCACTCCAAGTGAAACTAAAGAAGCAACAGTACAAAGAGTATAATACCCCGCAAAATGCTGACTAGGAGAGACATGACAAGTCCACTGAAACTATGTGTCACCAAGCAATGTATGAAGGAGATGGTACAACATCTAAAGTGACTAAGATAGAGCACCTATAACTGAAGAAAGGGTGTGCACCAAGACTACACACACACACATGACAAGAATCATAGGGATCTTATTGTTGTTGTGGAGGTTTTCTCACTTGACAAAGTTGTTATTGGTAAACAATAAAAGCACTACACAACCCCCCATGACACTTTATAACGCAATGCAAGTACAATAATATGGCACAACATTTGTGGAAATCACTCAAATACATGTAAAAGAATGTGACACTTTATCTCAATGCATCTATAAAAGAAAGTGCTTACAAAAGATGCTCAAATGATCCAAAAGGACAATAATGCTATGTATGCATATGAAGTAGCCCAAAATAAGTTATCCTACACAAACATAATGTTTCCAAATGCCAAAACAACCAAGCAATTAACTAAAGTGTCAAAACACAAAAAACTTAAATTAATTGTACTTGGAGCAAAATCTAAAAAATATGCATGGATAGATTAAAAGTGCTTTGAAAGACCTTTCCAATGCTGTAAGAATTGTGATAAATAGAGAAACTAGTCAAAGGTTATGAGCTAAGGAGACCACAATGCACTATTGACTTTGACAAGCCACAAATTGTACCAACAAAAAATTTGAAAAAATACCTTCACCATTGGATAGTGCACGAAATCACCTTTTTGATGATATTTCATTTGCCAAAAACTAACGTTGTATGTCCAAGTTATGACTTTTTGAAAAAAATCACCTATATGGAGCCCACAAGTGGTTAAAATAGGCCCCACCCCCCTTTAGCAACCGAGGGCTATGGTTTGGTCACCCATGTGACTTAGCACTCAACATGTGAGAAAATATGATCGCTTGATCAAGATTAATGCACACTGACTCTTCTTAGAATGGCCAGACTCATGGAGGTAAAAAATAATAACAAGAAAATAAAGGCCCAAATGCCACAACAATTCATTGGCCAATAGAAAATTGATCTTTGCAAAATCGTGAGCCAAGACATGGGCCAATCACAGAGAATGCAAACCACCAAATAAAATTCCTTAATGAATGGAAGAGTCGATTTTGGTAATCGAATTTGTTGCTGTCAAAGACAAAAAACTTTGTGAATCAATAACACCAAATATGCCATGATCTATGAGTTGATGCATGAAACCGATCCACAAATCGGAAATTGCCAAAACATAAATAGATATACATGAGCTCTGTGCACTAAATGAAATGACATATACATAACATAAATATTGAATATTCTATGGTAGGGAAAACCATTGGGACCTCATAGACATTGACTGATAAAAACTCTTAGCATGAAAGGATATGAATAATCGTTTGCTTTGATACCATGTTGGAGCACTTAGGAAAATGACCTACAAATCAAAAGCACTTCACAATGCAGAGAGAAGTAATCACAATGATCCCACTTCACCAAATGCAAATAATAAATTGAGATGACGAGGTAGTTACAATGATCAATTACCTCAAATTAATAGCAAATGTGTGGTGAGGTATGAGCTACAACCAACTTACTACCTACAACAAAAGTTAAATGCACCATACACATTATTAAATACCATGTAATTAATATCTAATAATGTGACATGACAACCACCTTAGTAAACTTAAGTGAATGTGAGTGAAATAAAACCACATTCACACCAACATTCTACACGTAGCTCATCCAATGTCACAAGCCTTACTTGTACCCATCTTCTTACTAGCTTCCATATTCTCTTATAAAGTGCAAAATTTCACAATCATGTTGATTGTGGGAGGGGCCTTCGGCTCCAACTCCAATTCATACTTGCTTTACATATTGTATCCATTATTATAAGCTATGATTATATTCTCAATTCTCAATTTGCTTTGTGGAAGTTCCCTCTAAAATAATTTTGGATTATTCTTTCCTAAATAAATTAGTTCTTTTTTTCCTGGAATTAAGTTTATTTGTTCACAAATCAAAAAAAAATTATTTTATATTTTTCTTTTGCATTCTTTGTTTTAGATCTCTCTTGAAGATAAAATAGTTCTCCTAGGTTATAAGGATGTTTGCCTTCGTTAGGTTTTAATGACTTGATTGCATTTTTAATGTATGCCAATTTCTTTCCTATCATGTTATCATTATTATTATTGGGCTATGGTCTAATTTTAATCATGTAAAGGGATCTTCAATCATTATCTCTATTATCTTTTCTACTAGATTTTGAAGTAAATGATACAATCAACAATGTTTTCTCCATTGTTAGTTTTGTATGGATGAGAAAATTAAACAATTAATAATGTTTGCTCTGCTGTAATGTTTGCATTAAAAAAATTCTCATTTTTTCCCACCCACCCATTCCATTGCAAACAATCAAACCATAAGTGCCACACATAGTTAGCAATTCTTCACCAAAATGATTAACGTGTCCTTTATCCATTTGATCTTCTTGACCATTGACAATTTTATTCTTAATGAGCCACAAAAGGATTGTTATCTTTTTTACAACATATAATTTGGGTTTGCTCATTTGTTGTCCTTACATTGAAATCTCTCAAGGGAAGCACTTATCTATTTTGAGAGTATCATGATATATATTTTTGAAGGTTATATATGGGTCCTCACCATTTGTTGCATATTTTTTTGTAGGTTTTTGAAACTTATAGGTCAAAATACTAAACTAATTTCTAATATGTATTCCTTTTACTAATATTTTAAATCAAAGTATTGTTTATTCGAGTCTCCATTTTCGAAAAAATATTTTTATCTCAAGTTTCTATTACAAAATCATTATTCCTCCAAAAGCTTTGTAATTTTCTATTGTTTTGTTGCAAACCACAATCTTCATATATTTTTAAAATATAAGAGTCTTGCGACCACCATGCTCATAGATTTGTTAGGTTATATCTCTTCCTTCTAAAACAAAAGTCAAACCTAATTCCCCTCCTTCAAGAAGATCCTCTACAATTCCATCATTGTAATTTTAAATATTTCTAAATCTTTTTCTCACTGTTGAACTTGATACTAAGACTCAAAACATAAGCCTTGTGTCTTTCATCCATTCTATTAATTTCATTTCATATTCTATCATTTTCTCAACTCTCCTTTTACTACTTTCCCATTGCATTAATGTATTTCAATATATATATCTTCATTCCTTACTAGGTACCCTCCCTTCAACATATCATAAATTTTAAAAACTATATACATGATATATAAATATATAACCTTCACTCCTCGCTTCCTTTGCCACATATCATAAATTAAAAAAATTAAAGAAACTGGAAGGGGGAAATAATTACTGATGTTTTTTAGTTTTCTTTGCCGTTCGCTTTTCCCTCCAGTCTCTTCGTTTTCCTTAAATCGGCCGAGAGGCCTTTTTAAAATTGTTTACTGGAAGACTGGTCGCTCTGTTCTGTTTGAGGCTGGAGCACCACTTGTGTGGTAAACACAGTGCAGGGGAGTGTAATACAGTGTTGAGTGCTTGTTGCAGAAAGGAGGGGGAAATGAAAGAGAGGGGGCAATCGCAAGTACAAGCAGGGCAGCCGTCAGTGGATGAGAGATATACACAGTGGAAGTCACTGGTGCCCGTTCTTTACGACTGGCTGGCTAATCATAACCTAGTCTGGCCTTCTCTCTCCTGCCGGTAAGTCAATGCACACCAAATATATGTTCATTCTCTGAGGCCTTGCAGTATGTGGGTTTTTTTTAAAGAGTTTTATTTTGCAGGAGGTCAGTTGTTTGATTCCCGTATTCATTTTATCCATGCGTGGTCCTGTCTTGCAACTTAAAAGTTGAGCTTTATTCCTATTTTGCCCGTGGAAACGTACTTAAACATAAAAAACAAATAGTATCAGGGGAACGTGCGTTTTTTAAGTAGCCCGGCCTATATTCCTTCTTCCCCACTTCATCCCGATATGTATAGGAGCTATGAGGATGGAGTTGGAATCTTAAGATGTGGCAACAGTAATCGTTTATATCTCTCTTATTGAAAATTCGCTTTGAGGGTTGATTTTATCCTATCACTATTCTCTTAAATGAGTTCAAATCTAAGCCCGGCGTCTTGTATTTATCCCTTCCTCGCTAACTCTGTTTCCGGTGATTTATTTTCTGTTCAATTGCATTTTAATTTAAGCAGATTGGACAATCGACCTTAGATCACCTCCACCTAGTTATGAGCCTTTCATTGTACAGCCTACAATTTTATTCTGGCAAATTTGCCTAGGTCTGCCAATTTTTGTTTGGGTCTCGTGACCAGCATCACATTGATGTGGACCTCCAACACATCCATCTTGTTCGATTGGACCTTTGTTTTCATCATAGCAATCGGTTTGATTTGCCAGTGGTCCACTGGAGATTTCTCACAACTTTTGCCTGATTTAAATTGTATTGCGTTCATGTTCATTTGGTCATTCGTAAGTTAGCAATGATAAGCACGAGGTTTTCACAATCCATGAGAATTGTATGTAAAGCTTATGGGAGAAAAAATGTTTGTTTTAATTTTCATTCGTGTTTTGGATCACACTCCACGATTCAAGGAAATATGATTTGTTGTGCATATGGTGATCAAAGCAATTGATCACTATAAAGGTTAGTACAAGGAAATAAGATATGTTTCATGTATGGTGATCAAAGCAATTGATCACTATAAAGTTTAGTACAAGGAAAGACGATATGCTAGAGTTAAAGACTAGAGCAATAGAATAAATTTTGGTACAAGGAACTAAGATATGTTGCATGTATGGTGATCAAAGCAATCGATTGGAAAGGGAAAAAATGAGGGGTCAATAAGAAAGAAGGTTGAGGGAGAGAAAGTTAGGACAACCATGTCATAAAAAATGGAGAGAGATTACGAGAAAACTGTTATTTTTAGTACTTTCAGATTGAATAAAACTCAGAAAATTAGAATAAGGTTAATTAACTTATTGTTTTCCAGACTTAAGCATAATAAAAGAAATGAAATGCAAAAGACAAAGCACAGTTACCCTGGGAAAACCTCCTAGGAGGAAAAACCCAGCCAAAGGATCCTCAGATCTGATTATGATTTTGAATTCAACTGAACATTACATATGGTCTACAGCCTCTTATGTAGTTCGCTGTATGGTCTCCTGCTTCTTATGAAGTTCGCTGCCTTTAATTTGGGATCTGCAGATGTCTGATGGAGTTCGCTGTCTCCTATTGAGGATCTGAAGTTCGCTGCCTTTAATTAGGGATCTGCAGATGTCTGATGGAGTTCGCTGTCTCCTATTGAGGATCTATTGCTAACTAATGGAGTTCGCTGTCTACTACTGCTATCTAGAGTAGTTCGCTGTTTGCCAGATGCCTTAATATAAAGTTCGCTTTTCATTGAATATAATTTTCATTTGCTTAAGTTGAGTGATAATAATGAGAAGCAAATGTCACATTTATAGGAGACTTATTTCCTTTTAACATGTCGGCCTTCTTGTATTTAAACATTATTAATTATATTAATTATATTAATTCCTTTTAATTGATTGGATAGGGTCAGCCCTATCAAGGAGGCGTGATGTGTTTAAGTGTAGCGTGGGAGCCTTTTTAGGTGGGAGCCGAGGTGTATTGGGCCTAACCCTATGATGGAGGCGGATTCCAATGTTGCCCAAGGCAATTGGAATCCGCCAGCCCTAATTACAAACAACACTCCCTCTTAATTAGGGAATAGAATCATAATCATAATCTTCCAGCTTGCACACAAGCATAGACTGGATCCACCTTGCATTGCTCACAGAGGGTGGAGAGGATCCTTTTCTACCATCTTACATTGCCCGCAGAGGATGGTCAAGGTTACAATACCATCTTACATTGCCCGCAGAGGATGGTTTAACAATTACACTTCCTTTTACAATACCATCTTACATTGCCCGCAGAGGATGGTTAATAAATACACTTCTCCCTGAGAAGTTTACAACACCACCTTACATTGCCCGCAGAGGGTGGCTAACATTTACAACACCATCTTACATTGCCCGCAGAGGATGGTTAAGAATTATACTTCTCCCTGAGAAGTTTACACTACCACCTTACATTGCTCGCAGAGGGTGGATTTATACAATACAAAGTATCATTGAACTTGAGACTCCCTCTCAATCGGAGTTTCATTTTCTATAATACCAAGTCTATCCCTGAAGTACACAAACTTCACTTTGGATAGAGGCTTGGTAAGGATATCTGCAACCTGCTCATCAGTGCTGACGTATTTCAGCTGAATGGCACCCCTTTGCACCATATCTCGAATAAAATGATGATGGGTTTCCACATGTTTTGACCTGTCATGAAACATTGGATTGATAGACATTTTAATACAACTCTGGTTATCACAGTGAATAATTGTAGGGTCCCATGGCTGACCAAACAATCCAGCAAGAAGCTTACGAAACCATACTGCTTCTCTGGATGCTACACTTGTTGCAATATAGTCAGCTTCAGCAGTACTCAATGCCACTAAGGATTGTTTTCTGCAGGCCCAAGAGATCACTGCAGAACCCAAGCTGAAACAAATACCGGAGTTGCTTTTCCTGTCTTTGACGCTTCCAGCCCAGTCTGCATCAGAATAACCTTCCAAGGTTATTGGAGTGTTACGTGGATACTTCAGCCCAAAGCCAACTGCGCCCCGCAAGTATCTTAGAATATGCTTGGCTGCAACAAGGTGAACATGCTTGGGCAAACTCATGAACTGACTGAGAGCATTCACAGCAAAACATATGTCTGGTCTAGTGTTAACTAGATACATCAGTGATCCAATCAACTGTTGGTACTCGGATGGATTTGCAAATTCAGAGTTAGCTGCAGAAACACTTAACTTCTTTAAGTTAGATTCCATAGGAGTAGACATTGGTTTACAATCCATCATTCTAAATCTTTTCAAAATGTCAATAGTATACTTTCCTTGACTTAGAAAGATTTCGTTAGATCTTTGCCATACTTCTAGACCTAGAAAATAATGCATTAGACCTAAATCTTTCATTTCAAATTCTGAAGCTAATTCTTTCTTGCATCTAATAATATTTATCAATTCTTTCATACCAAGCACGAGGAGCTTGTTTAAGACCATACAGAGCTTTCTTTAACCTGCACACATGGGTTAATCTATCCTGAATCTCATATCCCTCAGGTTGCTCAATATAGACTTCTTCCTCAATGACACCATTGAGAAAGGCAGTCTTAACATCCATCTGATGTAGTTTCCAACCCTTAGAAGCAGCAATAGCAATTATTGTTCTAATGGAAGTATATCTAGCAACATGAGCAAATGTTTCTTCATAGTCTATGCCTTCCTTTTGGGAAAAACCACGCACTACAAATCTAGCCTTATATTTTTCAATACTACCATCAGCATTATGTTTAATTTTAAATAACCATTTAGAGGAAACAACGGACTTACCTTTGGGTCTGGGCACAAGGTCCCATACATCATTCTTGATGATTGACTGATATTCTTCATCCATAGCAAGCTTCCAGGCATGATGACTTAAGGCTTCTTCAACATTGCAAGGTTCAGTTTCAATGAGATTACACATTAAAGAAACATAGTTGGAAAATACCTGAGGTCTCTTAGTTTCACGGAAGGTGCCACTTGGAGTAGCAAATCTTTCAGCTTCTTGAATGGTGTTTCTTACCCAAAGTGGTCTCTTCTTGGTAACGACAATGTCACTAGGAATATCAGTGGGATTCATGGGTTCCGGAGGATCATCATGATCATCTTGAGGTGGAGGTTCAACTTGCTCCCTCTGAATCTCAGGGTTAGTATCAACGTTTATATTTTGATTATCATTAGATTCATCAATAACACAAGAACCTTTTGATTTCTTAAACGCAATGTCTTCTTCAAATTTAACATCCCTACTTACCTCAATATACCTTTGACCTGGGATGTAAATCCTGAATGCTTTAGAGGATTCACTATATCCGACTAGCATGCCTTTCTTTCCGGAGGGTTCCAACTTTGATCGCTTTTCCTTGGGCACATGAACATAGACGGGACTTCCAAAGATCCTGAGGTGACTAATGTCTGGTTTGAATCCCGTGAAGGCTTCTTCCGGGGTCATGTTCTTTAGAGCACGATGAGGACATCTATTCTGGATATATACTGCTGTTCTAGAAGCCTCAGCCCATAGGAAGGTCTGCAAGTCTTGATCGTAGATCATAGCCTTTGCAGCCTCCACAATGGTCCTATTCTTTCTTTCAGCAACACCATTTTGTTGAGGATTGTATGGAACACAAAACTCCCTCTTAATTCCTGACTCAACACAAAAATAATGAAAGCTACCGGAGGTGTACTCACCTCCATTGTCAGATCTTAAACATTTGATTCTTTTACCAGAGAGGTTTTCAGTTAATGCTTTAAACTCCTTAAATTTACTTAAGACTTCATCAGATTCTTTAGATTTCAAGAAGTAGATCCAAGTTTTCCTAGAGAAATCATGTATGAAGATTACATGATAAAGGAATCTACTAGGAGATGCTATAGACATAGGACCACATAAATCAGAGTGAACAAGTTCTAGTTTGTCTTTAGCTCTATTTTCACTTTTATGAAATGGACTTTTAACATTCTTACCAATAGCACAACCTTTACAAGTGTTATCATGAATTTGATTGAGTTTAGGCATACCTTTGACTAACCTTTCAAGGGATGGAAGGGCTTGATAATGTAGATGTCCAAGTCTTCTATGCCATAACTCATATGATTCTGGGGCCTCATTAATGAGGGCTTGAATAGGGTTAGTAGAGAGCTTATAAAGACTATCATATCTATGACCAATTATACGAGCAGATTTAAAACTATCTTTCTTAGACCAAGCAAGAACTTTTCCTTCAGAAAATGCAATTTGATAACCTTTATCTTCTAGAGCAGAAATGGAAATTAGGTTTCTTTTAATTCCAGGAACAAACAATATATCACTAAGATGCAAGGAAATACCAGAATCTAATTTTAGAGAAGTAGAGACAGAACCTCTTACCGAATAACGAGCGTCATCACCAATTACCACGTGAAGGTTGGTATCCTTTTCTACTAGGCCTGAAAGATGATCGCAGTAACCTGTGATGTGTCTGGAGGCACCACTGTCAATCAACCATGTATTGCTATCTGAGGGAACACTGCTAGATAGAGCGGAGATGAATAAGAAGTCATCATTTTGTTCTGAGACTTCATTTAGGTTTGCTTCACTTTGGTTAGGGTTAAACTGACATTCCTTAGCATAATGACCGAATTTGTCACATCTAGAACATCGCACACGCGAGGTATCTCTTGGTTTCTTCCAAGGGTGTTGGGAACTAAAGGATCTGGAATCCCTATTTCTTTTAGGATAAGGTTGCTTCCAATTTCCCCTTTTCTTGCATTGAGCTGCAAGCATGTGATGTTCATCTACATGGGGGCTCTTGGATTGACTCCTTGTGAAGAGGCGAGACTCTTCTTGGATGCAATCATTTTTAAGGTGATCAAGAGTAGGTAACTCCGACCGACCACTTACCATTTGGATAAATGACTCCCAAGAGTGAGGTAGACCATTAAGGGCAATCATGACAAGGTCTTTATCTTCCATGTTATGGCCAATTAAACCTAGTTGATTCTTTAGTTCTGAAATTTTTATGAAGTAGGAAATAACAGAATCTTCTTTAGCCATTTTGATATTAAGTAGTTGCTGTTTTAACCTAATTGCCCTACTAAGATTGTTAACTTCATATGTACCTTGTAGGTGGCTGAACATTTCCCTTGCAGTGGTGAATGAGACAATAGAGGTGACGAGGTGGTCTTTGATTGAATCAATGAGAATCTTCTTGGCCTTGATAGCATCCCTTTTGAATTGTTTCAACTCAGCTGCAGCCGAAGGCTCAGTTAGCTCTTTCGCTTCAATGAATTGGAGAAGATCTTCTTCCTCAAGAGCCAACTTGATTCGAACTTTCCATGCAGTAAAATTTAGATTCCCATCAAGCCTATCTTCAACTTTCAGCCCCATTGACCTGATCTGCAAAAGCTATAGCAATCTGGAAATAAAGGTGTACTGAATTTTAAATTTGAAGATTGATCTAACCAATTAGCTCTGATACCATGTTATTTTTAGTACTTTCAGATTGAATAAAACTCAAAAAATTAGAATAAGGTTAATTAACTTATTGTTTTCCAGACTTAAGCATAATAAAGGAAATGAAATGCAAAAGACAAAGCACAGTTACCCTGGGAAAACCTCCTAGGAGGAAAAACCCAGCCAAAGGATCCTTAGATCTGATTATGATTTTGAATTCAACTGAACATTACATATGGTCTACAGCCTCTTATGTAGTTCGCTGTATGGTCTCCTGCTTCTTATGAAGTTCGCTGCCTTTAATTTGGGATCTGCAGATGTCTGATGGAGTTCGCTGTCTCCTATTGAGGATCTGAAGTTCGCTGCTTTTAATTAGGGATCTGCAGATGTTTGATGGAGTTCGTTGTCTCCTATTGAGGATCTGCTGCTAACTAATGGAGTTCGCTGTCTACTACTGCTATCTAGAGTAGTTCGCTGTTTGCCAGATGCCTTAATATAAAGTTCGCTTTTCACTGAATATAATTTTCATCTGCTTAAGTTGAGTGATAATAATGAGAAGCAAATGTCACATTTATAGGAGACTTATTTCCTTTTAACATGTCGGCCTTCTTGTATTTAAACATTATTAATTATATTAATTATATTAATTCCTTTTAATTGATTGGATAGGGTCGGCCCTATCAAGGAGGCGTGATGTGTTTAAGTGTAGCGTGGGAGCCTTTTTAGGTGGGAGCCGAGGTGTATTGGGCCTGGCCCTATGATGGAGGCGGATTCCAATGTTGCCCAAGGCAATTGGAATCCGCCAGCCCTAATTACAAACAACAAAAACATATCTTGGATCACAAGGTCTAGTGAAAGCACAAGCAAATCAGGAACCTAATCACTTGTTGAAAGATCATAAATTTAATTCAAGACTTTGAGGTCTACAAAATTGAGTGCTTTGCGGAACTCCCTACATTGGTGAAACAAGGCATGCCATTGGCATCAAGATTAAGGGACATCGAGGATAATTATTGCAAATGAAAATTATAATAAGTTGTTGAATTGAACAAGCATCAAAAGAACCTCAACATAGATGAGAGGTGCGGTTTAAGCTTCTTGTGGGAACCCATTTTAAACTTTCTTAAACATAATAGGAACTCAAGGTTGTGGCTTTCTTTTGATCCCCACCCCTTTTTTCTTTATGCTCTTTTGTGTCATTGGACCTTGTGATCGTAGATGCTAGTGGGTCCTTCTTCTTTCCACCCTCCTCTTTTTTCTCGGGACCTGTTTCCATATTTAAATTTTTTTTGTCGTCCTTTTCAGTTTCTCCCTCTTGCAATCTTATTTTTTGTTGATCCCTCCCTTTTCTTTGTTGTTCTTAGTCGCATTGATCATCATATGTGAGACCTTTTCCCCTTGCATTAAATTTTATTCTATTGCTTTAGGCTTAGATTAACTTGCTTTGGAAAAGTATCCTTTTTAGTACTTCTTGGCACTTGTATAGAGATTTTGAAATAGGGGAGAGATTTTTGGAAGTTGAAGAATGTGTAAGTGGGCATGGGACATCCATGTGTAGGCTTTGGTGGAAAAGAAAATAGTGAAAACTGAGTATTTCTTGCTTTATGGTGAAACTATTAGTTGCCACAAGCAACAACGAAAGTGTAATTACTGCGGTGAATTTGAAAACATTGCAACAAACTCAACACCATTGGGGAGAAAATGGTATTGCCATTTTACACAAAGTTGGAAAACTTGGATTCGTTGCGGACTCGGCAGCCCAAAAATTGGACTCAGACTTGGACTCGTGACGGACTCGCGAAAGGACTTGGCAAAAAACAACAACGTAGTTTTACAAAAATAAAATAAAATTAATGCATTTGGACAATTTTAGAGAACATAAGAGCCATAATTGAAACATTACACATGTCATATGATCTCCAAAACACTCAATATTTGAAATTTCATCAATTTCATACTCATAGTTTCAAACTTTAAAATGTATAACAGCAGCATAAGTTTATAAATGTTTACAAATTTACATATAATGATATGTCCAAATGTTATAAACATAAACAACAAACTAAAGAGAAGACTACATCTTCCTCTTTGCTCTCCTAATATAGCTTATTTTTTCAAGCCTTGAGCTAGTAGTAGTGTAGTGTCATAAAATTGCGACCCTAGCAATTTTCGACTGCATTAGGGTCCTCACACACGCGAGATCGAATCCTCTAGCCTGATTGGAGACCGGAGATTGCTCAACCCTCAAAAACAGCTTCTTTCTTGGCCTCTGCATCACCCCGTCCGCACTCTGCCCTGGAGAAAGGAGTAGGACAGGGGCGTGGCGCCCCTGTCCTTGCCTTATTTTGGGGCAGGATCCTTCCTAGGGTTGCATTGTTGGTTGTGCATTGGGCGGGAAACTCCCCTGATGTCGGCCTGTGACGAAAATCAAATCCACTAACATGTATTTAAGGGGCATTCGTCCTTTCATTTGCATAAGTTGGAAGTTCAATAAGTTGGATGGGTGGAAATTCACAAGCGATCAAGCATTCAAGAGCATTCAAGCATTCTTTTCCAGCATTGAGCATTCTCAAGTCTCCCTTCAAGGCTAGGTGTTGCATTCAAGTCAAGGATTCAACCATTGAAGAGGAGATTGATTTCAACATTCAATTCCACCAAGCATTTCTATCAACATTACTACTACAACCTCCCTTGAGGTGATTTACAATTCAGTCTTTCATTTACATCTACTTGCAAGTACTTTATTTCATAACTTGGTTAATTCCAAGACTGGGGTTTGACCTAAAGGCAAACCCCCAATTCCAACCCATTTTCCTCTCTTTTCTGTGTGTAGGTTGTAGGTGCGCAACTGTACTTTCGGATTCGAGCTTCATTTGCAGAGGTGGAAAAACCCTTTTCGTTTCACAGATTTTTTCGGAGGACCGTGTACATTCCCGCTACGGTCTGGGCAACTTTTCCTCAAATTTGCAGGGCGACTTTGTCTCGACATATTACTGCCAGATCCAGGTGCACAGCTTCATCCCATATTCCGATCTTAAGTTATAATCAGTTCTTTGTCACTTTTACACTACATAATTCAATCAATTCCTTTCCATTTCAAACAAGGAAGAGGGGATCAACTTATCATTCCCATTTCATTCAGAATTCAATCATCCATCTTTGTGTGGAGAGATTGAATCTAGTGAATTATCCTCTCCCCTTTCTAATGTAACATGGTGAAAAGTGTTTGAAAGGTAATCAATAGCGAAACTCTCATCTCTCTCTGAGGGAAAGGGTGGTTTCGTTCTTGATCTTCATCCATTTTTCCACCATTACAAGTAGTAGCAATTAGTGCTGAGGTATTTAAATGGTGAGATGATTCTTCTTCAAAATCAAAGTCCCCATCTTCGTCCTCATCTTCATCCTCCATTTCATCCAATCCTGCTACTTTTGCTTCTTGTGTTGCTCCTCTCTCTATTTTTGCAAGATCTTCTTCGGTAAGGAGAACATCATCACCATCATTTTCTTCATTGACCGTCTAATCACCACATGGATCAGTTTCATCCAAGTCAATGGCCTCATGTGAAACACCTCCATCTTTCTAGTGCAAAGGCGAAGGTTGTACCAAACGAAGACAAGATCATTGAGGCGCTTTTGTGTCAACGTATTTCTTTTCTTTGTGTGAATGCTCTCAAATAAACTCCAATTCTGTTCACACGTAGAAGCACTACATGGCTGGGACAAAGCATGGATGGCTATCTTTTGAAGATTAGGCATGCTAGCACCATAGTTATCCCACCATAAATCTACAAAAAAACATTTAGAAATATTAGAATTGAGAAAAAAATGTAACAATCAAGTTTGTAGTTTTTTTCTTGTAGTATTGAACTAAATTTTTTACCTGGTTGTTGTTTTTCTCTCCTATCAATTGCTTGTTGTGAAAAGAAGAGTCTCCCCTCTGCACCCTTGTACATCTTGAACAATGAACATTTTCAAATTCATAAATAGATAGTCAAACTCAACAATGAACATTTCCAAATTCATAAATAAAGATATATCATATAGCAAATGTCAAATCTCACCTTCAACTCCTCAAGAACCTTGTCTCTCAACTTAGGATCAGGTGCCATCTTATCAATAAATGCAACAACACCTGCCATGACCTTCTCATAAACCCTAAATGAATTAGAGAAGTAGAATTTCGGGTTCAAGAAGTAGGCGAAGTCATGTATTGGTTGGTGGAGTTGGTTTGTCCACTTATGATCAATGATGCGCCAAAGGATTTTACATTTTCTTGTATTTCCGCCATAGTAATGTGGAATGGCCTCTTTGGCCCTATCCATGGCCTCATAAATGTAACCCATTAGCATGCCCTCTCCATCCACCATACAAAGAACCCTTACCAAAGGTTCTGTCACCTAAAAAAATGAAAACAAATTTTAAATTAGTACAACATTAACCCCTAAAAAAAAATCAGCAAAAAGATTATGTTGTATAAAGTTTACGTTTCTGTTTGTTACTTACCCCAATTAACTCCTCTCCACTTTTGGTGAACCCTTCATAAAAAATAATGCTTACAATCTTCTCCACTTCAGCTTTTTTGGAGTATGCAGACGCAAACCAAGCATCAAACACAAACATCTGCTTAAGATGAGGAATGGCACCAAGAATGCTTTGCAAAGTGATGAAGTGGCTAGCAAATCGTGTCACTCCAAGTCGCACAAGGTCCTTGCCATTTGTGTGTTTTCTCATCAAAGCAAGGACCCAAGTATGGTTGTAGATGAATTTGGTGACACTTTTTGCATCTTCAACCACCTTTTTCACCCATCCAATCTTCCCAATGTCCTCTAACAACAAGTCCAAGCAATGTGCAGCATAAGGACTCCATGTAATCGTAGGAATCCTCTCCTTAAGCATTCTACTTGTAGATACATATGCAACTGCATTGTTCGTGATAATTTGGACAACATTCTCAACTCCAACTTCTTGAATCACCCCATCCAATAGAACACACAGTCTCTTCATTTTTTTATTTCATTTGAGGCATCAATAGACTTTAGGAATACCATTGCACCATTTGAAGATACCAAGAAGATGAGAAGAGTCCTATTCCGTCCATCTATCTATCCATCCGATAAAATGCTACATCCTTTTCTCCTCCAACATCTTTTCTGATCATCAACCACAACTTGTGTATTTTTTACAGCTTGGTCTAGCAATGGTCCATTGAAGTTTTTACTTGTTGGGGTCTTAAACCCCTTACCTGCAACTGTAACTGCATTAACCAAACCTTCCCAATACGCATTGTTTGCCTCATTGAAAGGTATATTATTGTAAAACCAAAAGTTTGCTGCTGCCATCCTTGCTTGTCCATGCTTCTCTCTATTCCATCTTGTACCTTCAAGTGAAGGTTGTGCTCCTGGAACATTGGGTGGAACAAAAAAATTAGGGTCTGATCTAACAGGAGTGCCACTAGCCTCACCCTCATTGTCACCAAAAGATGAAAGTGATTGATTTAATTTTGGGCTTCTACGACCACGAGTGTGACCAAGGGGACCCAAAGAGGACAATGTGGGATTCATTGCAGCTGCCATGGCTTCTTTTGTTTTTTACTTTTCTTCCTTTTGCATATCATGCTCAGCAAGAAGGGCCTTCATCTCTCTAATAATCTCCAGAGTTGTTTTGGGGCATATCTCCACACCATATCCAAGTATTTGTGCAAAGTGGTATTTTAATCTATTTATTCCACCACTCATCCATTTTGTACATTCGGTGCAAGTGACCTCCCCCTTTATGTTTCCTGGTATCCCATACTTCCATGCTTTGTTTTTTTGTCTTCCTAGCCTTGGGGTTGCCCCTGGAGTTGAACTTGCCCTTGCTGTTTTAACATGAAAAAAAATAAAAATCAGTAGGGTTTTGTGGAAAATCAACAAAAAAAATGATAATGAATCATTTGAAAAAAATAGCATAAAAAAACAAGAAAAAAATATAAGGAAATAAGTTAGGAAGGGAAATAGAATTTTTTTTGGCAGCATATCCCCTTGTTTTTCAAGATTTTTTTGATTTTCAAAACATGATAATGAACAAAAAAGAGAAGAAAAATCTTTACCTAGATCTCTTTTGCTGTTTTAATCTTGTTTTCTCTCCTTCTTTAAACCCTACAAACCCGTTTTCCGCAAGCAACAATGCCAAATAAGTGAAAAAAGAAAAAAAAAACCCACTCTAACTAGTGGCTAGGCGTGCAAACTGAGCGATGTGAATCCATCTAAAAAACTCGCGAGTCTGAGTAAAAAACTTGTGTGTGCCATTTAAAAAAACTCACGAGTCTTTTGTTTGGACTCGCCAGGACTCGGCTCACGAGTCCTTGGCGAGTCGACTCGGTCCGCTAATGGATTTTACAAAAGTGATGATTTCACTTTGTGTGAAAAATTACATCTTAGGATGTTCTAGGGTGAATTGTTGGATGCTAAGAATCTTCCAAAGCTCATTAATATTGGGGCTAGGGATGGCCTCATGCTCAAAGTCCTTCCAGCGCCAAGTGGAGACATCAGAGGATGTCTCTTTGTGTACGTAGTCATACACACGTATTCCCCATTTTATAGAGAGGATCTGTTTTGCCTAAGTAAAGCCGTTACATTTTGCAAGGATAGGGTATCCATTCTAGGAGTCTTCCCATAATAGGGGTATGCCCATTTCTTATCTTCTAAGTCAATTCGTAATTAATAATAGAAAATTCTACAATCTAGAGCCCTTCGGTAGATTTCGGATTGAAATTTTTTTTGTGTTGTTTTGGTTGTATATATATATTTGTTATGTAGGATTTGAGCCCATTTGAGATTAGGATATGAATACATGTTCAATACTCTTAGCTCCAAGTTTTCTAGTCTGAGAGCATGGGTTTCTTAGTCCCACACCACGTTCATCTTTGGACTATTAAATTGTGTTCCAAGTAATTAAGGTTTTTTCTACCTCTAAGGCTCTTTGCCACAAGAAGATTCTCGTTTTTTGGTTCAGCTTTTGATTCATCGATGTCAGAACTTTGAGACAAGAAGGAAGGAAAATAGGAATGGCCAAAATGATTGCCATTAACATTATTAACCTTCCTGCCCAATTTAACTAACATCTCTTCCATGAAGACATCTTTTTACAACATCTTTCCAATAGAGGATTCCACAATTTTGTAGTTCTTAGACTCAAAGAGGGTGGAATGCCCAAATAAGTACATGGAAGAGAGCCTTTTTTGAAGTTTAGGATTTTAAGTATTTCCATCTGTTTGTGGGGTTTAGTAAGAATAAAAATGTTAGTGTTTTATAGCTGCGGTAGGTATTTCCATAGGCAAGTCGGCCAGATTATTTCCATAGGCAAGTTGGCCTATGTATCATCTCAATAAGAATAACTAACTAAGGCAGGTCGGCCTAATCATGTTTTTATATTCAGGTCGGCCCTAGAAGAAAGGTCACCTTGCTTGTATATATAGGAGAAGGTGTCTCCTCATTTGATAAACAATTCAATTAATTCCAATTCCCATCTTCTAGCAGCAGCAGCAGGTTTGCCCTTCAAGTGCAGCAGATTTGACTCAAGGAGAAGAGTTATATATTTTGTATTCTAGAAATTGCACCATATAAATGTGCAGATCCATTGTATTAGGCCTTTCTAGGGCTTGATATTATTCTGATTTATAAGAGAATATCTTGTTGGGTTTTTCTCCCTCGAGTAGGAGGGTTTTCCCAGGGTAAAATACTGCGTTCATTGTTCTATGTGTTGTGTTTTTCTACTTATTGCATTTCTGATCTGAAAAGCTAACATGGTATTAGAGCGGGTTCAGGAAATCCGATCAGATTTGTCTAAGCAAATAATTGCAGGTTGAGGGGAACTTCACAAAAAGTCAGAATTGTATCAGAAGCAAATTTAAGATTCATGGCACTCAGGAGCCTAAGTCAGATTGCCGCTAGAAGACAGATATTCAAACATTCATTATTTGCAAAAGAGCACGGGATGACTTGGGTATTGATTTAGGAAGAAGTCGAACTCAGAAGAGACAAAAGATGCGAATAAGGGCTAGAGTAGAAATGGGACTTTCCAATTCGCATCATCCTGTGCGAGGAGTTAATGGTGTTGTTTTTGCACTGATTATTCATTTGTATCGGTGAATCTCTAGAGATTGTCAGTGATGAAGTCTTAAGGGAATTGTGGGAAGCTTGAGTTCATTCATTGTTTCCGCATATTTAAAGTTGGATTATTGTGATATTGAAGATGAATGCATTTGATGCTGTCGTGTGTTCAACAAGGAGTTTGTGAAATTGTGGTAATCAGGAGAGAACAATAGAATTTAATTCAAGGGAGTTAATGTGAACAATGGTTCAACAGGCGTGGTCATTTTGATAATCGAGAACAATATCTAGAGTCCACTGCAGCTTCTTCGTACATAACAAGTTTACCAAAATTGGAGTTCAATATCTTTTTATTCAGCTATGACATATCAAGGGAAGCGGTTACATTATGCAGTAGCGTTGGAAATGTGAAGGAGTTAGTATCATAGTGAAAGAAGGCAGTCGTTAAACCTGGGAAAGCTGTAAAATTCTGGAAGCATATAAAAGATTCTCTATAGCCATCGCTGTCTCCATAGGGGAATTTTGTTCACTTCTATTGCCACTGACGTGCCTTTGGGAATCCATTTCTTCTTCAAAATCCTTTGGTTAGGGCTTTGTCTTCTCCATCTCATTTGGTCCACCAAATTGCTTCCATCCTCGATTTTAGCTTACTTGACCTCAAGTCTAGTAAATTGCCTCTTTTCTCTTTAGGTTCTTTTTCCAATAGTCCATCAAAATCATTCGCCTTGTTAAAGTTTTAGAACACTTTCTTCCTTTGTGTTTTCCTAATTACTTTGCCAAAGATATTCTACCATTTTTGGCTACTTTCGGCCACTTATGCTCCATTTTATTTTAACTTGATAATGTCTCCATTTTTTAATATAGCCAAAATCAAGGGATTTTTTAGTGGCTATGTCATCATTTGGCTTTTTTTGTTTTTTTCTCTTTGTGTTCTTTCTCCAATAGTCCATCAAAATCATTCTTGTTAAAGTTTTAGAACATCTTTTGCCAAAGATATTCTACCATTTTTGGCTACTTTTGGCTACTTTTGCTCCATTTTATTTTAACTTGATTATGTCACCATTTCTTAATATAACCAAAATCAAGGAATTTTTTAGTGGCTATGTCATCATTTGGCTTTTTTTTTGATAGATTTTCACATATATATTGATAGGAAGTTTAGATGTTGAATCACCTTAAAAGTTATATATTAATAGAAAAATTTAGTCATTGAATTGCAAAAAAATTGCCATCCACTCTGAAATTCGATTTTCAATATGAAATTTTTTGCCTAGGATGTTGTGCTTTTTTTCGATGGATTTGCTAGGGTTTCCTTAGAAATTTGAGAAAGTCATTTCATATAGTATAGTGTGGCCCAAACTAGTGCATCTAACTCTATCTATCATACACTAGATATCTCCTAATAGGTGAAGGGAAAACCTTTGCATGATAACAAACATGATTACCCCCTTGTAGCAAGACAAAACCCATATTATATTCACTAGCATTGGTCTCGACTCTCAACTCTCAACCTCTAAGGACGACTGCAAGTTGGGTATAGCTAACACTTGAGCATGACAAATCTTAAACAATTGGATGAGTCATCATGTACCTTATCCCATTGAAAATTCTTACCTATAGCTTCAATTGAGTGTAAGGGAGCATCTATAAAGGAGAAAGTGGGATGAGCTTACCCCTATATTGGAGAGTGCCTATAAAACTACTTGTCTCTATTGTACTCTTGGTGTTGGCCAATTTATGATAGCCTCCACCTTTGTGGGATCCACTCTCAACTGACATCCTCCAACCAGATGATATGCAAATATATGAATGATTCTTTTGTAAGCACTTGAGTGGTTTATTATTCAAAGCTTCAAAATTTCTTCAAATGGATTATGCATTTCTCCCATGTAGTACTAAAAATTCAAAATATAATCTAGATACACTAATCACATGTATCTATGAAATTCCTCAAAACATCATTCATCAAGTGTATAATATTTGTGGGTGCATTACATAAATCAAATGGACGGATTGACCATTTGTAAAGACCTTTCCTTATTTTGAAATTGCTCTTCCATGTATTTGTTAACTTGGTGTTCAACACCTCCTTGGGGACTCGTGACATGGCTTAATCGCCTCCTGTGGGTTGGGTTAAATTTGGCATTTGTATTGGGCGTTGATAGTTCAAGCTTTTGGCGCAATGGAAAACAATTTTAACAATTGGTATTAGAGCCTTGGGTCACGAGTTCGAGTCTCCCTTCAGTGGGTGTTGAAGGCTCAGTCGGTGCTGAGGGGGAGATTGTTGACTTGGTGGCCAACACCTCCTTGGGGACTTGTGACATGGCTTAACCACCTCCCGTGGGTTGGGTTAAATCTGGTGTTTGTATCGGGCGTTGATAGTTCGAGCTTTTGGTACAAAGACAAATGATTCCAACAGTATCCTCGTTCATTTGCACTTGATGTTAGCTTGATTTTAAATCCAATTTTGTGAAATATTTTGCATGTTGAGTTGGTTCAACAATTCATCTATCCTTGTGAGAGGATGGTGGTTTGTACTATTGATCTTATTGAGAGCTTGATAATCTATACACATTGTCTAAGAGCCATTCTTGTTCCTTACGATTACACTAGGTGATCTACACGGTGAGGTGCTTTGACGAATTACTCCTTGCACCAATGACTTTTGAAGCTGCTTTTTAACTTTGTGGCTCTTCGTTAGGGATTATCTATACAATCCAATATATTGTATAGGAGATTTTGGAAGTAAGTGAACCTTATGCTCTACCTCACTATTTGGGTGTGTGACCCCTTAAGTTCATGAAATCCTCGTGTAAAGATGCTAACAACTCATCCAAACCCTTCGTATGTGTACTAGTATTAGACATTGAAGAAATCTCGATCCCTTCACCTTGACTACCCTTCAACAAAAACAAACAAAATTGCTTTGTCTTGGAAAACTTGATAGCTTGGTTGGAACTTAATATGGCAATTTTTGCTTCGCTTTGGTGTTCCTTAATGATGTATTTGATTCCGTCATTGACCCATGATTCTTGTTAATCTTGTGAATATAACATCCCTAACATATAAATATGGACTCTGAAGAACAATATAAATAGTGTCTTCATCAATATATTGGGGGTTTATTCCAAACTGAATTTTGCATCCTTTTGTAACTTGAATCTCAGCACCTTTTTACACTCAACCCAATGGATATGGTTGAGGATGGTCATAAATTTTCAAAGCAAGCTTTTCTTAACGATATCAGCTGAAACCAAATTGAATTGAGAATTGGGATCTACAAGTGCACTTATCCTTGTTTTCTTCATTTGAAGTTTGAGAGTGAATATTTGGTTCATTGTGACGATTTCTTTGGCTGAGATGACAGTCCTTGTGACTATGATTCCAAGTCTTACATAATCTGTCCTCAATTTTCACGTCTTCTTAGGTGGTGGCCATGGACTTGTTGAAGTCCTTTTTGGCCTTGTTTTTTGGATGCAACCTACAACACTTACTGTTAGTATGACCATTGATATTACAATGAGAACAATGGCTTTTGGGGTACTGTTGATGTGTATTTTGTACACGACCAAACACAGAATAAAATACCCAAAAGGTACCTTATCCTCTCTTGAACAAAGTTCCCGACTGTTGAAGATCTCGCCGAAGGATCAGTCGAGGCAATTCCAAGGTTCTGCTTTGTAGGATCTCTACTCGTGGATAAGCTCTTCACGGTATGATGTGATTTTGCTGGAATCACAAGGGGACTTACACTCAATGACCTAAATGTCTGATTTGCTGGAATCACAAGTCCTATTAACTAACTGGAAGACAAACAAATGACAAAAGATGCAGGGTTCAGGACGTCTACTCTACTACCTAGAATGTGAGAAAATGGATGAATGACTAGGTGGAGTCCTACTGGGCTGGGTCTCACCATCAGGTTGAACAATTCAACACCAACTCAGTGCGATCTTCTAAGGGATGCTTCCAATATGTTCAAATCGTACACCATCTGACAATGATCACCATTCAAGATAATGTATGAACAATAGATGTGTAACGACTTAAGATTAAGCTCATTTTATGCCAGTTGACCACGCAGGGCGCACTTACCATCAGTAAGAGGCTAGTGGTATGGACTAGACAGATTCCACGCAGGTGCATTCAACAATTTTACTTCACTCAATTTAATCATCTATCATCAAAAATGAAGATTCAACAAGAGACCATGCACATTGCAAAGAAACAACATATTCCACCATATCTTCAATGAAAAGAAGTCTTTACAATTAAGGCAACAATGTCTTGCCTTCTCTTCTTAATCTACTCTAATTGCTATTCTACTATTCTGGCCTCTATTACTAACTATTAACTATTAGCTATTATTGACTCAAAATCATCATTCTTTCAACTTGAAACTTCTTTGCAAGGTAGAATCTCATCCTTCATTGCCCTAGGAACAAGGTTTCATGTCCAAGAAAGGTTAAAAAGTAGGCTTATAAGGAATTTCGCTCTGGACCCTTTGGAAGGGTCAGGAGCGAAATTTCCTTTCTTGGCTAAAATCCTTCATTTTCACAACTTCCAAACACTCTCAAAGGCAAGATCATGTCCATTTCCCCTTTCAACATGCTTTGGACATCACAATTTGGTCAAATAGGGAAGGAAATGAGGTCTAGGAGGATTTTCGCTCTGGACCCTTTGGAAGGGTCAAGAGTGAAAATCATGATTTGGGCTTTGATTCTTCCTTTTTCCAACTCAAAATCACCTCAAGAGGTAACTAAACATCATCCTTCACCCAAGGGATAAGGTCTTAAGCCAAAACAAGGTCAAAAGAATAGGCTTGCAAGGAATTTCGCACTGGACCCTTTGGAAGGGTCAGGAGCGAAATTCACCTTCTTGGCTAGAATCCTTCATTTTTTCAAAGCTTTCAAACATTTCCAACGTCCAAACATGTCTACTCTTCCCTTCAAAATGCCTTGCAAATCAAAATTTGGTCAAATAAGGCCAGAAATGAGTCTTAGGTTGATTTTCGCTATGGACCCTTTGGCAGGGTCAGGAGCGAAAATCTTGATTTAGGCTTTAATTGCTCATTTTTCAAACTTCAATCTTCTCCTGGAGGCAAATATAGATTGTTTTCCACTTGAGGAACTAGGTTTTAAGCCCATTCAAGGTAGCAAATGAGGATTATAGTGAATTTCGCTCTGGACCCTTTGGAAGGGTCAAGAGCGAAATTCCTATTCTTGGCTAAAATCTTCATCTCATCCACCTTTACTCACCTCCTAAGGTCAGAACATGTCAAAAATCCCCCAAACATGCCTAAGGAACAAGGTTGGTATCCAAAACAAGGGAGCAAATGAGGCTTATGAAGAATTTCGCTCTGGACCCTTTGGAAGGGTCAGGAGCGAAATTCCTATTTTTGGACAAGATCCTCACTTTTCAAAACACTTCTCAAGGCAAGAACACATCAAGACTCACACACAAAGCCTAATAAACCAACGCCCATCCAAAACAAGGAAGGAAAATGAGGGTTATAAGGATTTTCGCTCTGGACCCTTTAGAAGGGTCAGGAGCGAAATTCCTCTCCCAGGCTAGAATCCATCATCCCAAGGTCTAAAATCTCTTCTCCAAGGCAAAGTTGCATCAAACCTTCTCAATTATGCCTCAAAAGTCTACAAACTTGGTCAAGCTAAGGAGAAAAAGAGAGGAAATATGAATTTCGCTCTGGACCCTTTGGAAGGGTCAGGAGCAAAAATCACCTTAGGCCATGATCTTGACTTCATTTTTTTGCATTTCTTCATTCAAACAAGTGCTTTTGCCATGACTCAAGCCTAGGAATGCATTAGTTCTAGGTTTTGGTCAAAGTAGAATTTCTTATGGAGAATTTCGCTTTGGACCCTTTGGAAGGGTCAGGAGCGAAATTTGACATTTTGGACTCTCCGTTAGGATAATTTTATGGAATATAACATTTAAGTATCTTTCTTATACTTTAAGTTATATTCCATATATACTTTCAGGATGTTTGAGAGTGGTTTGGACCTCCAGGAGTTATATTGCAAAATCTAGTTTTTGGAGGATTCTTCAGTTTTTCAAACTTAGTCAAATTTCAGGATCAGGACATTCCAGACTTAGCCAAATTTCAGGATCAGGGCATTCCAGACTTAGCCAAATTTCAGGGCATTTGAAGATCAGGATGACAGTTCAGACTTCATCACTCACCAACTCGACCTAGCTCGGACCTTCAGGAATGATATCCACTCACAAAGCAAGACACAATTAGCAACAAGAGCAAAACCAGGCCCTAAGGAAGACTCTCAAAGAAACCCTAATTTTGGGGCCCTGTGGACTCACCTTGGCTCAAGTAAAGCTTGTAATCCAACGATCCCCTCGACAACACTCATCCTGCAAAGGCTAATAGACAAAACCCTAAAAGACCTAGAAAACAAACCCTAGAAAGCAAAAAGCAGGGGTCCCCATTTGCAATGGGGCGATGTGTGAATACGTCACAACAAGTACTTACATTAATGAACAACAACATTGGTTTTCTTACCTTGCCAATTATCTTTCTTGAAGCACTTTCTCTTGTCCTTTGCCTGATTATTACTTTGTCCTTTCTTAGACGACTCCTTCGCTCTTCTTCTTTTCCTTTTCTATGTAGTGTGCTAAGACACATGTTTCATCTAGGTTATTTCGCTTTGTGGTGATAATTCTCTTCCAAATATAATAGTGCAGTTCACCAAGATATTTGAAGAGGATATCCTCCTTTAAGTCCATGACAAGCAACGTGGCTTATCTCCAGATATAAATCAGAATCTATGAACTCTTATATTTTAAAATAATTGTTTTACACTCTCAGTATCCAAGGACTATAGAGTAATACAGCTTTTCTGAAAGGCTTAGTGGTACCTTTTGAAGGTTACTAGGAGTTGAAATGTCACATGTAACATTGTAAACCCATGAGCCAGGCAAGTTGACTTCTGAAATACTTTCCTAAAGTAGTGATTTTAGGAATAAGGTCAAGTGGACTGTGTTTTTGAAAGGTTGAAATCAATCTTTTTAAGGTTACCAGGGGTTGGAATGGGAAAATATATGTAAACCTGCGAGCCATGCAAGTTGACTGTTGAACACATCCCCAACATGCGATTTTAGCTGTGGTCAAGCAGACTATGTTCTTTTTGATAGATGTAATAGAACCTTTTGGGTTTAATAGGAGTTGAAAGGGCAGAATATATGTTGACCTGTCTGCCACGTATGTTGACTGTTGAAACACATCTCCAAACATGGGATTTTAGCAATGTGGTCAAGCAGATTGTCTGTTCCAAAGAAGCAAAAAACTGCAAAAAATCGCGATTATACGCTATTAAGCGCGGATCGGCCTGGTTGCCGATTTTTTAAGGGTAAAAAATCGCAATTTTATGGTCAATGTTTTTCAACGATTAATATGCAATTAAATTGCGTGTTAGTCGGCTGAAAAATCACATTTAATCAGCTTTTAAAATGAAGCAAACCCTAAATGACACCTGCAGACAAAAATCGCGTAACGGTTTTCCAATATCGCCGACGTGAAGGAACAACCGGCGTGGAGGAACAACCGACATGATGGAAGAGGTGCGCCTGCGACAGCAGAGTCAGGTTGCATCGTGAAAAGTTTCAGCGTCTGTATTTATCATATGAAATCACAATTTTCCATCTTATACCTAATATTTTTTTAATATGTTTTGTCAACATTATAAATAGGAATAGAGTAGGCATTATTTTTTGTTAGGGATATTCAATAGTAAATTTATTTAATATGAATATTTTTCTCATATACAATTTTTATAAAAACATTCAATTTTTTTTATCATATCTTTATTTTTATAATACTTTTAATATTCTTATTGATTTATATAAATAAAATTCATATTTATACACTGTAAATTAAAGGAATTTAGAGATTATTGTTTCCTTTATATTTTTAAATAAAATAAAAAAATATTTTTATTTCTGTGTATAATTTAGAGAATCAATATAAAAATTGTTTATTTTGGGATCCTTTTTTATATAAAATATTGGAGTTGAGGAAAAATCAACTCTATAGCTCCCAAAGATCACCTGCATGCAAACCTGTCACAGAAAGAGAGAAGCAAAAAAGCTATGGAGGCCAGAATTCAGAGATCGAGAAAAGAGGAGTCATATTGATTGTGCAACAATAATGCAATTCAATAATTACAGTTGTCAATGAAAATACAAAGAGAGAATCTTTATAAAAGGATACTCGAAACCCTAAAGGAGAAAACCCTAAAGAATTATGTACTTGGAGCAAAATCTGGAAAGAAAAATCATATGACTAGAAAGTGCACAGTACAAACTTTCCAAGAATACAAAGTTTTCAAAAAACAGAGTTCGGATGCTCAAGTTATGTCTCCCAGAGTGCAAAAAAGAACCTCTGACTTTGACAGCAAAAAACACCGTCAAAAAAGCAAAATAAAAAATTCAAACCTCCAGATCTAGATAGAGTTCGGAAAGAGCTTTCTGACGATATAAGGTTTTTGAAAAAGTGCCTCCGTATGACCAAGTTACGACCAAAAGAAAAAAACCACTCTTGTAGGGCATAAAGAGGGTAAATTTTTTTTTTTTTTTTTCGACGAAAATTTTCTGACGCATTTGCAGGTACAACCGTACGGATTTTCGTGCATCGAAAAATGTGCCAATAAAAAATCATGCCCCGGATGCCCCCGTCACTGAAAATAGGAAAACTATATATCAAAATTCATGGAATCAACCTTCTGAATCCAACTATGAGGTTCTTTTGGCACCAAAATGTACCAAAAAATCAGCTACCCCCAGAAATGAAAAAAACAACAACTGCACAAACCCTCGAATACACAGATCTGAAGAACAAAGCCCAAAATCTCTCATGAAGAGAACAAGGGCATGCAGATCTGGAGCTCTAATACCATATTGGAGTTGAGGAAAAATCAACTCTACAGCTCCCAAAGATCACCTGCATGCAAACCTGTCACAAAAAGAGAGAAGCAAAAAAGCTATGGAGGCCAGAATTCAGAGATCCAGAAAAGAGGAGTCATATTGATTGTGCAAGAATAATGCAATTCAATAATTATAGTTGTTAATGAAAATACAAAGAGAGAATCCTTATAAAAGGATACTCGAAACCCTAAAGGAGAAAACCCTAAAGAATTATAAGATTCCTAAGTTTAGCTTAAGCATAGAGTATAATAGACTAATAATTAAATAAATAATTATTAGCTAATAAAAGATAACTCCAACATAAAACAATCAATATATTGACTGGAACACATCTTTCTATTTAAACTTTCTTTTAGATCTATATACAATCACTATATAAATAACATAATCAATTTTTTTAATTTTCTAAAATTTATATAACTCAACTTTCTTCTCTCTTTTCTATTTTTTCTTAAAAAAAATAAAATTCTGACCGCACTATCATTGGATTTTACTCACATGCACTATCATTGGATTTTACTCACATTTAACACCTTGTGTAGGGTATCATTGCTACCCATACCAACAACTTATACTTTTAAACAATATTATAATTATTCTTAAATCTAAATGCTTAAATGATATATCTATTTATAATATTATTTTAAAAATTATAAAATTGATTCAGTTTTAATAGGATGTGCATTAGTAAATGGGCGAATACATACAATGAAGGTTTGCAAGTCATGGGTATAAATTGCAGCCACAAATATAGTACATCAATCAAGTCTTTTCACATGAACTTTTTGTACAAAGCATAAAGTAGTTTGCCTTTAAAGTCTTATATACTACAAAACTTTATATATTTAGAAGAAAAAACAAACTCTTTTGTTTTATTACACACTATTTTAACTTGGAATGCAATGTAGTCAGCCAGAACAAGGAATATATTTTAACAATTCGTGGGTTAAACTCTATTTTATTTTCTCCTTATATCTCTATGCTATGGAAATGTGCTTAATTAAAAAAAAAGTATTTTTTGTCTCTTTGTCTATAATTTTTTACGTTTTTTTTAAATCCGATTTTTCCACGATTTTTTGCTGATTTTTTCCCTATTTTAAAAAAAAAACCTTATACTTCTGGTTTGCCGATTTATTCCCCAAATGATTTTTGCTTCTTTGGTCTGTTCATCTGTTCGTGCATATGAGCCTCATATTTATGGGTAGAAGACTTCCTCCTGTAACAAAAGTGTATAAAAAAGTGCAGAATGAGGACTTGCAGTGTAAAAATCTTTTGGGCTTTGGAATAAATTTCAAATCACCTTCTAACTTTGTAAGACGATAATTTAACAAATCTATATGTTCAGATATGTGTCTTTTTAATATAAAACATAACCCTCAAAAATAAAAATTATCAACATTCTATATGCCATAAACATCATCACAATTTTATGGCAGATGAATATCTCAAATTTCTAGTTAAATTCCAGATGACTAAAAACTGGAGAGTGGAAAGGGTACCCAATTCAGGTAAATTTAATATATTCATTGCTGTTTTTTCCTCACATTTTTAAAAAATATTTTATGTGCAGATATGCTTCCTACTAAGAACTAGGCCAGCATTTAGCATCCCTGTCCCACTTTTGATCATTATTAAGATGCTTAATAGAAGCAAATAAAACATTTTACCGATTAACTGCATTTCACTCAAATGAGAACCTACATAAACTGAGTTGATTAGCATGTAAACTGTAAAAATTGACATCTCCAATTATTGTTTCCTGTAGTTTCCGTTGAATTCCCATGTTTTCCCTCATCGTCTATTCTGACAAACTTCTTATTTTCTCTTTCATATAAATAATCCACTGTGAATGCTGTTGCGCTCTGTTACAGAATGTTTTAAAAAATGTTGCATAATATGTAACTTACAAGCAAAAGACAACTGTTTTCTTTGTATGCTACATGTTGAGTGAGAGTTTGCATTTTTTTTCTTGTTTTGAGAATGATTTTCTTACAGTGCATTGATATGCAAGTCTTCTGGATTAACTAGCGCAGAATATTTTATGCAGGATAATTCAGCAGACTCTAGATTCCTACATACTGCATTTTTTATTGGTTGAAAATTGATCATCAGAATTTTTGTTGATTGTATCTCATTTGTTATGGTTATATATTTAATCAAAATGATTATGATTGAATGTTATTTTATGTTGGGGATGCTAGATGGGGGCCTCAATTACACCAAGCAACTTACAAGAATAGTCAGCGTTTGTACCTCTCAGAACAGGTATTTGTTTTGTTGAGTCATTCCTGTCTTTTTGAAGTTCTTGATTCTTCAGTGAACTAGTTATCTTTTTCTGGATTTTTGTTTGGTGAAGAGGCGTGTCAACTGCTTTTCAGGTGACTGACTTTCTTTGTTGTTCTTTTCACTGCTTTCCAATATCCTCCTTTATTTGATTCTGGTCGATATTTTCGTTAGCAATGTTGGTCTTGAAGTTTGATGATGTTTCCCGTGACAATCTTTTCATCATAACTTAATGCAGGTTTCAGGGTTTTGTATGAATAACACTATCAGGCAATATTTTGAAATGACTAGGGATAACAGTATCATTTTTTTTTTCTGCAGACTGATGGAAGTGTACCAAATACATTAGTAATTGCAACCTGTGAAGTTGTCAAACCAAGGGTTGCAGCAGCTGAACATATATCTCAGGTGGGCTGGATGATTTATTCATCTGTTACAGTTCTAATTCCTTTCAATCCTAAAAGGCCTTTGTTTATAGAATGTGTCTTGAGTCTAATAATCTGGAAGAACAGTTTAAGGTTCTGGCCTCTGTCAAACTTTAGAGGAAGATGTCCATTTCACATCAAAAGCAAAAAGAAAATGGTTTGTAAATGGTTATCATAGTAATTACATGAGGTTTGTGCAGTTTAATGAAGAGGCACGTTCTCCTTTTGTAAAGAAGTTCAAGACCATTATACATCCTGGTGAGGTAAGTAAAACAGTTATTTCTTTGCATTTGTAATCTTTCTGTGGTTATCCTTGACTTATCTGCTAGTGTTGATTTGGAGACAATGATGTTGATTGTTGCTACAGGTCAACAGAATCCGAGAATTGCCACAGAACAGCAAAATTGTTGCTACACATACAGACAGTCCAGATGTATGATAGATGCTTTTAAGCTGTTAAGCTTTTTGAAGTTGGTTTTTAAACAATGTTAGACACCACTTTTACAATGATGATTAGATCAATGCAATTGGCTTAGAACTGCATATCCAGTAATGGTACCTTGTTTAATTTTTCTGTCATTTGACAATCCCATTTGTATTTTTCTTATTTAAGGTACTTATCTGGGATGTGGATTCGCAACCAAATCGCCAAGCTTCCCTTGGGGCAGCAGATTCTCGTCCAGATTTGGTCTGTTTTAACTTCCCTTCCTCATTTATTACATGAAATCTAGACGTCTTCCCTATAATATGATTCAGTCACATCCTCTTCTTCCATATGCAACCATATACACCTATTCAAAACATTGAATTGCTGTCATAGAGCTAACATTTTGAATGCTGTTCATTTCATTAAGAATCAATGTACAATATATCGTAAATGTGTCAAATCAGGTTATTTTGTGATTTAGTATATTTTGTTTATGCGGAATGTGATGTTTATTCTATTTATTTCCAGGTTTTGACAGGACATAAAGATAATGCTGAGTTCGCACTGGCTATGAGTCCAAGTGCACCATTTGTCCTTTCTGGAGGTCATAAAATTTTCTGTCATTGGTTATAAATTATGGCGTGCTAAACATTTTACACTTAAAAATGCATGAACAATATTCTTTGAAAGATGGTCAAATGCAGTGGACATGAAATATGCATGAATTGTGGAATTGTTTAATTGAACCAGTTTAATATGAAATGAGTAGAAGAATGATGATGCATTTGAGTATCTGCTTGAAAAAATGGACATAAGATGCAAATCTTTCTACTTCTGCAGTTTCCAAATAAAACAGCATGGCAACAATATGTTATTGGACAAAACATTTAGGTTTTTTTTTAATTAGATCCCATATTAAAGTTGCAAGGTTTTTACATGGTTTTCTTATGCATCATAGATTTATTGTGATTAATTTGTGGTTTTAATCTAATGATAACTATACAGCAACAAGTGAATATCAATGGGTGATTCAATACATATGGTCCTTGGTGATTGCATCTGTACCTCTCAATCCTTGGCTCTATGCTATTCTGCTATTAAACATCCTTATTATGATTTTGGGGTCACTTTTGAGTGTTCACATTTGCACCTCATCAACACCCAACTCATTTTCCCACCACTTATGTCCTAGATCCAAAAGGGCATTTGATATCAAGGAATTATCGATGACCTTATTACATGTGACCTTACTGGCACATACCTATGATTGGACACAAAACATTAGTGCCATCTGAAACTCTTTTATCTGATAAAAAAAGAGAGAACATAGAATTTTCCCATTAAAAAAATATAAATGCTATTGGATTGCATGAAATTTTTGGCCGTAGATGTGGACTGTTGCAATAAGTAATATTTTGTTGTAAGTTGACATTATGTTAATCCTTGATGGCATCAGGTAGAGATGTAATGAATTGAGATTTGGTTGGTGGTGGTTGTTAAAACTGTTACTATAATTCTTGTCATTCAAATAGAAAGTCTTATGACAAGGCAAGGATATTGTATATGAGATCATCTTTGTGCCTAGTAAACTGTATTAAATGATAATTTGTTTGAAGGATTTGATCATTCTATGGTATCTATTCTATACAGTTATTTAAGTTACTATTGTAATTGCTGTTCTTTGGTAGTGTAGAATTTATTAGCAAATATTTTGGCACCATTGCCTTAGTGAATTTCGGGTTAGTTGAATTGGGTTCAAAGAAGTCATCCAACAATACCTATTCACGACAACACTTAACTGAAGACAACATAAATACGTCAGCCTATTGAAGAAGTGGTTGGAATCAAGAAAGGGAAGATGATCTCACAAGAGACTTCAATTATTTGTAGGACTTGTCTATATGTGAACATGTTAAAGAAGAAACAAAATGAAATGAAGCACTACAAGATTCTATTTGAAACAATTTGGCATAATAGAAGAAGTTGATTGACTGCCTGATCATTTATCTTGACTTATTGCTAAGCGCGACATTTTCCATGATGACAAATCTTGCAATGATACAAAGAAAGGTGTTGTTGTGATGAAGAAAGATTTGAGGACCGACGCCTAACCAAGGAATTAATGCCATTTCCCTTGAACAAATGGGAAAAAGAGAATCTAGTGAGGGAGTATACCAAACTTCTGATGGTCTATCTAACTGCTAGAACAGCAATGGAGAAGATATGGTTGTGAAAATCAACCTCCTCTAGAAAATCAAGGACATGAGTACGATAGATTAGTGAAAGACAGCTGAATTGTGAATACAAGCCAGAGCCAAAGCTGAATTGTTGAAGGAAGGGTCAAGTATCATGATGTGTCCAGTACTGTTGTGGAAAAATTGGCATAGAACTTGTTGAAGAGATGAGTATACGGAGGGTCACCTCTAAAGAATCTGATATCTAGAGCAATGGGTGATCCATCAACTCCATTTCCTAAAAAGAAAAAGCTGCCAAATTTTATCAATAATAGATTTGAGTATCTGGTCAAACATTGCAAGTTATGTATTACAATTTACATTGTCAATGGGTAGATAGATGAGCGATGGTGATGTAAATGCTTTCCAACCACACTAAGAGGAGTGGCAATCAATTAGTACATTGATATACTAGCCCTTAATAAAGCAATGTGGGGGAGAGGTGTTTGAGAAAGAAATTAAACATTTGATAGATGATAACAAGATTGTCATGAAGATCTATGATACTCAATAGGGTAAAGATGAGAATCTGTGAGCCTATAATAGTAGACTTAAAGAACCAATTGAAGGCCTAAAGAAACCATGTTCATCGAAGGATTAATACCCTTGTTGCAAGGAAGATGAATGTAGTTTCACCTTCAATCTTATGAGGATAACTGCACAATGGATATTGAAAGTGAGAACAAGGCATAGCCATGCTCGAAAAGGATGAAAGATGATGCTTTTGATTCAAGCGATAGCTAAATAGGAATCATTCAAGCTCTTTAGAGGGACATGATTTAGATAATGAAAGAATTAAACATGGCACCAAAGTGGAATGAAAAAACCATTTGTACACAAACTATAAATCAAAATATGATACTAAAGTTGCTTGTTTAAGATGTTTTGTGAGATCTACCATATCATTGGCCACATGGTTAAAGAATAAGGGTGCCCAAGTACTTTTCACTCAAGGAGAGTCATCAATGCCTTCTACCACTTTGATGAAGATGTGAAAGAAAATTTTGCATCTCCTAGCATGTCTACTAGTGCATTACTTGGTGTGTATTGTAGCCAAAGATATAATAGATGCTAGAATATGGGTGGAATTGGAAGTTGGATTTAGTATGATGGCCAAGGTCAGCCAATTGTATTATGCCAAAAAGTATAATAAGTGGGGCCTTGTGTAAGAGTTTGCCTTACTAATCGAAGTAAGATTGGATTTATTTGGCAATGATATGGATTGGGGGACCATAATGATGGTAATTGTCCAAAACAAGCCAACATCTATATGATTGACATAGTTGTGGAGTAGGTAATGGTAATTACTAGTTCGCAAGAAAAAAGAGTTGAATACCTAGACCCACTCATACAGAAACAAAGATTGGTAAAAGCGAGAGTGGCAGTTGGCAGAGAAGGTTGTACAAGACAAGTCTTGCTATATGCTAACTTGTGAAGGTACTAGATTCATTATAAAGTATTTTGGAACTAAAGGATGCTATAATTGCTAACATACCAAACACTAGCCTAGACATGGAATATACAAAGACACACCTAGTGTCAGATGGCACAATGTTGGCAGAGGGAGAGAGTTTGAAGAAAAATAGAGAGCCTATAGTGGAACCCCCTTTGCTAGCTGATCAAATGATTGATCCTATGCTCCTAACAATGAACTTAGCTTGACAACCTACAATTATGCATATAGAGAGAGTGCAAAGTAGATTGAGAAATATTCTTGTTGATGTTGATTTAGATGTGAATGTGTTCCTAGAGAGGTCTTAGAAAAGCCTTTTATTATTTGATCACGAACCTTCCAATTTTTGGGAGCATCTCAATATAGTATAAAGGTACACTAGTAATCCTTTGGCTCAAAAGTTAATTATTGGCTCTAGACCCTTTATTTTGAACATTTTACTCATGCCTTTCAAATACAATGCCCATGATGCCTTGTTAGTTAGCTTGCTTGGTTTCAGCAAAAATTGAGCATAACTAGAAAAACATTTTGTTGTCTATTGAAAATTGTGAGATTTTGCCAAGATCAAGAGCTCAATGAAAAGTACAAAATAGAGAGACAAAATATAGGACAAGAATAAACTGTATTCTCATCAATAGATAAATGATCAATTGCTCAATAGTTGCATACAATGAATATGAGTTTGCTTATATAGGCAAGGCTATATGGATATGTGAGCACACAAACATGACATGTGGCTCAATAAGAAACAAGGGTAGGTAGGAAATAGGTGTGGTAGGTAGGAGAAACAATAAGATATTCCACATTCGGTGGATCCGAATGTGGAATGTAACAACAAGATAAGACCACAAAAGGTGGAAATTTTCCTACACACACTATCCCAATGTGGCACAAACACCCAAGTGTCTCATACCCAAACTACTATGAAATGCATTATCCTAAGTAAACTTAAGTAAGGTGTAATAATATCCAACATGAATAATTAATTACACCAACAAAAATAAATGCTGGAAGTAAAGAATAGATTTGAAGAACTAGGCAATGATTGAAGAGGTAGATTCATGAGAAGACTCACTAGGTTTTAACTTTGAAGTAGACTATTTGGAAGGTGGAATGAGGTACTATAGAGCCAAATAATAAAGTGGTTGCGAAGTTACAATTTTGTTTCAAGGATGAAACAAAGTCCTTTAGAGGCCTTTTCTTGCCAAATGAAATATTACAAAGTGTTCTACCATGGTTATAAATTTGCACAAATCATGTAAATGGAAGGTGATGGATTGAAACAACATGATTATAAATGCCTTGTGATTCCAAGCCTTGCAGGTTTATCATCCTTGCATTGGTTTGGAAGCATTAGGGACATGAAATATAAGTAGCTTCCCACATCAATGTAAATTTGGGACCAAAAGGAGATTTCAAATTGATTTTGGTCGGGGATGATTGGGATCTATTGCTGAAAGCTACAACATTATATGTCTATGGGTTATAAGAATGTGTTTACCTAGATTTATAGGGATTCAAAGGGGGTATCACCTGATATATGTGTACTTAGAATCCCTTTAGCACCAAGAGTATGATCGAGTTGGAAGAAAACATATCAAATGAGTCAAAAGCTACAAATGTCCAAGTTGATATTGGTAAAATTCTTAAAGAAGCTGTAATATTTAAGGTAGAAACAAACGAGTGGATTTCTATGATGGCGATCAACTTGAATAAAAAATCATGATAAATATGAATATGCGTTGATTTCAGAAGTCTATAATGCCCCCTCTTTGAATAGGATTTAATTATAAATAACAATAATAAAATAAAAATAAAAAATAAAAATAAGATTAAAATAAAAATATAAAAGATTAAAATTAAAATATAATTAATTTTAATGAATGGTCAAAAGGCATGAAATGAAAAGTTGTTACTTCCTCAAAAATGAGATATAAAATGGAGAAGAGAACCTCATTTGAAAGGAGGATGGGGGGGAGGAAGAAGAAAGAAGGGAGCATGTGAAACAAGGAGGGATTAATTGAAATAGAAAGGAATGGGCAGAAATGATGAAGGGTTTAACTCTTTCAAAGGGTGATTATTATTAAAGGTTGTGACCCTTGCAAAGGGCAGATATGATGAAGAGGTGACTCTCACTCACATGGGAAGATATAAAGGGGAGAAGATTTCATTTGAGGAATACATCCAAGGGAGATCAACTTGGGGAATAGAAAATAAGCATTGTAATGAATGATTAGAAGTGCAAATCCGATTTGAATAATAAGACAGCAATGAGGAGACATGACCCGTTTGAATGGAGATCTCTTTCCAAAGAGACGTTTCTTCTCAATGAGATATGAAGGTATAAAAAGACACAACCACAATCACACCCAAGAAGACATTCAACAGATCGAAGAAGAACTAATTCTGATAAAGAAAGGAAATCTAGATCGAACCTTTAGTTGTCCAACAACAAATACATCAAAGGAATTAATCTTCAGATCAGACTTAAAACAAGAGTCTGATATTATTTTCAGATCTGCCCCTATCAGCACTCTATATTCTCACATTCACGTGTATGTGTATATATATAAATCAAAGAAACGGGACTTGGACTCGGCAAGGCCGACTCGGACTCGGACTCGGGACTCGGCGTCAGACTCGACTCCAGACTCGGCTGGACTCGGGAAAGTGAAAAACTCAAGAAATTTAGAGATTTTTAAAGATTTAAAACTTGTTTCAGACACCCTTTATTGAATACACCTTAAAGACACAAAAACATCATTAAACTCGGCTCATTTGATTATATACACAAGTATACATCAATCACATAAGCATAAACGCAAATTGTAGCTGAAGAAAATAACAAACATAGATATATAAATATTGTCAAATGTATACAATATTACAAAACTCATGGAATAAAAAATCCATGTCATCATATGATCATCATCAAATGTTTCATACAAATACCAAAGGTAAATAGTAAATACTAAATACAACTACAAGTGTACAAGCCTATGGCTCAGAGGGCCGTGCACCCTCTTGCCCTGGCCCCCTGTGAAGGTGTTTAAAGTAGGTCCTGGATGATTCAGCAGCCATAGTCGCTCCTCGTGACACCATGCCATGCTCACCAACATCAGGAACAACTGTGTCACTCTGAGTCTCAGTATTTCCTGTCTCTGCTCGTGCTCTTTGCTCCTCCTCTGCCATGGCTACAACCTCAGCCGCTATATCTACCTGGTCGATCCAATCAATGTCATCATCACTAAATACAGTTGTAGGAGTCCCAGGAGCTATCTAATTCTCATTGGCCCACTCTGCTTCAAGATCAACCTCATCTAGAATGATAGGAGACATGTCAACTATTGCATTCTTTCTCATTCTCAGGCGGAGGTTGTAGTGAACAAAGACGAGATCATTCATCTTCTCCACAGATAATCTATTGCGCCTCTTGGAGTGTATGTGCTCAAACATACTCCAATTGCGCTCACAACCTGATGCGCTGCATGGTTGGCTCAAGATGCAAATGGCCAACTTCTGAATATTTGGTGTCTCTGGGCCAAAAAAGTTCCACCAATGATCTGAGTTTGAAATGCGAAAAATAAATAAAATCAGTCTCACTCATGAACTCATTTAACAAGTTACAATATAGTATTGAATAAAACTAAAATTAAACCTTACAATTTATTTTTACCTGGCATCATAGTTGTCCTACCATCTTTGGCGACAGGACGAGAGAAGGTCTCCCCTTGTGCATTTGAGAACAATTGTAGCTCTCGAAAAGGGTCTATTTGAGAAGTACCAGTAGGTCCCATCTTCTCCATGATTGCATATAGCCCATTAAGGACCTCCACATCAGCCTTGAAAGAAGGGATAAAACGGAATGCCGGATTCAGATAATAGGCTGCCGCATGGATGGGCCTATGAAGCTGATGATGCCATCTCCTATCAATGATCTCCCAAATGGGACCATACTTGCTCTCATCTCCTCCATAGACGAATCTGATGGCCTCCTTCGCCCTATCCATGCCCTCATATATATAGCCCATTGCGGGCTTATCTCCATCCGCAACTCGCAACAAAACCACCAAGGGCTTAACAAACTGCAAAATTGAAAATATTGTGTAATTCAGAAAAATGAGCAAATAAGAGAATACATATAATAACTTATAAAACATGAAAGTTAAATTGTAGAATTTATAAAAAAATTACCTTCACTATCTCATCACAAGGGACCCAAAAGCCTTGCTCATAAAAAATGCAGTCTGCCATATCTTTCCCTACAGGGGTGGTAGCATAGGATGAGGAAGACCACTCCTCACCAACAATCATACGTCTCAAGGCAGACTTAGACCTAAGCATGGACTGCAATGTGAGGAAGTTTGTGGCAAATCTCATGATTCCTGGACGAGCTAACTCCTTCTGCTCTGTGCATTGTCTCATAAGAGCCAACACCCATGAATGATTATATACAAATGTGCAGATATTTCTTGCCCTTTCTACACATCTCTTGACCCATGGGATTTTTCCAATATCCTCCAACATGAGGTCAATGCAATGAGCAGCACATGGAGTCCAAACTATAGATGGGTGCCTCTCCATCAATAGTCTACCTGCAGCAACATAATTTGTTGCATTGTAAATTGTAATTAATGGAGGTACAAACTACAAGATAGTAATTAATTTGCAAACAAAATTAGTTTGTAATCAAAAGTTTACCCGCAACAACATAATTTGCTGCATTGTCGGTCACCACCTGTACCACGTTCTCTTCACCCACATCTTCAATCACCTCCTCTATTTGCTCACATAGGTAGGTGGCATTCTTGCAATGGGCGGAGGCATCAATGGACTTGATGAAAACGGTGCCCCCTGAAATAAAAAAATAAAGCTAGGTCAATGATCATTCAATAAACCATTAGATAAAAAATAAAAAATTAAAGACTATATGAAACTAAAATTAATCAATCACCTGCGGAAGAAACAAGAAAATTAAGGAGAGTTCTATTTCTCCTATCCGTCCAACCATCAGTCATGATGGTGCAACCTTTAGTGCTCCATATCTGGCGTTGTTCATCTAAATCCTTCTTCACATCATCCACCATTTGAGACAAAATGGGTCCCCTCAAATCACTCTCACTAGGGGCTTTGAACCCTGCCTTGCATATGGTAATGGCATCAATCATTTGTTGCCAATAAGGAGACCTGTCACAAAGAAACTCAATGAGATAAGCTAAGTATAAAAATTCAATGAGATAAGTTAAGTATAAAAATTAAAACAATCAAAGTTATCAAACATAAAAGTTAGTAAAACATTCACCTGGCTACAAAGAATGGAATACAGTTGTAGATCCAAAACCTGCCAACTGCCATTTTAGCAGCATCATGGACCTCCTTGTTCCAACCCATGCCCTCAAGCAACTGCTGGGACCCAGGAGTAGTGAGAAGCACAAAGAAGGAATCCAACCTAGATTTACGAATCTTAGGTCCAATGGTAGCACTCCCACTACAACTACTAGTGCTAGGAGCATGAGAAGTGGCGGTGGCACTGCCACTTATAGAAGCAGAAGCAGAAACGGAAGCACCAGCAGTAGCAAAATAGAGTGGGACGATATGGAGGTAAAGAAGAAGGGCCTCCAACACAACCTAACTGTGTCCCTCTTCCTAAAACTGTCTCTCTCCCAATGGCCGCTTGATCCTCCTTTTGTTTCTTTTTCCTTTCAATCTCCTCAACCATTACATAACATTCACGTACGGCTTTAGGGACTGCTTTTAGGCATGGTTCGGCATCATGTCCACGCACACCAACAATATGGTATTTCAGCCTATATATACCTCCATGGAATATTGTTTCGCAAAACATACATTTTGTTTGCCCCTTTCTTTGCCCTGGAAAATCCTCATGATATTTCCAAGCAGGGTCTTTTCTAATGGGGGGTCTAGAAGCTGAAGTAGACATTTTAGGATAGTTTTGTGAAACTTGAAGTTGAGGCAAATAATAAAGTGAAGTTTGCTGCAATAAAACATTACAAATACAAAATAAAATTAATACATATTACATACATTCAAAAAAACTAAAGTAGGGTTTGTCAAACCCTACTTTAAAAAAAAAGAAATTTACAAACCCTACATAGTACAACACTACAACTACATACTACATGCTACATACAAACATACAAAAGATTTTGAAAGAAAATGTAAAACTTTAAAAAAAAAATGAATAGAAATACAATTTTTGCATACAAGAAACAAACTAATCTTCAAAAAAACAATCGTACCTCTTACAACAAGCTTGAAACGAGCTGCAAAGTCTTCCTATCCAACTCTTGATGCACCAAATCGAAACACAATGCAGCTCCAAGGTGACAAATTGAAGAAAATTTGAGCTTCCTTCTTGCTGGTTTTTCTTCTATGCACCCTTGTTTTTCTTCCCAACTCACTTTACTCCTCCTTTTTTTGCAAGTGAATGAAATGAAAGTCACTTTTAGGGATAGAAGATAATTATTAAAAAAAAATGGACTTAAAAAACATTGCAAAATAATTTTTTTTTGTGTTTTTTGTTTGGCTTGACACCAGCCGAGTTTGGGGCTCGGGACTCGCCGAGTTTGGCGAGTTTGGGCCAAACTTGCCAACTCGGCGAGTCTGGCGAGTTTACTCGCCAGACTCGGACGAGTTCGAGTCCGAGCCCCTGGGACTCGCCGGGCTTGACTCGTACTCGAACTCGGCGAGTCTGGGCGAGTCCCGTTTCTATGATATAAATGCATAAATAGATAAATGCTTAAGTGCATACTCATATATAAGATATGCTTGGCTGCCTGAAATCCATCTTGTAGGAAGGGCCTAGGGTGTAAGAGGAGGGTTATAAGAGGGTTATCTAAGTAGGCCACCCTAGAGTTGATCATATAATTGGCTCCTACGGCCAAGAGGGGTTTGATATCAATCCCCTCTTGGGCTTTAGATAGGAAACCCCCTTACGACCTCTGCCCAACTCCGCAATGATGGCACTTGTTGTTAGGAGGATGAGACATTGATAGGGAAAGCAGGTACAAGCAACCCACCAAGTAGGCCAACTCGGTGGATGTCTTTATTGACTGCCCACCGAGGCCACGAGAGCTGTGGTATTCACTTCGCTCTTGGGCTTAGTGTAGAAATGGCTTCGAGCGGACCTATCATGTTTCTTCCTCCAAACTCTAAGGTGCTTGTATAATATTATTGATTTATATTAGTATGATGTGACCTTGTCTAACCCTAATAATTGGAAGTTTGAATATACATATGTCTATGTTTCTTATGTTATGATTGTAGGATTCAAATTGAGAACTACATTATTCAAAGAGAGATTTTTTTTTGGTAAAATGTAACCCTAACCCTAATTTGTTGCAATTGCAATTCTAGGGCAAATTAGGAAGGGGATATTACAAAGTCAAAGCACAATAATTGTCAAGGACTTGTTTCACATTTCAATTACAGACTCTATTGGAAAAGGTTCCCAAGCATGAAATTTACTTCTTCATTGATGGCCTTTTTAGATAAAATAAAGTAGTAAATTAAAGAGTATGAAATGAAGACCATCTTTATAGTAAAAGATGAAGTCTATTCCATAATCAGAGTTTACCTTCAAGATTTTTTAAGGCTTCGATAGAGCGACATGATAATTGGTTAGTTGTTGAAGATCTACCTATTGAGTGTGTGAGCAAGGATTTTCTCAATGATTGCTTATTCCAAATTGTTACTTTGCTCTCTTGGTATGAAAATGTTTGTAAATATCTACCTTCTATCTATTGTATCATTACCTTTGGTCATGCAATTGACTAAAACTAAGCAAGCTAGCATTGAAGGGATGCTATTCCGACGGGTGAATGGTACATTGCTGCCTGTTGTGACGTTTTCACACATCACCCCATTGCAAATGGGGACCCTTGTTTTTTGCTTTTTAGGGTTTGTTTTTTAGGTCTTTTAGGGTTTTGTTAGTTAGCCTTTGCATTTTGAGTGCTGTCGGGGAGATCAATAGGGTAGCAAGTCCGGCTTGAGTGAGGTCCTGATCCTGAAATTTGGCTAAGTCTGGAATGTCCTGATCCTGAAATTTGACTAAGTCTGAAACTGAAAAAACCTCCAAAAACTAGATTTTGCAATATAACTCCTGGAGGTCTGAAACCACTCTCAAACATCCTGAAAGTATATATGGAATATAACTTAAAGTATAAGAAAGAAGAAACATAGAAGGTCTTCTTTCTTATACTTAAATGTTATATTCCATAAAAATTATCCTGATAGAGAGTGCGAAAAGTCAAATTTCGCTCATGTCCTTCACTGAGGATCCAGAGCGAATTTCGCTCCTGTCCCTCTCCAAGGGACCAGAGCGAAAATACTTATTTGAGCTATTCTTGACCGTGTTTGGACGAATTGAGACATCAAAGGCATGGTGAAGGACGAAATGAGCATGATAGAGCATCCAGACTTGATCAAAAACAATGAAATGATGAAGTTTTTGCCTAGAGGGTCAAATTTGCTCCTGTCCCTCACTGAAGGACCAGAGCGAAATTCTTCATAAGGTACGATCTGGGCAAAGATCAAGCAAGTTTTATGTTTGAAGGCAAGAAAGGAGATGAATTGAACCCATTGAAGACAAATTGAAGATTATCAAACGTCAACAAGGGACCCAAATGCCCAAGTTCGCTCCTGTCCCTCTCCAAGGGACCAGAGCGATTTTTGTCTTAGACAAATTTCTTGCCAAGTTACAATGAATTCCAAGGCATGGATGAATGAAAGGGGACATTACGAGACCGTTGAAGATAAATTTGGAAGCTGGCGAAGTGTGATCGAGACTACAAGTACAAATTCGCTCCTGTCCCTCTCCAAGGGACCAGGGCGATATCTTAGTTATGTTGCCTTTTCCTCAAATTCAAACCACTCCAAGTCAAGGAGAGAGGTGGCAAGGACATTTCGAAGCGTCTCAATCAAGCACAAAGTTACAAGGATCGCCAAAATGAAGGATTTGCACTTAAAAACCTAGGTTCGCTCCTGTCCCTCTCCAAGGGACCAGAGCGAAATCCTCATGAAGCTCTAAATTTTGAAAGTTAATCAAACATCAAGTATCCAAGGGGATCAAAGGGACCTCATTCTACGCGATGAAAGTGATGGCAAGTTGATGGAAGCAAGCACAAGCTCAAAAACTTGAAGTTCGCTCCTGTCCCTCAGGAAGGGACCAGAGCGATGTTCATCATATTGGCCAAATCTCTCAAAATTTACTCTAAGTCAAGATTTTACAAGGTGGTAAAAGGTCCAAGGCATGATTAGGAGGTAATATACAAAGGCTTCAAATGTTAAAAGATCATCAAATCGAACAAAGAGGCTATATCGCTCCTGTCCCTCTCCAAGGGACCAGGGCGATTTGCATAGGATCCTTCATTTTCCTTCGAATGCATGTCAAAGCAAGTTCACATAAGATCAAGGACGTCCTTTAAGAGGCAATGAACAAGAAACAAAGATCAAAAGTTTGCCAATTTGGGCCAGGACATAAGGATCGCTCCTGTCCCTCTCCAAGGGACCAGGGCGATGATCCTCCAAACATCAAATATGCCTTGTAAAAATCAAGTGGAGCAAGCGTGGAGTAAAGAAACAATGTTATTTTTCGCCTATGATAGAGATTGGAGGTCAAAGAATGCAAGATCAAGGAGAAAGCATGAAGATCGCTCCTGTCCCTCTCCAAGGGACCAGGGCGATATCACACCTAAAGGACATTTGTTTGCAGGACAAGTCGCTCAAGTTTAAAAATCCTAGCGAACATGCCAAATCCAACGTGGAGATAGAGATTTTGGACGTCGAAATTGCAAGAATCAAGACCCAGTTGATGGATCGCTCCTGTCCCTCTCCAAGGGACCAGGGCGATGAGGTACGTATCTTTCCATCTTCAAAATATTTTGGCGCTCAAACACATTTTTGAATTTATTTAAATGCTAGAAAATTCGATAAGATTGAAAATTTAATTAAAAATAGCATTTAAATATTAATTAATTTTTGCCTTGTAAAAAAAATCGAAGTTTATTAATTAAAAATGATGGCAAATTAATTAATTATTATAGAGCGCTTGGTATTTTATTGTTTTATGAAGGTCGGCCTTTCTTATTTATTAAAAAATCATTTATAATTGCTTTATTTTTACAAAAGTCGGCCTAAATAATGATGAGAGGTAAGCACTTATAAAGGAGGGTGGTGAAGATCATTATTTTCACATTGTTATTTTATCATCTCAAGTGCGATTTAAGGAAGACAAAGGGGTGCGAACTTGAAAATTCTATTGGTGCGAACTTGTCAAAGGCTTGAAGATCACGTCAAAAACTTGAAAGGTGGCGAAATTGCTATTTTGAAGGGAGATCACGTTGAAGCCATCTAATTTCAAATTTTGCGTAGGCGATTTTCTTCATTTTGCATTCTAGAGTTAGCTCTCAAGTGAGGTATGGCGATATGGATTTATTGTTTTGATTTTGATTTTTGATCGTCATGACCTTCAAATTTTGAATTTTTGAATTGTAGTAGCCCAATCGTTTTTAGGAAATGATAATTCAAGGACTTATCATGAGGTTTCCTAAAATTAATTTAATCTAGTTATTCATTGCAAAATCATGTTACTAATTTTGAAATGTTGTGTAGGCATCAAATGGAGATCTCATCAAGGAAAATCAAGCCGGATCAAGGACGGTCTTCGCCGGGACGATCAAGCCAGGACAGGGACGACCTCTTTCAATCCAGCGTTCCAAGGCGAGGTACATCATCATCTTGCAAATCAAGGACAAAAGGAGTTAGGACAAGAGTTAATTAAAGATAGCCTCTCAACGACATCAAATTGAATATCTAGCAAGCTACAAGTGTCGGATGAGGTGGCATCCTAGTCATCACTCCTCCAGTCAGTGTGGTCCACCTCAGCATGTCCAGATTCAATGTACCTAACTCATGGAAGGTGGCACAAACTCCGATGTACCTGCCCCGGCTATCCATTGGTCGATTTTTCTAGAAGGGACATGTGTCCAAGCAATACAATTTTATCATTGGTCAAGCATTAAATGTTATGTAATGGTTGTAACAAACCCTAATTAGGGTTTTCATTGTTGAATCTTGGCCATTGATCTTGAATTGATCTAAGCCATCAAATTGTATTGTGGGCACTATATAAGCCCAGGCATTTCATTTGTAAAGGCTAGTTAGAAATAATTAGCAATAGCTAGAGAGTTAGAAGATAGAAAGTAGTTAGAAGGTGATTAGAATAGTAGTTAGAGTAGAATAGGAGGACAAGGCAAGAAATTGTTGCCATTGATTGTAAACAAACTCCATTTTCATTGAAGTAATGGTGAAATATGTCGTTTTCTTGCAATTTGCATGGTTTCTTGTTGAGTCTTCAATCCTAGATGGTAGATGATTAGATGAATGGAGGAAATGTGATTGATTGATGGTGGAATTCGTATATCCATACTACTAGCAGTTTGTTGATTGCAGACTTGCCTTGTGTAGTCAACTGGAATCATTCAGCCTAAGCTCAATTTCAATTTGTCGCTTCTTCATTGATATGCATCAACTTGATGGTGTCTATGCCTGCGGTGATGATTTGAACATCATAAAGCTTCCCTTAGAAGATCGCACTAGCCTTGTGGAGATGGTCCATTGATGTCAAAACAAGACCTAGTTAGAGTCTCATCAAAGATCAATCATTGCTCTTACATTCTTAGTATTAGGATTAGATCCTCTCTTCGCCCCATCCTTTTTCATTTTTTCAAATCTAAGTTAGTCAGAGCCTGTGTTCCAGCAAAGCATATCGGAAGTTCAATCATCAAATGTAAGTCCCCTTGTGATTCCAGCAAATCACATCACACCACGAAGAGCTTATCCACACGTAGAGACCCTACCAAAAGAACATTGGAGTCATCCTAACTGATCCTTCATGCGAATCTTCAGCAGTTAGAGACTTTATTCAAGAGAGGATAAGATGCCTTTAGGTATTTTATTCTGTGTATGATTGTGTACAAAATACACGTCAACACTGCCCCCCCGGTATTTTGTCAATCATATGATCAAATCTTTCCATACGATGGGTAATTCCTGCTTGGCCTGGTACATACACTGCAATTTTGTTTGCAGTACAGACTCTTGTAGTCAATCTTGTTGCATTGACTTCTATGGGCACCTTTTTTCATAGTCACTTGTACTGTACAACATTTCCTTTGTTGATGCCACACATTTCCGTAGAACTTGCAAATTGTCTCGTACACCCTACTTCTATATGCCAATTCATAAATAAATTTTCATAGTTACTTGTACTGTACAACATTTCCTTTGTTGATGCTAGACACATTTCTGTAGAACCTGCGAATTGTCTTGTACACTCTACTTCCATATGCCAATTCAGTAATAAATTTTCTTCTAACATATTTTGACAATTCAACTCATACAAATTGGAATTGTATAACCTGATTTTCTGCCCTTATGACCAATACATACTGTAATGCTGTATTAGGCCGTATGCTAGAAAATTTCTTTGCAAAGTCCAAAACTTGCTGTGTAGACAATTATTGCATATAATATGTATCCCTTGTCTACTTTTCTAAAGTTTTATGAATGCTGTGATAGGCTGTAATGTGTTAGGTCTACTTTTGTTTTTGCAAATACTGCAACTTATGACATGGTTACTTTCAACCAATACAAATGTCATGATTGCTTCCTGTATGTGTGTATTGTAATATCATTTGTGGGGTTTGACTTCCATGCAAGCCCCTGATAATAAGTGGAGACCATTTACATCTTATGTTGTTTAATGAAAGAATTCCTAATTTTCTGATGTGTGTATTTTATCTTTGCGGATAAGTATCTATTTGATTCATGTATGTGTAGGCTGTAGTCTGTACACAAACTATGTATATTTGTAGCTCAACTGTCACAAATCAAATGTATACACATACATATAATCACACCTTATGCCACATATACTTATGTTTTGTAGAATTCAGGGCTACATGTTTGTAAGGTAGGGCTTTCATTTAAATTGTCAATTCGCTTTAAAAATATAATTTTTATGTTTCCTTCTCATTTTGAATTTAACAGGAAAAGATAAATGTGTTTTGCTATGGAGTATACAAGACCATATTGCTTCTATATCTGAACCCTCGTCTTCCAAACAATCAAAATCTCTTGCATCTCATAGTGAGAAATCAAATAGTCCTTCGATTGGTGCTAGAGGTGTGTATAAAGGGCATAAAGATACGGTTGAGGACGTGCAGTTTTGTCCCTCCAAGTAAGTAATTTTAATATCAAGTTTCTAGAATTTGAATGTTTGAGGATGCTTTTTTAGAGATAGTCCTGTAGCTTTGATTGCACTCTTCATTTGTATTTTTTGATAGCTAACTTGTGTTTCTATGCTATGATAAATGAAAAATTTCATGCCTGGGCGCACACAGAAGAATTAAAAAGTGATACCAAGTGATCACCCAAAATTTTTGGCTGCAATGTTGTTTATTTACTATGATAATGTATTGAAGAATCAAATGCTTAAATGGTGTTTAATAAGAGAAATATTGTAATTTTAGCTGTTGATGTGTTGCAACTTGCATGTGATTGGTGAAAGAGGATTTCAAACTTGCTTACCAGTCACTTGGGTTGAGGTCAATTTTAATTCTTTTCACCATGGACACTGATTTTATAGTTTGTAGAAAGGGTTCCTTTCCTAAATAGTTGAACCTCTTAACAGCTGGATTGCTGCCTTTCATGGTCTTGAGTAAGTTTACATCTGACAGTAACTTATGATGTATTAAGATGAATGTACTAACCCAAGTCTTTGGTTCGAACATACAAGGATAGGTGTGCATTATGAGTCTTTTTGAATGTTCAAATGCATTATATTGTTCTTCCCCCAAGGATGTTGCAGATTTTAGTTTCTTAGAATGTAAGTGGACCCAACGGATGTGCATTAGTTGCACAATTTTAATGAATCTGCTATAGGATCTTGCATGGCCTAAAATTGATCTGACACCGTCAAGCTTAGAGGATGCTTCTATGTAGATAACCAATCTTGCCTTGTTTGGATTTGTTTTCATTTCTCATTTGCAAAGAGCATGGATGAGGCGTAAGTGATAAGGCACTAAAGAAGACTAATGCCTTATCAGGAGACAGATAAATGTCCTCAACTCATAGTTCCCTATCTTGGGAATAGAGAATTGATGGAGATGGCCTACCTGTTATGCTGTATGCCAAATGAAGGAAGGAAACATAGGGCTACACTCGTTACATGTTCTTTCATTTACTGTTCAATTGCGATGCCAAACCCATACTAACCTCTAGGTTTGCTTCCTTGGGAACCCTGTAAAAATGTGATTTTTTTTTTTTGAAAATGGTTAGTGCATTCTATAGGCTAAAGGGCTTTTTGCGTATTTGAGGCATAAATGCCTCTCTCCACTACATAAGTTGTTAATATTTGTATTTTTTCAGTCCTCATTAATGGTACCCCTCAAATGTTGTCTAGAAAAAATATAATTTTTTGCTTGCTATCTCCTCAATGATGTAATCTTTGGAATCAGAAAGGTCCCATTGGTAATAACTGCATTCAAATTTTAATAGTGTGTACAAATTCCGAGTTGTTCTGCATTTTTTCTTGAGATTGCTCTACAAGTACAGGTAACATCTAATCATTTGCCTTTACCTCAAATATCTTGTGGATTTCATATTCATTCTATCTGATATTTATTTGGCATGGATGTCTCCTTACACATAGTTCAGCTAACAATTTTAATATCATGCCCACAGTTTTATATTCAGAGGGAAACCCTTTAAATCTTTATCTGTTTTAGCCAAGTGTCCATGATTTTTGGAAATGTGAATGTTGGAAATTCATATAAGATGATTCTGTGGTAGGACTTTACTATTTCTTTTATGTCTCTATCAGTAAAGTTATGGGTAGCTTCTGTCTTATGCTTTGTTTACTATTGATTCTGTTAAGCTAGAAAATTGCATCATCTCCATTAACTGGTTTGGATCTATGATACTGTGAAATGCCCTCTATATTTCTTTACTTGACACCTTCTCAGTTACAGAGTCTTTGTATGCTATTGGAATGTTGTTATTGATATTATCATGCTTTGAAAATATATAAAAGAAATTATGGATTGCCGTTGTTATTTGTTTATCTTGTTCTAGAGGTGACAATCAATCACTTGTCATCACTTCAAATATTATGGTGGGTTCAATATTGAATCAATTTCAGCTTAGTAGATTCATTCCAAGTTTCCAACATATATGAGATTCATTCTATACAGATTTCTTCTTACAACAATAGCATGAGTAGTGATCCTAAATTTTATGTGCTCACGGTTCTAAAGCAATTGTGTTTACATCTTTGTCTTATGAAATAATGCTCGAGTTTTGGAAATGTGAATGGTGGCAATTAATATTAGATTATTCTGCCCAGGTTAAGTCATTTCGAGAACATCTCTCTTGATTTTGGATTCACATGAAAGAAATTATGAGTTGCTCTGTACTTATTCTTCTTACATCCCTGATTCTGTGAAGTACAGGGTGAAGTCCATCTTTTCCCTTAACTAGTCTATGTCTTTTCATTTAGTGAGCCAGAAACAGCAATAAAAAGCAACATAAGGATCAATGCATGTAGGTCTGCAAACGAGTTGGCCAGAGAAGGGAGTCCATTTTGTCTCTAATTTTACTTCTGGCAAAGTCAAAATTTTGCGCAAAGTTAACAGTTGGCCTACAACTGTCTCATAGAGCCACATTGCTGGCAGAAATTAAGAGCTTTGACATGCAAGTAATGCACAACCCTGGGCAAAAAAAATGTTTGGTAACAAACTCAAGTGCCTTGTAAATTCTATGAAGAAGTTCACTGACAAGTCTTTTTAGTGATAGCTTAGAGTGCAAAATCTGATCAAAGGTCTGGAAATCTCCCTTGAAGCATGTCTGTCCTCTCATTCTAGGCATACTTTGCTGCAAATGATCTGTGGAAGCTCCATATCTCTTGAGATGTGAATGGGATGAATGATGTATTATGACAGAAGTGGAATAGGGGCTGAACAAGCGATCTCATTAGACATGCAGTGGGGATACAAGCGGGTCTACTCATATTCAAGAAGCTTAGTGTTCAGCCCTTTAAAATCTGATACTTTTATAGTGCATACTTTGCTGGTTCCTTTACTAATGCTTCCTGGGAAAAAGACAAGACACAGGTGGATTGGCATGACAGACCTAAGCTTGGGAGTCAATTTTTTAAGGTGAGTCTCCCTTAGGGGGAGGGTATAGCAAAGGGAGTGGGAGGAGTAATGACGAGGAATGAGCTATGATGCCTAGATGCAAGAATGAGGCATTTATTCTGTGGAATGAGGGTCCTGTGGATGGAGTTTCTGACCTTTTATTTTGCTGATAAAGAAGATATGAGTTACAGCCCATAGAATACTAGTGATTGGAATATCTGCGTTAAAGGTGCTAGGCTTTCATGTAGTGCATCAGGGATGATTCTCAGCGTTGATCTCACAATATCCTTCTCCATTAGTTACAGTAATATTTGTCATCCAAAGCAAACTCAATCTTTAACCATTTTCGATGCTCAGAAGTAATGCTCAAACTGAAATAAGAGGGCTAAGTATATAGAGGCAAATCTACGACCCCAAGGAGTGAGGCTTACACCATTTGATAGATTCCAGTGCTGGAACAATCACTTGTAGCTGCTAGAAGGGAACCCACACTGAGAAGAATGACACGTTGTCAATAGAAACCTCCAGCCACACTAGGGAAACCACCTTTGAATACCAAGAGCTGCTCTCAATCACTATGGAACTCCATGTAGAGTGTAAACCAAATCAGAAATACTGAGTGGGGGGGGGTGGGGAGATGGGGTGAATCAGTATTTCTAAAAAGAATTTTAATACAGATAAAAACAAATCAACAGAGCTAAACCAATAAACACTAAGAGAATACAAGATTTATCTCGTGGAAAACCCTTTTGGGTAAAAAACCACGGCATCAAAAGCTTTCATAAAACCAAATGGGCACCAACCCAAGTACAACAGTGAGCTGCAACTCACATAAAGAGCACCAACTCTGAACAAAAGAGGCACTGACCTCATAAAGAGCTCCAACTCAGAACAAAAGAGGCACCGACATCATAAAGAGCTCCAACTCTATCAATAACACAGAGACTCCAACCTCTTAATAGAAGAAAGAAAACTGAACTAATAACCTCTCAGACTTCAGACTTTAACATATATATCTGACTGTATATTTTTTGTAAAACTGAAAGGAATGTATCACAAACACCCTTTTCTATCCAAAACTTTCGAAAAAATTACATTGAAGTCACCTATGATATCTTCAATAGAGATTGAACAAGATCTCAGAACATGAGTTTTGTATCAGTCACCTTGCCATCTGATATTCTTGCATGTGTATTTCAGTATATTATCTTCATGAAAAATTAGCAACAGAAATTCTGTGTTATTCTTCTAGAAAAACTCTGTGTGTTATTCTTCTCTGCAACCCAGAAAGAACTGTCAAAAACAGTCCTCATGTCAATATTCACACTTTAAAATTTTTTTTTTTCTCAAGCTCATATCCTCACATTCACACACACAAATGAATCGGAATTTTTACTTATCAAAAAACTCCAACCTTCCAACAAAAAAGCTCTGACTTAATCTGGAGAATACTTCTGAGAAAAACGTGTTTCTCAGACTGGTAACCTCCTACGCACAGTGTAGAAATTAATCATTTAAACTCTGCACAAACTGAAACTGCTTCTGCACACACAAGGAATACAAAACTGCTTCCGAACACACGGAAAATGATCAACAAACAGGCACAGCTGTCAGATCTGAAGAAGAAGTCGACAGTCAAGAATATTCTTCCAACTTGTGCCGACATCTAACAAACCACCAAAAATTCTGTCAACGTCAGAAATCCACCAAAGACAAAAAGAATAGTTACAAAACAGAGACAACCGATCATGAAGGCAAGTAGCAGCCTTGACATCCCACTGACACGTCTGCATAACATGCAAACGACAGAGATTGCCAAACAGAGCCAACCGATCATGCAGACAAGTGGCAACCTTGACTTCCGCTGACACATCTGCATAACACGCAAACAGAAGAGATTGCAAAACAAAGCCAACTGATCATGAAGACAAGTGGCAACCTTGACATCCACTGACACATTTGCATAAGACGCAAACAGCAGAGACTGCTCTTCAAACCACGTGACAGAAAGCAAACTGCACATACTTTGACATCAATGACAAGAAGATCGACATAGAGAAAGGAAAGAGCGCGATTCACCAAAGTTGTCACCTGAAAATACCTTTGCATGGCAAATATAACCTCCCAAAGCAAATATGGCTCAAAAAAGCTTACAACATCATGTCCATATCAAAGGCTTGAGCCCCATAATCAAACTACACTTGTTCTCTCATGTTAAAATAAAGATTAAGAGGCTCGCAAAATATCCAACACCAATATAATATTATATTTTCCATTTGGGTCAGCACAAGAAGAATACCTCAGGTTTGAAGTCGAACTCTATAAGGAATACAATATAATCTTTTGATAGAAGGAAAATCTCTACTTCTACTTGCCATTCAAGACAAATTCAATCCTGAATCTCTTACTTTGTCAGCCATTTATCTCTGCATGAACATATCACTATCTTAGACAAAAAAAGGTTTCCCTGCCTTATTTATTTCAGCAGAATCCACCAACAACATTAAAGTGTTGATATCCACTCCTAGTAATGTCATAAAACCATTGAACAGAGGAAAGACCGTACTGTTATTATTCCTCACGTCATGCTGTGATGATCTTTTCTCCTTACACTGGTGGGACAGTTTCCCCTTTTCATGAACAGCAATAGCTTTGAAATCATCAGAGATTTTTCTTAGCCATGATTTGCCTCTGCTTTGATCATGAATCCTCCATTGAGACACTTATGGATTCACATGCAAGGTTTTGCAGGGTGGTTCATGGCCAAATCCTGGTCTCCTGATTTCAATTTATTTCTTTTTTTTTGAAAATTAGTTGTTGGATGCTGCCCGCACATGTTTTACCCCAGCATCATATATATTTTATTATTCAATTACAAACTACATTTATTGTTATTGGTGCTGGTTTTTGTTTTTGTGCAATTAAACTTTAACGTTGCTAGCAAATAATTTTCTGACTGATGCTTTCAATTTTTTTATTTTTCCGTGAAGTGCACAGGAATTTTGCAGTGTAGGTGATGATTCCTGCCTTATCTTGTGGGATGCTCGAGCCGGTAATGAGCCGGCTGTAAAGGTATTTATTATTTTATTTGTTTATGTACATTTTACTTTTTCTTTGTTAGTTCATGTTAAATTTGCAGAATCAAAATGTCTTCTAAACACAAGGAACATCTTTGTTGGGTCTAGCATGTTGCATGGCTGAGTGCATTTTCAAAGTCATGGGTGTTCTTTTTTTTTCTGAATATTCACTGAAGTGTGTATATTTGTTGAAATATAATCAATGCACTATATTTTGTATTTTTTGTGGAAAATTGAATGAATGTTAGATTAAGGTGAACAATGACACAATGGAGACAAATAGTAACTTGTCTGTTACTGTAGTTCAGATAGTTGAGGAAGTTTGAGTGATGAAAATGAGTAATACAATATACCTGTAGGGCATTCTTTATAGTAATATTAAGTTATATTTGCTTTGAATTATGGTCTTTGAAGCTTGTTCATCATTCATTTTGCACATTGTCTTTGAAGCTTGTTCATTATTCATTTTGCACATTTTCATATTTTTGCTTTTTCTCAAAACAGTGTTATCCATAAGCATTTTCAAATACTCTGGAAACGTGTTTCTTTGTCTAAAGTATTTATTGGGCTAAAAATCCTAGGGAAGTAACTAAATCATTCTATTGGTTTCTCATACACAAAGACATTTCTGGAAACAATTGAACTGCCTTCAAGGTATTGGAAACTGTCTAGAAGGGACATTTGGAATGAGTCAAGTACATTCAAATGACATTCATTGTACTGTGCTCCCTCATTTTTCTGTATCAATTTTCATAAGGATGGATTACACCCCAAATTTTTAGATGAATAGTGTGGTGCTGCAATCATTGGTAGAGACACTAGCAATTGTTCTTGTTACTGGGTTTATGGCTGTATCTAGACAAATCATCTAAAAATCCCTTTTTCAGTCATTATGCCTCATTCTGGGTCCAGACGTCTAATCCAAAGATCTGAACGTCCTGAAATTTTCTTTTGTGTTGGTTTGGTTTCTTGTGTGATTACGTAATTAGAAAGTAAATTAGAGGGACAGATTTGGACTGAGGTAGCTTTTTTTCAATGTGATTGGCATCAAGCCACGTTGTACTTTAATATATGTTGCAGACTTCCCCTCTTGTAGAGTGGCTTTTTAATTTTCTTTTCCTATGTTAGTGTTTTAGTTTGTCCCTTTCAGGACAACACAACATAGAACAGCTTGTCAGGTGAAACGTTTCTTTAGATGAGAAGGGGAAGCTTCCTTATATAAAAAATATAACCTTGAAACTCTAAACCATAGTTTGAAAATATGGTCTTGGAAGCCCAAAAAATTCGACTTGAACTTTGTTTACTGCTCTATCTGATAAAATGAATACATGAATTAATAATAGAGGTAACAATGCATACTAAATACAGGAGTAAAGTATATCTTTATTCACACATGAAATTTATTACAGGAGAAGACCAAAGATGGTCAGCCAAGGATCAAAGTTTATCTGACTAGATCATATTGCTTTCCTTAATACACAATCTATTTAAAAAACCCAACGGTTGCAAAGGACATAATCATTGACCAACTGACGCTTATAAATACCTGAAACCGACAAATAATTAATACATAGTTGGATAAATGATATTATTGGAACATAATAATAGTCATTGTACACTAACATCATCCCCCCCCAAAAAATTCGTCTGTTGGATGACAAGAAAACATCAAGTAACATTAGGGAAGACTTTACAAATTGATGATGATATTATATATGAAGACTTGTAGACAAAACTGGAAGTGTACTTTGCAAACTTGGACCATGAGAATACTTGACAAATCAAATGAGTTCAGTGGGGGTCTGGAGGCAATGCCCCCAGTAGGGTCAGGGGGCAACACTTCTCATTTTCACGTTTCTTAAAGAGACAAAAGCAATATTAATAGAGCCAAAAAAAGCTTTTGGTGTGTTTAACCAATGCATGCCAGCATGTGAATAATGTTGCAAATCAACCATCCAAGGGACTCCATTTAATTGCACACTAAAATTTGAGAATGTTGCACCTAATTGATCAATGAGCCCAAACAGTGCAGCAACAATGGTGTATTTTGTTTATGACCAACTATACACAATACTGAATGCACTAAGAATGGGTTGTAGCTAAGAATACATTGTTGCTGAGAATGGCTCTTGAGAATAGATTGTTATTGAGAATGGCTCTTGATAATACATTTTTGCTGAGAATGGCTCCTGAGAGTAGACTTTTGTTGAGATGGGCTTTCAAGAATACACTTTTGTTGGGACAATTGGAAGGCCGTAAAATTTAAGAGCTATATCATGAGGATTTTCAATTGCAAGGTGTGCAATAGAAGTTGTAGGCCATACAACGAAAGATTTGTTGTATTGTACAGTTGGAGGCTTGCCGTGTCATCCATTTGAAACTCGTACCAAGGAAGAATTTTGATGTTGAATAATGGAAAATCTTGTTGATTGCACAATGTAGTTTGAGTTTTGTCATTGTACAATTGAACTATTGTGTTGTACAAACAAGGAGCTACTCTCTAGCAGCCGTACAATTGGTAGAGATTTTTGAAAAAAATTCAACCTGTACAATAGAGTTAGATTGTTATTGTACTATGCAATAGGTCAAATAATATTGTTTCTGTTCAAGGGAAAAGTAATATTGTTGTCATACAATGCAAAAGTAATATCATTGCCATACAATGTAGAGATATTGTTGTCATACAATGCAAAATTAATATTGTTGTCATACAATGCAAAAGTAATATCGTTGTCATACAAGCAACTATATGCTTCAAGTTAAAATTTTATGTAATGTCCCTTTTCAGAATTACCTGTATTTAGTCTTGAAACAGTAATACCAACTCAAGATGAGCATTGCATTATCCTTATAAATATAACCTTAGAACAAAGAAACGGGACTCGGACTCGGACTCGGCTCGGACTCGGCAAGGCCGACTCGGACTTGGACTCGGGACTCGGCATCAGACTCGGCTGGACTCGGGATAGTGAAAAACTCAAGAAATTTAGAGATTTTTAAATATTTAAAACTTGTTTCAGACACCCTTTATTGAATACACCTTAAAGACACAATAACATCATCAAACTCGGCTCATTTGATTACATACACAAGTATACATCAATCACATAAGCATAAACGCAAATTGTAGCTGAAGAAAATAACAAACATAGATATATAAATATTGTCAAATGTATACAATATTACAAAACTCATGGAATAAAAAATCCATGTCATCATATTATCATCATCAAATGTTTCATACAAATACCAAAGGTAAATACAACAACAAGTCTATGGCTCAGAGGAGCCTGCACCCTCCGGCCCCGGCCCCCTGCGAAGGCGTCTAAGGTAGGTCCTGGATGATTCGACTGCCATAGCCGCTCCTCGTGACACCATGCCATGCTCACCAACATCAGGAACATCCGCGTCACTATCTGCCTCTGAATCTCCTGTTTGTGCTCGTGCTCTCCGCTCCTCCTCTGCCATGGCTACAGTCTCAACCTCTATGTCTACCTGGTCGATCCAATAAGTGTTAGACTTGGAGGTTAAATTTTCTCTACTTCTATCGACATAGTTTCCCCCCATATTTTTCGACGGGGGTTTGGGGGCAGCGCCCCTTGCGCGGTCCCTGTCGCGATACAGGGCGAGGTCGAGGGGCAGCGCCCCGCGAGGCCAAAAAAACTAATTACAAGTCTGAATTAGGGTTTCTTTGAGAGTCTTCCTTAGGGCCTGGTTTTGCTCTTGTTACTAATTGGGTCTTGCTTGGCGAGTGAGTATCATTCTTGAAGGTCTGAGCTAGGTCAAGTTGGTGAGTGATAAAGTCTGGAATGTCAACCTGATCTTCAAATGCCCTGAAATTTGGCTAAGTCTGGAATGTCTTGATCCTGAAATTTGACTAAGTTTGGAAAATTGAAGAATCCTCCAAAAACTAGATTTTGCAATATAACTCCTGGAGGCCCGAAACAACTCTCAAACATCCTGACAGTATATATGGAATATAACTTAAAAGTATAAGAAAGAAGAAAAATATAAGGAAATGTCACTTATTCCATAAAATAATCCTGACGGAGAGACCAAAATGTCAAATTTCGCTCCTGACCCTTCCAAAAAAACTTATTACTTTTAAAAAAAACTTTTTAAAATGTTTTTTTTTTGTCATTTTATTAACCCAGCCAGTAGCCGAGTCTGGGGCTCAGGACTCGCCGAGTCTGCCGATTTTGAGCCAAACTCACCAACTCGGCAAGTCTGGCGAGTTTACTCCCCAGACTCGGACGAGTCCGAGTTCGAGTCCCTAGGACTCGCCGAGCATGACTCGTACTCGGACTCGCTGAGTTTGGGCGAGTCCGAGTGAGTCTCGTTTCTCTGCCTTAGAATAAAATTGCCAACTATAAGGTCCCTTTTGGAGTATATCTGATTTAGGGCCTGCACACACCATTAATCACTAGCAGCTCATATTAGGACATTAAATATTTAGAATCTGTAATTATATTTAAAAACAATATATACTCATCATTACAATCTAATTTAATATATGTACATAATTACTATTTTGATCAATGCATATTGCCATAGTCAACCATACTAGGAATTCATTAGGAATATTTGCAAACTGCAACCTCAATGATAGTTGTCCTTGTATTGTGAGAGCATTGGTGGATTTCCCATCCATCCATCAATGCTCTCACATATATTAGATTTCTAATCCTCAACACCCCTTGGCCCACAAGCATATTTCATATACACTCCATCTCTTAGTCCACCTTGGAGGCCAGCCATCCTCCTCGATCAAGCCCAGGGGCAATCATTCACCCCCCATCCCATGAGCATGGCAGGACTTCGAATCCATCCGTCTCGGGGTGGCGTGCTTGATAAGACGTATGAAGTTTGCCTTCCTCAACAAGCCCAGGAGCACTCGTTTGCCTCTAGATCACAAGCATGGCAGGACCACCAATCCATCCATCTCAGGAGGTGTGCTTGATGAAGAATGGCTAGTACTTCAACTCTCGTGAACTTGAAAGGCTGGCTGTCCTTCCTGTCAGCAAGACATTTCTATAAATTCAAAATAGATTGTTAAAGGAATTTGCTAGAATATTTCGAATAAGACATGATAAGATCAATAGATTTATCAAATGGCTGCAATAACTTAATTTGTTGCTGCTCTCAATTTATATTCTATTATTTCTGCTGTATATACTTGTGCCTTTTTATAATCTGATTTATTTCAATTCTCACTTTATTTCTATTTCAAATAGATATTTTTCCCAAATGATTTCTTCTCCTGTTTATATCTTTAAAGCTGGAGAGAAGGTCATTTCTTTTCATAAAGCCCAATGCCCTTACAAGAGTTGCACTCTTCAAAACTAAGCGCTGCCTTATATTTTAATTATAATTTGTTTGATAGTCATAACCCTTGACTAATCTCAGTCGGTCTTTTTCAAATGATGAATTTCTCCCTAATACTAGTTGGCCCTCTTTTAAATAATTAAATTTTCGCTAATCCTATTCAGCCCTCCTTCATTTGTTTGCTGCCACCCAGGTTTAATTGCTATTTAAGGCTGTGCTTTATTTTTGTGAAGGCTGTGATTTAGGCTGGGGAATGACATTGTACTCCTAGTACTTTGAGACATATCATCATTAGTTTTGCATTTTTCTGCAAAGTCGAATAATTTTGTGGAAACTATTGCCTTTTGCGAACCGTGGATTGCATTCAACAAACATAAATATCCTTTTTTTCCAAGTCATTGTTCCTTGGCTGCCTATCATTACACAATCCTTGTTTGTTTCTATTGATTTGTGTAGCTTCAATAAAATTACATTTTGACAAAAATACCTCATAATCCTCTATTTGCCAATGAAATAGACTGTGGAGAGAATTTGATTCATCCTCTGAGCACGACTGTTTCTCTGAACTTCCTTCATCGTTTGGTTCCATCAGACCTCAATTCTCTGTCCATTATTCTCTAGAGTTCAAATCTGACGAATTTGAGGAAGCTGCTTCCTCGTAGATTGCTTGATACTTCAATCAATTTTATATTTCCTACCCGTGTTCTTAGTGGAGATTGTATTCTTTCTCCAGTTGTGGTTGGCTTTGGCTGTTACCAGCCAACTTTGACCCAAAAATGTATCATACACTTTCTTCCTTAATGAAATGACCATAAAGTTCAACAAGAATGCTTGGGTTCTGATATTTACCTTTCGTCCCATCAAAACTTGAAGTACCTTATTAACTTGTAGATTTTACCCACCGATTGAAAATTTGGGGGCTAAAAGGTCGACTTTCCTAAACTTCTCCAAATGCTTTCCAAAAGTATGTTCACATTTGACCCATCATCAATAGTTGTATTGGTAAGATTCCTTCCAAGGGTTTCCATATTCACTATCGTTGGTTTCTTTGCCGTGCTAACTGTTAGTAACATTGGATTAATCTTTTGGTTCCCTAACAATGGAGGTTCAATTATTGGATCTTCATTCTTGCTAGAGTCCAATTGGATCATAGCATCACCATCTCATTCTCCCCCAATACAATATTAGTCTTAACGTTTTAGAGTTCTGGAATACTTTGGAATAAATCTACTGCTTTAATTGATATTGTAGCTTGAAGTACTTGCCTTGTAATTTTTGAAGTGAATGATAATTGATGTGTCATCATACTTGTGTTTGCATTTGAGTGATGTTGCTCATTAGCCACAACATTCTCTACTTCAGCCCTTGTTTGATGTAGCCTTTCTTTTTTTGTACACGGGTTCAAGTACATAGTCTTTTTTGCTTGGGCCAATGTATGCTTCGTCAAGGAGTGGTAAGTGCCTTGCTATTTCCTCCCACTTTGCCTTTGTTTATTTTCTTGTCTTGGGAGTCTTTTTCTCTTCTCAACTATGACTCTAACTTACGTTTTGTCTTTTACTTCGTTCCTGGAATGGACTTAGACTTTCTATTATTAATCCTTCGATTTCTTCAATATTCCCCTCAACCCTCTTCATCATTCCCTCTACTTGACGATCCTTAAAGATTGTTTGATCTCTTGGTCTTGATCACGTTGTGGTCTCTTCTAGCTTTTATTGGGGACTAAGTGTTGTTTTTATGATCAGATTAAGAGCAATTAGAAAAGGCAACACAATGAACAATGAACGCAACAAGATACCCTGGGAAAACCCTCCTACTTGAGGGAGAAAAACCCAGCAACAATTATCTCTGTATATATATTAAATAAGAACAACACAAAGCTTTTACAATGGCCAATAATAAGGGCCTATACAGATCGCTTCACTCCTTGAAGCACAATAAGACAATGATAGGTAGTGTTTGCCTTCTATACAAGATAGATCTGCCCTTAATTGGTTCGCCTCCTTCACCAAGACGATCTGCCCTGATTATGTATGATAATATGCTCTTATGATGGTTCGATCTGTTCTTCTAATATATTCGGTCTGCTCTTATATATCGATCTGCTCAATGATATTGATCTGCTTTTCTATTTGATCAGTTGATGGAATGAATGAGATTGCACTTCATATATATATGTGAGAGGTACCCTTTCACAAAGGGTTGACCCTCAATGAAAGAACATGACTTATTCAATGAGGTGGCGGACTTAGCTTAGTCGGCCTTACAAACACTTAATTAAATTTTCATATTTAATATATATGAATCGGCTCATTTAAATGTATAAGGCCGATAGGCCACTTAGACATTTATATTATCTATGTCGGCCAGAAGGAGCCCGACCATAGCTATAGTAACATTAACACTCCCTCTTAGCTAGGGAGGAATCCTTCTTGATATCTGAGTCATGTAGCGACGTCCACCATAGTTACTCCCAGAGGGTGGGTCCATCATGGCTGCTCCCATGAATGGAAATGCAAATGAACACAAGTGCTCATCATGGAATCACTCAACGTGATGTTGTTATCTCATCATGACGTTCACCATGGCTAGCCCTAGAGGGTGAATAAACACAAGTGCTAAGTCATGGAGTCTCTCACATGACATCCACCATGGCTACTCCCAGAGGGTGGAACAAGGGCTTTCACCTCAAACTTCTCTCTCACAGAGAAGAATGCATTAACAAGGGCTTGCACCTCAAACTTCTCCATCACAGAGAAGAATGCATTAACAAGGGCTTGCACCTCAAACTTCTCTCTCACAGAGAAGAATGCATTAACAAGGGCTTGCACCTTAAACTTCCCTCTCACAAAGAAGAATGCATTAACAACAAATCTTCATGATAATGTGACTCCTTCTGAAGCTCCAAGTACTCGCATCAACCTCCTGACCTCCTCATCCAAGGTTGCCTCTATTGGTTTGTCAGACTCTCTCTGAATGTTATTTCCTCCTCTTCGAAGAAACTAAATGCAATCTCTCATCATCCTTTTGCTCCTGATCCGTCCTAGAAACATTTATAGAGAGATTACTAATAGTTCATAGAACTGAACTATCCTGAAGAGAAATACCAATGCTAGAAGCATACACGACTCTCTAATCCAATGTAATCGCATGAATTAATAACTACATATGAAATTCATGAACATTATTCAACCATGAAATACTTATCTCTTTATTGATTCTGTTGCAGCTACTTCACTTTTCCTGAAAACGCAAGGATGCACTCAGGTCTGAATTGTCTGCTGCTCCAAAGAATGACGTCAAATTTGTCATGAACATCTCTCCCAAATGTGGCGCTCAAGAATAGGGTTAAACCCTAGGCGAATTGTCAATAGGCCACCAAGAGAAATCACCTCCAATGGCGGGCGAATCAGGCCTGCTTCGCTGCTGTACCAGATCTGTAACTAAATCATGCACAATGATCATCAACGTTGTCTCCAATGCGGATTGCTCCACTTCCAAAATATGGAAGCCACAATAGTTGCCCAGCTGCATAGAGCTCTGAAAGTATCCACACACTTATGACTTCTTCCTTTATTGACTGAAAATGAGAGCATACAGCCAAGACTCTTGGCTTTCCTTTAACATGGAAATGCCTATGTCATTGAAGAAACAAGCAACATCCAAACCACAAGTGCCTTCACATGACCCAATCGATTATTTCTTCAATTCGCCCCTGTTCTGATTAGTGGACAGAAATAAAACAAATTGTAGCCAATCTCATCCTGTATATATATGCAGAATGATGTAGAGTCTCCAAGGAAGGGGCGCCTAGCATGAGAGAATAAAATCGATGCTTATTTTGGCCTCCATGAATAAAATCGTCCTTTACTGGTAGCTGGTATATTTTTTGGATATTAACTTCAGACCTGTATGCAAGAAATCAGACTTCCAAAAATCACTTCCAATTTGATGCCAAACTTCAACACTTCACTAAGCAAGGACCTCCAATGATGAAATTGTGGCTCTCTAGGTGGCTGTGTTTTGTTACAGACCACTGTATGAATGCTTCAGACCTGTCATAAAATATGCTTTCAAACTCCTCCAAATGGTTACCAAATATTCTCCAATCGATGCCACCATCAAGTACTCAAATATGCAATGCAGCATATGTTATAGTTAACTGTATGCCCCCCTATCAATTCGCTCCACATCTGATCGGATTTTTTCTAAAAACATGGCTCTGATACCATGTTTTTATGATCAGATTAAGAGCAATTAGAAAAGGCAACACAATGAACAATGAACGCAACAAGATACCCTGGGAAAACTCTCCTACTCGAGGGAGAAAAACCCAGCAACAATTATCTCTGTATGTATATTAAATAAGAACAGCACGAAGCTTTTACAATGGCCAATAATAAGGGCCTATACAGATTGATTCACTTCTTGAAGCACAATAAGACAATGATAGGTAGTGTTTGCCTTCTATACAAGATAGATCTGCCCTTAATTTGTTTGCTTCCTTCACCAAGACGATCTGCCCTGATTATGTATGATAATCTGCTCTTATGATGGTTCGATCTGTTCTTCTAATATATTCGGTCCGCTTTTATATATCGATCTGCTCAATGATATTGATCTGCTCTTCTATTCGATTAGTTTATGGAATGAATGAGATCGCACTTCATATATATATGTGAGAGGTACCCTTTCACAAAGGGTCGGCCCTCTATGAAAGATCATGACTTATTCAATGAGGTGGCGGACTTAGCTTAGTCGGCCTTACAAACACTTAATTACATTTTCATATTTAATATTATATGAATTGGCTCATTTAAATGTATAAGGCTGATATGCCACTTAGACATTTATATTATCTATGTCGGCCTGAAGGAGTCCGACCATAGCTACAGTAACATTAACAATAAGGGCATGGACGCTCAAGTTTGACCCAATTTCTTTATGGCAACGATGCCAAATGTTTACTGGTCTATTTGATAACATGACTACATGAATTAATAATAGAGATGACAATGCATACCAGATACAATAGTAAAATATATCCTTGTGTGCACATGAAATTATTATAGAAGAAGATTAGAGATGGTCAGCCAAGGATCAAAGTTGATTCAACTAGATCATGCTTTCCTTGATGATACACAATCTATTTAAAAGATTGAATGGTTGCCAAGAGGAACATAACTGTTGACCAAGTCATGCTTATAAATACTTGAAGCCAACAAACAATTAATGCATAGTCAGATAACCCAAATTATCAGAACATAATAATAGTCATTGTACACTAACTACAAACTTGGGACATTGCAAAAAAAAAGAAAACATTACAAAAAAAACAGAAATTAGTGCATGTAGAGAATAGGAAAGTCTAATTTGATTATCAATTTATCATAAGTCAAACATTACACATTTCATATGATCCTCAAACACTGAAATCTTAAAATTTCGAAGTTTCGAAGTCAAATAATACATTTTACTGCTACAAAAAAATAAGTATTAATTGTATAATAGTGTTATAAATGTTTACATGTTTCAAAACAAGCCAAATACAATTTACATATTCCCCCCTCCTAGTGTAACTTTATTTTTCAGTCCTCGAACTAGAAGCTAAGTTAGTATCAAAATGATGATCGTTTCCTTAAAAATGTCTTTGTTTTTCTCTGATGCATTCAGTATTACTGCTCTTTCTGTTGCTCTCTCCAATCAGCAAGATCTTGGTTAATAATCATGACATCACTATGTTCTTCTTTGACAACACAATCAATAACATGCGGCATTCCATCCATGTTGATGACATCATGAGGACCCTCTACTCTTTTGGTTCGAAGGTGAAGGTTGTTATTAGACAAAGACAAGGTCAGTGAGCTGTCCCTAGGTCAACATGTTTCTCTTTTCATGTGAATGTTGTCAAATATGCTCCAATTGTGTTCACTCCTAGAAGCACTATAGGGTTGGGAGAAAACATGGATAACTAACCTTTGAAGATTTGGTGTGCCAACATCATAATTTTTTCACCACAAATCTACAAAGAGAACATTTAAAAAAATTAAGAATTAAGTAAAAAATTAGAGCTTATTCAAACTTTCAAGTTTCTAGTTTCGACTTATAGTATGAAGCAAAAATTGAAGAACTATTTTTTAATTTGGCTGCTATTATTCTCAGCTTTCAATTGCCTGATTTGAGGATAAAGGCTTCTAGTTGCACCTTTGTAGACCTCCAACTCATCAAGCGCTTTGTCTATAAGCTTATTATCTAGTACCATCTTATCAATGTATGAAACAAATGCTTGCCATGACCTCATCAACCCTAAATATACTAGAGAAGGGTAACTTTGCATTTAGATAGTTTGCTAATGCATATGTTGGTTGGTGGACTGGGTTTGTCCATCTACGATCAATGATATGCCAAATAATGTCATATTTTCTCTTGTTTCCACCATAGCAATACAAAATGGCCTTGTTGGCCCTATATAGAGGTAAACCGTCGACATGCTATCTTCATTTTATAAGCATTGAACCTTGACCAAAGGATTTGTCATCCAAAAAATTGAAAATTGTAAAAGTTGTTCAATTCTCAATTCAATATGCAAGATATATTTCTATTATCTGATATGTATTATTACGTTCTTATTGTATATGTCTAACTATCTTCTTGCTTGTGGCAAATGAGAGGAGCATTTAATATTTTCTATGTCCTATCTAACGAATGCCACTTACTATAAGTGTATGACAAACAACGCACGATCAAGCAATGCCTTGATGTGTCATGACCGATCAAGACATTACTTGATCGTGTCTTATTGTTAATACTAATAAACTGCATGTTACGTAAATGTCAATCGGTGTGGAGTATAACCGATAATTATCGGTGTTTAACCAATCGCTACCACCTGATAGTATATCGGTGGCTGTCAATGCTAACAGCTGATAGTTATCGGTGTGTTAGCCTTGACAACCGATAACCATCGGTGTAGACTAACACACTGATAACTATCGGTGACTAACATAACACTACCCGATATGCATTCGATATATACTATATGCACCCCGATATAATATGCAACCCGATATATAATATGCAACCCGATCTAATGCAATCCGATAATATATTAATCGGAGTCATCATTATGTTAGATCGATATTCATCTAGATACAAGATTCATTAGATAGATGAACATGAGAAATATGCATAGTATGATTTAATCAATAGTTTGGTCATTTACAAATATAGAATGACTATCAAGGATGATTGAATTGCTTGATGGTTTTATCATAGTTATCGATATGATAAATGATTGAATGAGAGACTTCATTTATCTCTCATTCAATCATTTATCTTACCGAAGCTATTATGCATTAACACTCCCTCTTAGCTAGGTAAGATGAATGTAGACAATATATTCAAGCATCATAATTTAATTGATAGTAATCATTGTAGTCATTCATGGGAATCATACCATCTAATCATTTGGTATGTAGCATCACCTAAACACGTGATCTTGAAGTTCATCACATCAATCTTGTGATTGATAGTATATCACCTAAGCATGTGATATCAGTATTGCCTACACGCAATACTTAAGGATAATCATATGAGAAAGCTTAATTTCTCACCTTATCCTAGTTGTGATAAGTGCACTAACATTTGATACCAATGTTATATCACCTAATCACATGATATGAAGTATCACCTAGACACATGATACAAATGTCCATCACGTCAATCTTGTGATGACAGGGTATCACCTAAGCACGTGATATCAGTATTGCCTAAACACGCAATACTTGAGGATAATCATATGAGAAAGATTTAAATTCTCATCTTATCCAAGTTGTGGTATGTGCATTAACATTTCATATGAATGTTTTACCACAACACAATCATGGCTTCATCCATGATCCACCAGAGATCCACCATGATAACTGGTTTGGACGTTATAAGATTGTCACCTTATAATGTCTCCATACAAGTGTTCATTATCTTGAGAGATCGTCACCTCTTAGATATGAACCCAGGGGATAAAATCCAAAAATGTCCTGTCATGACAAAGAAGTTTACACATTAAACATGCAAATACAAATTGCAAAGCAAATTACCTTTCTATCATACCTAAACCTTTTCTGAAGTGATCAACCTTCATTCTGAAAGAGGTTTGGTCAGAATATTTGCAGTTTGATCTCCAAGGGAAAACCCTCCTACTCGAGGGAGCATAAAAATGTCTTCTTTATATATCAAATATGTCTAGCAATAATGCAAGATATGGGCGCAATATATGTTGCTTCACTCCTAGAAGCAAATTTCACAAGAGCAAATCGAATTGGCCTTCTTCAGAGGATCGATTTGCTCTAACTAATATATAAACTGCTCTTCACATAAATTGAATGGATCAGAGAATGAGTTTGCATCTTCTATATATACGAGGGAGGCACCCTTTCACAAGGGGTCGGTCCTCAATGACACCATCTGTCTCTTCACAAGGGTGGCCACTACAACATCAACACTCCCTCTTAGCTAGGGAGGAATCCTTGTTAATAATATAGTCATGAAATGACATCCACCATGGCTACTCCTAGAGAGTGGAACACGATTCATCACGGTACTCAACATGATGACATCCATCATGGCTACTCCCATGTATGAGAATGCATATGAACACAAGTGCCCATCACAGAGTTGCTCAACGTGATGTTTTCATCTCATCATGACGTTCACCATGACTACTCCCAAAGGGTGGAACAAGAGCCTTCACCTCAGACTTCTCCCTCACAGAGAAGAGTGTATTAACAAGGGCTTGCTCCTCAAACTTATCTCTCATAGAGAAGAATGCATTAAGCATATTTTCATGATGGTGTGGCTCCCTCTGAACTTGATATCAACCTTCTGACCTCCTTGTCTAAGGTTGCTTCTGATGAAATGTTAGACTCCCTCTGAATCTGATATCAACCATCTGACCTCCTTGTCTAAGGTTGCTTCTGATGAAATGGTAGACTCCCTCTCAATTTGATATCAACCATCTGACCTCTTGGTCTAAGGTTGCTTCTGATGAAATGTTAAACTCCCTCTGAATCTGATATCAACCATTTGATTTCCTTGTCTAAGGTTGCTTCTGATGAAATGTTAGACTCCGTCTGAATCTGATATCAACCATCTGATTTCCTTGTCTAAGGTTGCTTCTGATGAAATGTTAGATTCCGTCTGAATCTGATATCAGCCATTTGACCTCCTCTTCGAAGAATTAGACCGCAAGGACAAACTGTATGGGTTCTTTCTTCTTCGATAAATACTTACCGCCATCAACTCAGTCCTATGACTGCAAGCATTGAGTTCATTCTCCCTTGAATGAAATCTCTTATGCTTCTTGGTCTGTCGTTTCTTTATCTCGAAAGATCACCTGCAAAACATGACTTATAGAACTCTGGCATGTACTTAGCAAATTCATCACTAGTAGCATAAACAAGAGCCCCTATGGTCAACATTGCTTCCTCATGGATTGTTGCACTTTTGTAGGCAAATACTTGTTTATAGATGGGAATGCGAAATCTCAGAATCTCCACTAAAGTCCCCTCCATATTCTTCCTGAATTCTTCATCACAAATAGTACTTCAAAAACCTATAGCCTAAGGAGCAACAAGCTCTTCATCACTTTTAACTGCTTTTGTTGTGATTCTAAAGATGTCCTGCATGTAAGGGGCAAGTTTCTCATAGTACGTTGAAGAAATTGAAACAAGATATTCAAATGTAGCTCGTCCTGTGCGAACACCTACTGACAATGTTGATTCACAAATAACACACATAATGTAATTGCATGAATTAATAACTACATATGAAATTCATGATCATTAATCAAACATGGATTACTTATCTCTTTGTTTATTAGTCTTCCTCGCAATCCAGCAATTGTTCATTCCTGATTCTTTGCACTTGAAGATTTAGATCTCATTTGATGGTTGCTCTTTGATACACATACCTTTAGTTGTTGTGTTCATCTGACATAACCAGGATCTGTGAGATGTTGAGCCCATATGCCACGCACAGGACACTCAGCAGTATCAATGTGGCATCGATCTTCCTCAATAATCTTCCCAGCCATGCATTCAAATGAAGACCCTTCTCTGCAAATCTGTACATGCTATGAAAGAGAGCATTGAATTGGTTTTGTCTATAGTAAGATCGTCGCTTCTTATGTCGCTCTAATCCATTAGATTTATGTCAGATTGAGATCTTGCCGCCTCCCTTGAACTTTCGTCGTTGATCAATTTTTTTTTTTTTTAAAATTACTTTGGCAATTTGCTCTAGTTTCATAAAGACATTTGTGACTGCATCTTGTCTACATGTAATTGCATCGTCTAGAGGTGTCTATTTTTGGTCATCTTGAACATCTACTTCAGCTCCCTTCTCAAAAGCAAATGAAATGTATTTGTGTGACCCTGTCGAGAAAACAGGATGAAGAGGAATCTCTCTATCTTCATATTTGTTTGGAGTATTTTATCAACTGTTTTCCTCCATCGCATTCCTCTAGCAAAAACTCCTACAACTTTTATAACAGATATACCTTACAACATCTAGGGTTGTCAATGCATTATCTATTAATTAGATTGATCCAACCCGAGCTCCGCAATCTAATAAACTCATTACTACCAATATAACATGTCCTGCCTTCTTTTCCAACCGACTAGGAGCATGGCTACCGGCTACAACGATTAGAAGTTTGTTTAGAAGATCATAATTTCCGATCTGGTTGTTGCTCTTCCATATTGCATTGCTTTGCAGTGTCTGCTTGGAACATGGAAGATCATCTCTCCCGCATTTTGATGCTACATACTCTATCATCTTTGTAGCAGAACTGTATCCGTAACTATGTTCATGGGGTGTGTGTACTATGTCATCGCCTCTGCAAAAACAACAGTCGTTGTTGTCTGATAATAACAAGGTACTGCGAACAGGTTTTCATCCAGAGTGCACTGGTTACTCCTGTGATCTTATGGACATTTAGAGACACATATCCACCATCAAACTTTGACTTGCAACCTTCCTTATTGCCTTGTTTAATTCACATAGAATCGCTCCCTGGTGATCCCACAAAGAACTTGGCTCTTAATGTGCAAATTGCAGTTGATTCCCTGAGAGTAGTGTCGATCTCCTTTAATATCCAAATTGCATTAGAATAGCCAATCAGGATATCCAAATTACCACGCTCAAAGAATTTCCGACCTAGACGAGGAGTTGTCTGAATGTTTTTTCTTATCACAACTAATGCCTTCAAGAGAACATTGTGCTCTTCGAACATTGCATGGAATACAAAGTTGGGTGAAGAGGGAAGGTGCATAGAAGTAGAACCTTTAGGAGTTTCACCAATAGAGGAAAGCAGATTATGAATGGATGTGGCAAGAAAGGAATCTGTAGATGAATTAGGGTTCGCATTCATCACTTCTTTGTACTCTTCTTTTCCATTTCTTTTAATATCAAAATTAGTAAGTAGGGCATCTATTCCTCTCATAACCTCTTTGGTCACTTGAAGGCAGATCTTCACACATGTCCAAGTATTCAAGCAAGGTAATATTTTGATTTTAATCTATCGATTCCTTTTGTCATAAGAAGCTTTCAAGCATCACGATGGACCTAACCCTTGACATCAGTTTACATCACATACTTCTTTATAAGTTTTACCACCTGTAATGTCCCCATTTTTGGAGTAAGAGTAATTAATTAATTTAATTAGTTAAGTTGTCCAAATTATTGATATTTCTTATGGATAGCTTAATTGATTATTTTAATTAATAGCATTAAGTTAATTATTTATAAAGTTATCACATAAATTAAAAATTAAAAGATGACTTTATATTTAATTAATTTAATAAAGTGACTTAATTTAATATTTTATCATAAAGTCACTTAAGTGAAATAATATTAAATTAATATTATTTCTAGAAGCTTCTGGATGATTGATTAAAAAAGTATAAAAGGAGGTTTAGCTCAGCTTCTAATCAGCCAAGAATTGATATTTGTTTTGATTGGGTTTTGTGGAGCCAAGGGGTTTTTGCAGAATATTGTCTTTGGGAACATAAACTCCCATTGATAGCATAACTGAGGGAGTGAAAGATCTCTCGAGGGGTTGCATTGAGGAGGTGATACTTTAGTCATCTCAATTGTGCTTAAAGAGTTTCTTGTGTATCTCATGGTAGACATTTTGTGGTACTTCAGACCATCCATATTTATCATATTTACGTTTTGATTCCTATTGAAGAGAAAGGCGACATTCCTTGAGGACCGATTGAGGAAGGAATTGGGAGATAGCTGATTGTATAGCAGGTCTGAGACAAATCGAGTTCTCCCCTTCATTTCCACGACTTTGCTATTATCTCCTTGTTGAAGCATCATAACCTTTATTGGAGGACAGCGCTAGCATTGGGGGCATAAGGCGATTCCCTTAGGAGTATTTGGGAGAAGAAATAAGAAGATTCAGAGGTCAAATCAGATCTGAGAACTAGCCGAACTAGACTTATATTTCCTACGATTTTTCTCCTAGCTACCCCTCTTTGCATCTAACTTGGCACTTGGGAATAGCGCTTTACTTGGAAGAAGACAGCGATCATTTTTAGGAGTTGTCAGAAGAATTTGGAGCTGGAAACCAATTATTATCAGACCTTATGACAGCAGCAGGGGTGATTTGAAGAGGAGGCCGAGTTTGCTCAAAGGAGGTTCCAAAACTTGTGATATTGCTTGCATCTTCAATTGCAAGACTAGGCGATTCTTATCAGGTTCTTTGGCATCATTTCTTTGTATTTCTCAGATAAATGTATATGTCCATGGCTGTCATGTGTCCTCAGATTTTCTGAAGTAGATAATTGAACATTGCTAAGTGTTTTGGGCATTGGCTTGGCTATTGTAAAGAGCATATTTGACTCTTATAGAAAGAAGTAATTAGTTTGCACATCATTGTTCAATGTTTGAGGTTTCATGCCAACTGTTTGGTTAAATTACAGTCAGCTGTGAAAGTGTGATTTTGTTTCCAATTGGTGTAATTACTTTGAGAACTTGTTGCACATTCATCCTAGGGAATTATGCTATCATTGAGTAGTTTTTTGTAAGTCATACTTCGAAGTAAACTTGTGGTCGATACCTCCAAAACAAGTCTGAAAACTCTGTGACAGTCATATAACATAACACACAAGATATAAAATCCGCATAACACGCAGGTTGACAGCCAGCTGTTTGTCAATATTCCTTGCATATTCAGTCTATCAACTGCAGGGGATATTTCACCACCACTCTATGCTGAACTTGAATCGTTTAAAGTATAATAAAAACTTTAGGAAATTCGTAGAGTGTGGGAATGGGTAGTATTTGTCCTAGGTTTTCAAATTTTGTAGTTCCAAATTCATATTCAAAAAATAAAGATGGATACATATATTAGAATAATATCCTATTCATTTAGTTAATGGTCATCTTAGTGTAATTAGTTAGTTTCTAATTTTGTCTAATTTCGTCTTCAATTATCGTTTGTTTCTTTAGGAAACATCAATCTTGTAATCTCTATTTAAAGAGCTTTCACTCCTTTGTTTAATTACAATCGAATATTGAATTATCAGAACATGGTATCAGAGCAAGTATGAGCCCATCTCCCTCACGGGAGGGCTCAAGATTTTGGGAGGGCATTCTTCGAGGGTTTTCATTGCTTTTTGCCCACACGACCTTGAGTATTTTTGATTTGCCTCCTTCAGTTTTTTTCGTGCCTCTCTGTTTTCCGTGGACGTATTTTTGTCTACTTGTGACGGATGCGACCCTGCATCTATTTTCTAGGCGCCGTTTTCATCTTGTGATTTCTTTGCGTGTTGGGTTTTCTAGATTTCACGACACCTATTCTTTTTGCGTCTGCTCGTGCGATTGTGGATTTTTGTCTGCTCATGCGACTTTTGTGAGCCCTTTGCGACTTCTACGCTTCTAGTCATGATTTCCTGGGCGGCGACGATCTTTGAGGCTTTTGTCCGCGTGCGATTTTCCTTTTATTTTTTGAGCCGTGTCGAAAGGTGTTTTGGCCCCTTTTTTTGCATGCATCGTGTTTTTCGGACATGGCGGCTTTTGTTTTGTCCACGATTTTTCGCAGCGGCTCTTGTTTTGTTTTTCGGTGGCTATTTATACGCAGATTTTCTTCCGCGATTTTGTTCCTTGCGTGTTCTGTTTTGCGACGGGTCTTTCACGCAATATGACCTTGTTTATCGCGACAAGTTTCAGTGTTTTTTGGTACCTGTTTTAGATGCGACGACCTATATGTTATTTCCACCTTGGGTTTTATGGGAGCTACGCTCGATTTTCACGATTTTCTGTGCGCCCTTTGGTTTGTCGGATCTCTGTCTGCGAAAGGGTTTTTTGGTTTTTCAGTGCCCTTCAGATCTGCGCTTTTTTGTTTTCGGGTTTTGAATAATTTTTTCTCCGTAAAAAATAAAAAATTCCGTTGGGTTTATAATTTTGTCCCTTAAAAAAATAATTGGTGGGGTTTTTTAATAAATTTTTTCCTTAAAAACTGATGGTTTTAATAATTTTTCCCTTAAAATTTTTGGGAGGGTTTTAATAATTTTTATCCTTAAAAAATTCAGTTGGGTTTTACCGTTTTTCCTCAAAAACGAATTTTTGTATTTTAATCCGTGTCTTGGATTTTGTGTCTTGGGTTTTGATCAGTTTTTCACCTCAAAAATTGTGTTTGGTCATCTGTAATCTGCTATGTTCGTGTGGGATTCTGGGTTTTGCCTGATTTTATCCTCAAAAATCATGGGTATAGGGGTTCATGTCTTAGGGTTTTTACCCTTTTTTTTTCCGAAAAAACGATGCTTTGTAATCTTCAATCGCTGGGTTTGGCGATTTTTTCGTCAAAATTCGTGGCTTCTTGCAGTCTGTTTTGGGGTGTCGTACTCATCTGCAAAAGTTTGTTGAGGGTTAGCTGATTTTTCCTCAAAATTGTGGTTTCAATTTCATCTTCTTCTCGGTGTCTCTGGCTACAAGAGTGATACCTTTGTTACCCAACATTAGGTTGGACAATTTGTGATGATTTTTGATCTGTGATTTCTTGAACAATTGCAGATTCTAGGAGGGCAACTGGCAAGCTCTTGTCGCAAAGCATTTTGAGAAGAAGGGGGCAGCCTTCTCTGTTTTAATCAGGGTAGTTAGAACGATGACCATTAAGGGAGGGTATTAGAATAATATCTTCTTATTCTGTTAGTCCATGGTCATTTTAGTGTAATTAGTTAGTTTCTAATTTCGTCTTTAGTTATTGTTTGTTTCTTTAGGAAATATCGATCTTGTAATCTCTATTTAAGGAGCTTTCACTCCTTTGTTTAATTGCAATCGAATATTGAATTATTAGAACAACATACTAGTTTTAATCTTTGATGGCACCCTAAAATCTCCTTCAAAACCCTTCTCTCAAGGTGTTTTGTCACCTAGATACTAAATATGTCTTTTGTTGGGTGAAATAAGAGCATAAAATGTTAAAAACAAATCGCGTAGAGGACAAATTGTGAGGTAAATTATTTGGAGTTTTTCTTAGAACTTAGCCATGTTTTCATCATAAACTTCTGATTTTTGGGCAAATGCTTTGTACGAAAGTTACGTTGACTTGGCATTGTTAAAGTTGATCAGATTTATATATTTTGGTAATATTCATTGTAATTTAATAATAATGAACAAAGAAGTCAACTGCTGTATGTGCAATGATAAGGACTGCTGAATGTTATTGCCACAATATTAATTGCTCCTTATTACATCAACTACAGATTACAATGTTTGGAGTGAACGTAATTCACACACAAGTATTTTCACGACAGCCTCTCTTTTCCACTTGTGAAAGACAATCGATTTTTTTTTCTGTTTTCTTGTATCTTACTTTCGTCGACAACATTGTATATATAACCGATTGTGGTCCACAAAGGAGTCACGACTCCTTGTGGAATCGACATGATTCCTCAAGGAGTCGTGACTCCTATGTGGAGTCACGCCGGCAGTCTATGACCAATGCATAACCCACGATCATATTGTCGGGTTCTCCTGCAAACTAATCGGTCAACTAAACCAATAAATATATGCTATCATTTACAATGAATCGGTAAAGTAAATAATGAAATAATATAATTATTATTATGAATGATTAGTAACACAAGGTTGTTACTAATTATTCATAATGTTGATTATAATATTAATCATAATATTAACCGATCAATAAATAAATGGTTACTGTTGACGTGTTTTTTACGCACATGCAAACACAAAATAAAATACCTTAAAGTATCTTATCCACTCTTGAACAAAATCTTTTGGATGCTGAAGATTTGCTTAAGGTTCATCCAAAAAAAGTCTCCAAAGTTCATGAATGTAAGGTCTCTACGTGTGGATAAGCTCATTGGTTTGATGTGATTATGTTGGAATCATAAGGGGACTTACATTCGAATGCCTGAATGCTTAATTTGCTGGAACTTAGGTCCTATCTACTCAATTAGAAGATAAAAAAAGGGCAAAAGAGGAAGGGTTTGAGAGAGTCTATTCTAAGACCTAGAATGTAAGAAGATAGATAAATGAATAGGTGGAATCCTACAGAGCTAGGTCTCACGATCAACTTGAACAATTCGACACAAGCTTAGTGCAATCTTCTAAGGACGTTTCTAAGATGTTCGAATCAATACCATCAAACATTGATCACCATTCAAGTTGATGCATAAGCAATGAGTGTAGAACGATTCGACGTTAAGCTCATAACATTCCAGTTGACCACACAAGGCACACTCACAATCAGTAAGAGGCTAGTGGTATGGACTAAGCGGATTCCACATGAATACATTCAACAACTTCTTCCATTTAATTTAATTTATTTTTCATCTAACATGGGGATCCAACAAGAAACCATGCACATTGTAAAGAAACAACTCACTTCACCATAACTTCAATGAAAATAGAGTTCATTTACAACTTTAGGCAACAATTTCTGCCTTCTCCTCCTACTTTACTCTAACTTCTATTCTATTCTCTTTAGACTATCTATTGATTATAAACTACTGCTATTAGCTATTAACTATTCTCCAACTATAAACTTTTCGCTATTAACTATTCACTATTAACTATTAGTCTTTACAAATGAAGAGACTGAGCTTTATATAGAGAGCTCATTTACAACGGATGGCCAGGATCGATTTTCCTTCAATGGCAAGGATTCTACAATGAAAACCCTAATTAGGGTTTGTTATAACAAACTTTTCCTTAACCAATGAGAAAATTACATTCAGAAAGTGTGGACCAATAGATATCAGGGGCAGGTGCCTCGGAGTTTATGCGTCCATAGGTGAGCCCAGTACATTGAATCAAGACTTGCTGAGGTAGGCCTTCCCTGATTGGTGAATGGTGTCTGGGATAATGACTAGGACTCCACCTTTTACTTGCACTTTGTAGTCTCTCTTGAATACTCGACATTCTCTTGCTCGTTCAAAGTAGTGGTGATGGGATATCCTTCATTTGCTTGCCTTGAAGTGATTGTATAACATTCCTTTGATCTCTTCATGCCTCCAGGGTGTGGTAAGAATAATTGACTATCTTGAGATCTTTTCCCTTTGATGTTCTTGTATTTGCATGATGAGGCTTTTTGAAGGCAGCTTCCTTGTATCTTGTCCTTGGTCTTGCATAGTGACGATAGGAAGTGTTTGTCATGATTGAGTCATCCCTCCATCCTTGCTTGTGTCTCTTGCCTTATGGTGGTTGCATGATCTTCCCTTTTATATCTGCAAAACAAAGCAAGTATAGTATCAAATTCATATGATATATAGCTTATATAATCTCTTAACTTGACACAATCTCTGATTTTGAATGATTGCAATTAGTACGTTCATTGGGTAATTTGAATATCCTAAGGCAAATTTGGGCTGTCTAAAGATGAATTTGCTGGTTGATAGGCCCCCTAGCTGAGCAAATTCACTCTTCCTCAATACTCAAATGATAAATTCGCCTTCTCAAGACATGAGACCTGCATGCTGGAAGAAATTTGCAAATATGCTGATGAAATTTATTGTCCTGCTGGAGTAATTTGCTGACCTGCCACTGATGGAGAGAAAAATGTTTGAATTGATGCTTGGAATGATTGATTTGACCTTCTCTTTATATGCGATTTAGGGTAAGAGACATGTCCTTGGGAGTAATAGGCCGACTTGGTAAAATAAATAACAAAAAGCTTCTTTATGATAGTCGATTTCTTACCTTGAACTTCCCTTCTTGGAATTTGAAATACGAAATTCGTTCTAAAACTCTTGTAAGGTACATGATCTTGGAAATTCGCTCACTGTCCTTGCTAGGGACAGGACCTAAAGTGTAGCTCGCTCACTGTCCTTGGTAAGGACAAGGTCAAGATGTGAAATTCGTTCTCTGACCTCCCTAGGGACAGACCCTATAATTAATTTGCTCTTCCTAAGAACAAGACCAAGATTAAATTGCATCATTTGATTTGATCGATCAAGGTTTAAAGCAATCAGTTCGCTCTCTAACTTGCCCAGGGACGGGACCTAAATCCAAAATTCGCTCCATGTTCGTCCTAAGGACAAGATCTATAACTTTACTTTGGTGTGCCCCTTAAAAATGTATACTTTATCAAATCGGGTCATATGTTTCATGATCAAACTCAAAGTAAGGATTTCACTCAAGGTCTTCTCTAAGGATAGGCCATATAGTAAGTGAATTTGCTCCACGACCATCTGAAAGACAAAACATATCAATCACTTCACTCTGTGTCCTCTCGAAGGACAAGCCCTATATAGTTTTTCACTCTGTGACCTTCCTAAGCATAGGGTCAAGTTCATTCTTGGACTCTTCTAAGGATATGTCATGACTGATTTTGCTCTTGGTCCAAGGTAAGGACATGCTCAAAATGATTAACTTCGCTCTTGGACCAAGGTAAGGACGAGGCATAACAAAGTTTTCTCTAAGACATTCACTCAAGTTCGCTCCATGTCCTTGGCAAGGACAGGCCTCATAATAATCAAGTTCGCTTGGTGACCAGGCTAAGGACAGGGTCAAATTCGTTTTCTGACCCTTCTAAAGACAAGGCCAAGACATATTCAAATTCGCTTAATGACCATCAGCAAGGAGAAGGTATGCTAATCAGCAAGGACAAGGTAAGCAAATGATCTTGCCCAATGTCCTTTGGAAGGACATGAATTAGATGGGAAATTCGCTCAATGACCTTTGGAAGGTATAGGGGTCTCATGTCTTTAAGAAAGACTCTTGACGTAGTCATTTCACCTGACCTGACGAACCTTCTGGCTACTTAAGAAACTCTAGCCCTTCAATGCAAAGATTAATAGCAAAGACCCTAAGACAACCTAGGACTGAGCAAAAAGGGCTAATCCTAAAAAGCGAAAATTGGGGGTCCCCATTTGCAATGGGGGCGATGGGTGAATACCTCACAACAGTTACATAGATAAATATATATCTATATGTGATCAGAATAATAAGGATAGATTTACGGATGAATACAAGACAAATGTCTAAGGCCATAAGGCCAATTAGACATTTGTTTCATTCGACCGATGCTATTTATTTTAGCACTCCCTCTTAGCAAGGGAGGATAATCTTTTATCCTACAATACCTTATTATGATCACAATAGATTCATCTATGAGAGAGAGAGATATCACCTCATTGTGATATTAGGAGATATGGCGTATTGATGGATATCACGTCTCATGATATTCACGGAAATCTTTCTATCCTTCAATAAGTAATAACACCTTACACTAGTTCCATTTATTGCGTGAGGGAAGGATATCACATCATTGTAATATCATAAGTTATGGCATATCCACGGATATCCTGTCACATGATGTCCACTATAAATCTTTTAATGTAATATCCACCATTATGGCTTGTCCACAAATATCACGTCTCATGATATCGACCATCATGGTATATATAAAGATATTACTTCGTCGCATGTCCACGAATTTCACGTCACTTGAAATCCACCACGAGTATCTTTTTATGTAATATCTACCATTATGGCTTATCCATGGTTATCACGTCTCATGATATCTACCATTATGGCATGTCCATAGATATTACTATAGAGATATAAACCATTATGACATGTCCATAGATATCACGTCCCATGATATCCATCATAATTGTATGATCAATCAATATCGTAAGATCGTCACCTTACGATAATGATCAGATGTACAAGTGTTCATTATTGAGAGATCGTCACCTCACAATAATGTTCACAGGGGCTCATCAAGTACTCATCAAGTACTGAACCAAAAATGTCATGGAGTCACACGCATGACATCCACCATGAACCATATCATAGGGTGTAGATAAGGGCTTTCTCCTTAAGTCTCTCTCAAAGAGAAATGCAATCACAAGAGTTTACACTTTAAAACATCTTTTGAAAAGAAGAATACATTGGTGAATAGCATACCTTTCCACCATGTGTCTAACATAGTGATACTTGATCTTCACATGCTTTTACCTTTCATGAAATACAAGGTTGGAGTCTGCATCACTCTTGGTGTATTCCAAGCTCACCAAGTATTCATCTATCCAAGAATATCATGACCTAAAAGTCAGCATAAAGACCTTCCAGCCTACATAAATGGGACTCCATGTCATGAACCATAGTCCTTTGACTGATCACTAGAGAAACCATCTTGACATGGTTCACCAATATAACCAAGATCCTCAGATATCAATAGATGTACATCCTCTTAGTTGCTCCCTCTGTCATGGAAGCATCCCTTGCTCACATGGTCCCAATCATGGAAGATATCATTCTTTAGGAGACTCTCATCATCGAGTATGATCCTCATTCGGTTGGAAGTGCTAGATCCAAAAACCACCATGGATCTATTGTCATAAGATCAAGCCCTAGGCAGGAATATGATCATCTTGAGATTTAGAACAAAATCCCCCTTTAGTATGCTCCTTCTCATTGATAGAGCCCTCTTGTCTCAATCTTGGCTTTGAGCCCTAGATGCTATCATTACCAGCAAAAAGTGCCTCTATGACTTTCACAAGTGAACTGTTGCACCTCTGCAGGTAGATATTTGTTTTATAAAAAATGGAAATGCAAAATCTCAGAATCTTCACTAAAGTCCTCTGCATATTCTTCTTGAATTTTAATCTCTTCATCACAAAAAGAACTTCAAAACTCTATAGCTTGAAAAATAACAGACTGTGATTCTAAAGATGTCCTAAATGTAAGGGACAAATTTCTCATAGTAAATTGAAGAAATTTAAAGCACAAGATATCCAAATGCAGTTGTCGTAAGCGAACATCTACTGAGAAAGTTGTTTTACAAATAAGACGCATAATGTAATTACATGAATTAACAAAAAAAACTGCTTATTAAATTCATGAGCATTATTCAACCAAAAAGAAGGAAAACTTATCTCTTTCAAATCAGAATATGAATCCATCTGAATCCTTTTGTGGAGGAGTTTCACCAACATTTGTAGTGGAAGCTTGAGGCATAGTCCTGGTTGGACATTGCATTGCATAGTGACCATATTTGTCACATCTAAAGCATTGGATTTCTGAAATATCCTTCCTTCTTTTGAATGTAGGAGCACCATTAGATTGCTTATCTTTCTTCCTTTTGAAATGTCCTTTCTTACTTTTCATCTTTGTGGAGTGGGAGGCAATGAATATCTTCATTTATGGAGCTTTGGCGAATGCCTCTGATAGCCAATCTAGACTCTTCTTGAATGCAATCTTGCTTTAATCGATCAAACTTAGAAAGTTTTGATCTTACACTTATCCCTTGAATAAATGCCTCCCATGAGGAGGGGAGACCATTTAGTGACAGCATTGTTAACTCTTTGCTCTCTATTGTGTGACCTATAGTAGAGAGTTGATCTTTTAATTCAGTAATCCTCATGAAGTATGAGGTGATGAATTCGCCTTTTGTCATTTTTACATGATGGAGTTGTTGCTTTAGAGCAAGAGCTTGGCTTGTGTTGTTTATCTCATACATGTTTTCTAAAGATTTGAACATGCCATAGGCAGTCTCCATCTTGGAGATAATTGGCACAATATGGTCTTTGACCGAGTCAACTAACATCTTCATGGCTTTATTGTTCTTTCTCATCCATTGAGGCTTTTCATCTTCTTCTTCTAGTTCCGGTGTAGCTTTCTTTATGAACTCATCTAATTCGTTTTCTCTTAATGCAAGCATGATCCTGAACTTCCAAGATACAAAGTTGGAAGCTCCTTCAAGTCGATCTTCAAATCTAACACCATTCACCATTTTGATGTGTAGAAGGGAGTTGAAGAAATTTGAGAAGATATAGAGCGTAATCTCACCTATATAAGTCTGATCTGATCTTTTACTTATGCTGGCTCTGATACCATGTTAAAGTTGATCAGATTTATATATATTGGTAATATTAATTGTAATTTAATAATAATGAACGAAGAAGTCAACTGCTGTATGTGCAATGATAAGGACTGCTGAAGGTTATTGCCACAATATAATTGCTCCTGCTTATTACATCAACTGCAGATTGAGTGAACGTAATTCACACACAAGTATTTCCAAGGCAGTCTCTATTTTCCACTTGTGAAAGATTATCTATCTTTTTTTTTCTGTTTTCTTGTATCTTACTTCCATCGACAGGATTGTATATATAACCGATTGTGGTCCACAAAGGAGTCACAACTTCTTGTGGAACCGACATGATTCCTCAAGGAGTCGTGACTCCTATGTGGAGTCACGTCGGCAGTCTATGACCAATGCATAACCCACGATCATATCGTCGGGTTCTCTTGCAAACTAATCAGTCAACTAAACCAATAAATATATGCTATCATTTACAACGAATCGGTAAAGTAAATAATGAAATAATATAATTAATATTATGAATCATTAGTAACACAAGGTTGTTACTAATTATTCATAATGTTGATTATAATATTAATCATAATATTAACCGATCAATAAATAAATGGTTACATAGATAAATATATATCTATATGTGATCAGAATACTAAGGATAGATTTACGGATGAATACAAGACAAATGTCTAAGGCCATAAGGCCAATTAGACATTTGGTTTAGACATTTGGTTCATCCGACCGATGCTATTTATTTTAACAGGCACATCCCACTAAGAGACTCACAGAGTTTGTCGAGTTTTCAAACTATGCTGTAAATAATTGTTTTCTAATATGCAATACAAACAAACATAAAACAAGTGGTTCTCAGGTAATCAGCCCTTATACTCGACAAGCTTTTTATGTCTTTTAACTTCGAGAAAACAAACAAATGGCTAACAAATGCTCATGCTCTTCAGCTAAAAGTTGAGACTAGTGGCATGAGTACAGCCCAAGAATTGGACTGAAAACAACAAACATGTTTCAACAACTGAATTGTATACATAACCATAATTACCTCTTTAGTGAAACATGCAATACAAAGTTTGTACTTTTGAAGAAACAAGGATTAAACACAAAACTACACTAGACAATTTTAACAGTAATTTTAGCAGAAAATGGATGCAAAAATTATTATTGAAAAACTAAGTGGCAGTAGCACTATTTATTAAGTGTTTACAATAGTTTGCTTGAAAAATAAATAAAAAACTACAACTCGTATGCTAAGAATAGTTTGTTTGTACGTAAAATGATCTTCAAAATACAAACCTCAGAGTACATCAACTAATTCAAGAAGAGTTTGCTGCTAATAGTCAACAAGATTTTGAGAATCTTGCTTCAAAGGCCTCTTTACTGTTTTGAAGGGGAAACTTGAAAAGCACACAGAAAATGCAGAAGGGAGGGTGGGGGTGTGTGAATCAGTATTTTAGAATTTTTAATGCATAAAACCTCATAAACACTTAAACAGAAAAACCATCAAGATGCCAACAACAGATTTCACGTGGAAAACCCTTTTGGGTGAAAAACTACAGCAGACAATAGCTTACATTCACAAAAATGGGCACCAACTCAGAATACAAAGGTGAGCACCAACTCAAAAAATACACTTAAACTGAGATAATGTTGACAAATTCTAATTGAGCCATTAACATTCAAATCTTTAGCTCAAGCAATCTAAATTAATGTTCTTAACAGTTCTCTGCACTGCAACACTCTTTTCTGACTTCAACACAACTTCCAGAATTAACGATATACAATCACTACACTTCTTTCTACACAGTATTTCTCAAAGCAAGCTCTTTCCGATAAATTCATTCTCTCTGTAACAGCAAAACAAACTCTATTAGTCACACAATTACTTTGTTTCATACACAATATTTCACATGACTTGTGCCTCTTTAACACACACTACAGCTCAAAATTGATATTGAAGAAAAATAAAATGTCTTCGTTTCTGTCAACCACACATTCCTTCAGCAGGACAAAGTAGAGACAACCCACGAATTGAAGAAGATACACCTTCTAAAACCAACAAAGCTACACTAAAAAATCAACATTCTTCCAACGATGACATACCCCCATGCATGGTAAGAAGAATCAAAACCCTTTTTCTAACTCAGACACAACTCCCAAAAGCAGCTATAAAAAAAAAATCACAAGAAACAGAAACGCCTTTGTTCATCATCACACATATTTGCTCCAAAATCCATTTCTGATCAAAATTACGTATATCATCAAACTTCGTAAATCTCCAGCTTCTACCTCTGTCCTTGGGCTATTTTTATCATCGAAACTCTACATATCTCTTCAAGCTCCTTAAGTTTTTTTTTTAGCACTTACACATTGTATTCCATAAAAAACAAAATATTTTAACATCTATTTCTGAACTCCCGACCTGATTGAATAATCAAAGAAAAAGCAACATTCTGTAGCAATGGAAGCAGCAGAAAACGATGCTACGTTCCATCAAAGTAAAAAACGGAAACAGATTTGCTAAAAGCCTGCCAACCGAAACAAACCTCATGTCTTTTACACAGCTAAAAGGAACCACACAGAAGCATTTTTTAATGCACCAAATAGAAGTGTTTTTTTACAGAAAAAAAACAACAAACAAACTTCTGCGTATCATTTCCAAGCTAGTGAACAAAAATACGTGACTGGCCACGCACCGAACTTGTTCAGGCCGACACACCAATAAAATCTGTGCAACATACATTATAGTTCATACTCGATAAGGAAACAGGAGTAAACAGAATTTTAGTCTGAAACCAACTCACTATATTCACGCCACGATACTTAAAACAGCCTCAAGATGAATCGCACCAACTATGCTTCCTGCCAATTATATTCCTTGTCCAAAGCTTAACCACTAATGTTAAATTGTTCGACTCCCAAAAATAATACCGACATGAGTAACATATTCACTGCATATATAAAATTTCTTAGGTGACATCAATCTGACCTGGCAAAAGATTAACCTGATTTGGCACAAGAAGTGAACAAGTAAGCTGTTGACACTGACAAGCAGCTAGCTCAACCTCACAACCAGCTAGCTCAACTAGGCAGGCAAACAGCTTAAGCAAGCAGGCAAGTAGTTTAAGTAGACAGGTAGGTAGCTCAAGCAGGCAGGCAAGTAGCTTAAGCAAGTAAGCAAGTAGCTCAAGCAGGCAGGCAGGTAGCTCGAGCAACCAGGCAAGTAGCACAATTTAACAATTGAAGAAATTAAGAATATCTGATGAATGAACAGGTATCTCAGATCGATTCCCTTTGACATCAATGACAAAATGCTCAACAAAACTTGCCTCCTTCCATGTAAAAGGTGTGCTTTTGAGCCTGTGCACTTTTTGTTATAATTTGATGTTTACTTTGTCACTTCAGTGACCTTTTACCTCTAGGCATGCTTTTGAGCCTGTGCACTTTTTGTTATAATTTGATGTTTACTGTGTCACTTCAGTGACCTTTTACCTTTAGGCATGCTTTTGAGCCTCTAGGTGCATTTATTCTTATGTTTTCTTGTTGATATTTTGACACACAATCCTCTTGGGGCATGTTTCGGGACTTGAATGCACTTCCTCCTTATGTTATGATCATTTACTATTTCACAGCCAAGTGTCTAAGGGTGTTGGTATGTTTGGTCTTGCCTTGGTTTAGCATTTCTCTCCCTTTGAAGCTAGAAGAATCTAAAATACTCATCTTTGGATCCCTAGGCTGTTATGGAGGGATATCCTCCTCATCTGTTAAGGCACTCTCCCTTTAATGGAAAAGTTGGGTCATATATCCGGATCTGCATCCATGAAAGATGGTAAATAAAATAGATTGGAAATGAGGTTTACATTATGGTGTCATACATTCTTATTTTGATGCTATTGTACTTGTCTGGTTTGGTTATGACATGCTTGTGTCCCTTTCTTGAAAAATGAAATCTATTTCCTTCTGTTAATTTTTTCCAAACTTTTATATGATAATTTGTTTGGGCTTCTTGGAGAAAGGAGCTGGAAGAGGTTTTGAGTGGCTCTCTTTAGGTGATGAGAATTGATTGGATGTTGGAAGACAAGATGCACACACTTCGGCTAAATTTTAGTGTTGGTGGCAATTTTTATGAAATGGAATGTTTATCCCAAAAAGAATATTTTGGGAGCGGTTTTGAGTGGCTCTCTTTAGGTGATGAGAATTGATTGGATGTTGGAAGACAAGATGCACACACTTCGGCTAAATTTCAGTGTTGGTGGCAATTTTTATGAAATGGAATGTTTATCCCAAAAAGAATATTTTGGGAGCATTTGCTCCAAATCAAGATTGACATAAAGCAATTCATAGTAGAGGATGTTTGGGTTGAAAATAAGTTTGAAGGAAGCAATTGATTTTTGTAATGGAGTTGCCAATTTGTTGTTGAGATGATTCTTTCTAGAACATACTTTGAAGAAGGGGAAGGTGAATTCAAATTGAAACTGAACTTAGAAGATCATTGGTTTGGTTGAAAGCCATAGTCCAAAGTTTCATAAATAGTCTCAATTTTTTAATAAACCATGGATTTGTGAAAGGTGATCTCCTGCCAGTACATCCCATTCTAAACCTTGAAACAATCACATACCAACATTTAAAAAAGGAAGAAAAGATTACATTGTCATTTCATTTTTGCAACCTACCGCATTACTGCTGATACAGTTACTTGGAGACACTCTACCACTGGTGCAACTGCCTCAGAAGTGATTGCTCATTGCTTCCATAATTTTGCATTGCAAGGAGTGTTGCAGGCTGTCAATTTGATTCTTCAGCAATGCCTTATTCAGGGCAATATGAGGATTTGTCTGACTAGTTGTTGACTATGATGGTATGATGTATTTTGGACAAATGTTATAATTGATAAATGTAAGGTTCTTTATCTCTTTGTTTGCATGATTTTGGAACTTCTATGCATATAGTATAAAAGCTTGTCTTCCAATAGAAATTTTCTGATTGTCTAAACATCCCACCAAATATGTCACAAAACCAGCAGGAAGATTCCATCCAATTCACTGGTTCTATGTCTACGAGAATCGCCCGGACTTGCCCAAACTCGGCAAGTCCGGGTCCGAGTCATGCCCCCCGAGTCTACTGAGCTCGGACTCGGACTCGGCCGAGTCCAGGGGGTAAACTCGCTAGACTCACCGAGTTGGCATAAAATCGCCAAACTCGGTGAGTCTCGTGCCTGGAACTCGGCCGCCGGCTGGGATTAAAAAAAGGCAAAATAAAAACATGGCATGGTGTCACGAGGAGCGGCTATGGCTGCCGAATCATCTAGGACCTACCTTAGACGCCTTCGCAGGGGGCCAGGGCCAGAGGGTGCACGCTCCTCTGAGCTATAGGCTTGTAGTTGTATTTACCTTTGGTATTTGTATGGAACATTTGATGATGATCATATGATGACATGGATTTTTTATTCCATGAGTTTTGTAATATTGTATATATTTGACAATATTTATATATCTATGTTTGTTATTTCCTTTAGCTACAATTTGCGTTTATGCTTATATGATTGATGTATACTTGTGTATGTAATCAAATGAGCCGAGTTTGATGATTTTATTGTGTCTTTAAGGTGTATTCAATATAGGGGGCATGAAACAAGTTTTAAATCTTTAAAAATCTCTAAATTTCTTGAGTTTTCACTTTCCCGAGTCCAGCCGAGTCCGAGTCCGAGTTGGCCTTGCCGAGTCCGAGCTGAGTCCGAGTCCCGTTTCTTTGTGTCTAACAGAGAACTAAAGCCCAAATACCAACATCAACAGAATTTTTAAACAAAGTTTTCATCAATGGAAAAGAAAGGCAGTTACATCATAGGAAATATTGAAAGGTGGGGGTGCATTGGTTCAACAAATTTCATCTCCCATCTTACCATAAAGTCCTCATTTTCTTTTTATGCATCACAGTGGTTCCCGTTTCTTTGTGTCTAACAGAGAGCTAAAGCCGAAATACCAACATGAACAGAATTTTTAAACAAAGTTTTCATCAATGGAAAAGAAAGGCAGTTACACCATAGGAAATATTGAAAGGTGGGGGTGCATTGGTTCAACAAATTTCATCTCCCATCTTACCATAAAGTCCTCATTTTCTTTTTATGCATCACAGTGGTGGTTAACAATTTGTTGGTATTCGGACATTACTTTCTGTTAGACATGTAATGAGTGAAATCAGATGGAATCTTCCTATTGGTTTGATGACATATTTGGTTGGATGTTTGGGCGATTGCAATCTCTTCAGAAAACAAGCATTATACTTTTTTTTATGCTTGTGTCCAGATGTTTTTGTGATTACATTTGATTTAACTGTATAAAACACTAAGTTGTTTATTTTGATGGTACTCACGGAACATTCTTTTTTCTAATAAAAGGTGGTGTTGTGATATGTGCTAGCACTAACTTCTAAATGCGATTTCATGTATGTCTACTGTGAAAGTAGTGGTCATGAAAACATGTATTAGATTATGACATAGCTTTTTCACTGTGAGTGTGTTATGCTTCCTCTATATCTTAGATGGTTCTATGCTGTACAGAAAACTGATATTTGGTTGGTTGCAATCACCATATATTTTACTTCCTTTGAGCAAAGCTGTTGGTGATTTGAGTCCTATCATAAAATATATCTTCTGGATTGTGTTATTGAATTTTGTTGTGGTTGTTATATTCATTTTTTATATTTTTGTCAGTAGGTATTTATTGGCTGCATTTACCGTAGCCTGTTCATACTATTGGTGGCATATATTGAGGATCTTATTCATTTCATTTCACTTTATGGTTCTAACTTTGTTTTGTAGGTGGAGAAGGCACATAATGCTGATCTTCATTGTGTGGACTGGAATCCTCATGATGAGAATCTAATTTTGACTGGGTATGTTGTATACAAACCTTTTGTTAATAGAGTTTGAGTAACTAACTATCAAATAATCACAGATTTATATCATCAACCATGGTTTGTATTTTTAAAGAGTGTCATGGTTTGAATTTTCATGGAATGTGCCAATCCTTTGGACCTTGTTTTGATTAGCGTTATTATTATTAATATTGTCCTGTCCAACTTTGTTATGCCTTCACAATTATCTTGATTTGATCAGCATTGTTAGAATCCTGTCCCACTTTGTTATTTATCTTATTATATGCTACAGAAAATACATTCTCAGTTAGAATATTGTTATCTTTAAACAAACAGGTCTGCTGATAATTCAGTGCGCATGTTTGACCGTCGAAATCCTATATCCAATGGAGTTGGCTCACCCGTACATAAGTTTGAAGGTCACACAGCTTCAGTTCTTTGTGTGCAGGTATGCTGATTATTGCATGCATAAATGGAAGATGACATGATACAGTTAACTGCTAGGTTTCCCTAGAAAAGATAATATTATTTTTACCTTTTTCTTGCTATGTATAAATGTAGTGAAGATTCATTTTGCTGTACATATGCAGTGGTGTCCAGACAAAGCATCTGTGTTTGGAAGTGCTGCAGAGGATGGTTACTTGAATGTGTGGGATCATGAGAAGGTTAGTGTGCAGTAAGATATTTATGTTTCCTTTGCTTTTTATCATATACGACTTGGTTTGTTTTTATTTGTCTTTGTAAAATAGAGCTTTGGCCAACTACCCTTCCATGCCTTAAATTTCTTTGACTTAAGAAAACATAGAAGGATATTTTAATGGACTTTGCAACGACATACAAAGAAATAACTGATGTAATGTAGGTTTCTGCCACAGTTTTCAGTCAGATACTTGTCTGATGTTGCTTTATCAATTCCTATTTCATTATGTCTTTTAGATTTTCGTTTGAACTTTTCTGTCCCCATTCTGCTCTTTTTTATTTTTATATTCAGGTTCTTTTTTATAGAGGCTTTTTGTTGCATTATGAATTTTGGTTGGTTTTAATTTATTATTAGATTAGTAGGATGCTGTGTGAATTGCATTCAACTAATTCTCTTAACTTTCATATTTTTGATGCAATTACTGAAAATTCAGGTTGGAAAAAGTGTTGGTAGAAGAAATAGTCCACCTGCTCCATCTGGGTTGTTCTTCCAGCACGCAGGGCACAGGTATTTTAATCCTCCTAGTTCTCTGGTAGATATTCATCTACTAGATTTTGTTGACTTTTCTATTCACATATTTATTAGATCTACCAAATTGTTTCTTCCCAGAGTATTTTCAAAATTTTATGTTTTAAATGATACACTGTTCTGTTTCTTTAACTCCAACATGCACCCAGCTTGGTTGTTTACAATTATTCCCAATTCATCTGTCAGACTCTCATTATGCTATTCCTTTTTTCTGCCCTTTGCAATCCCTACTTGAAAATTTTCAACAGTAAATGCATATATTTAGAGCTAAAAAAATGCCTTGGTGAATGCAATGATTAATATTTTACCATTCGGAGTCTCAGATATTTCTTGAATATAAACTTATAAGATTACTCAAAAGAAAATTCCCCTCTCATGCATTGCCCATGTTTGGGTAGTGTTTTCATATCCCTTAGTGTCAATTTGGGAATGGTTTTGGCAAGTTTTGATGGAGATTAGATTCTATATCGATGGCTGCATGCTTCTTAGTCAAGAACTCTTGTTGTTTTGTAATAACCACCCTAGCATTTTTATTTTCAACAATGTATAAAATCACATGCAAATTGTAACAATGGTGATCTCTGTTGATAGAATGACAAAACAAGAGTACAAGTTGTTGGAAAATGCTGTTACAGAGTAACTCAGAAGAAAGACACTTTCCAGATTGCCACAAATGCATGAAACTAACGCCCGGCAGTAAACAAATTAAGGAAAATACCCTAAAATGTGAGCTGGAATGATTGCTGCTGCAGGTCTGGATTAATTATAAAATGTTTTGCAGCTCTGTGACAGCACTGTTACAGTACCAGACTGACACCCAACTCTCTGGAACGCATTCCTATGCAGTCAAATCTACTTCCGAACAAGTCAAACTGCTGGAAATATGCCCAGAACTGTCACAGTCCCTAGAAGGCAAAGTAGAGTCAATTTGCAGACCTGGTATCACCTGCAACCCTCCAGTACAACAAGTACAAGGCTGTATGACCAAAATATGACCCCCCCAACAGCAAGAAATCTACATCTAAACTCCTGCATACCACTTTTAAACAGCAAGGTGCCACCTAGCAGCAACAAATATCAACTTACAGGTCTGTCATAAAAGAAAATGATACTATAGGGTTGCTGTCTTGAATATGTGGGTCATGGCAGCCATTTAATCTATCAAAACCATAGAAACAGGACTCGGACTCAGCAAGGCCGACCCGGACTCGGACTTGGGACTCGGAGTCAGACTCGGCTGGACTCGGGAAAGTGAAAAACTCAAGAAATTTAGAGATTTTTAAAGATTTAAAACTTGTTTCATGCACCCTTTATTGAATACACCTTAAAGACACAATAACATCATCAAACTCGGCTCATTTGATTACATACACAAGTATACATCAATCACATAAGCATAAACGCAAATTGTAGCTGAAGGAAATAACAAACATAGATATTGTTGTGACCATTTCACACATCGCCCCATTAGAATGGGGACCCCCTCTTTTGCTTTTGGTTTTGTTTTTCTCTCTGCTTTTAGGATTTTGAGTGAGTGAGTGGTCTGATTGAGCTGGCTGGACTAAGGGTAAACCTCGAAAGCTCATTTTTTTTGGATTTCATTCAAGCTAAGTCTAACCAAATTTTGGAAAATTGTTAGTCTACCTGAAGGTTCAAGATTGTCAAAATGAAATATACCTTTTAGGAGAGTCAAATTGGTTAGGTGAAGGATAGGATAGGTCTCAGGTCAGGTCTAGATTGAAGGAAGGTTTTTCTGGGTAAGGTCTTGTTTGTTTTTGAGTTTGAGTCAGCTAAGCATGGTCAGTGAAGAATGGGAGTCCAGTTGGCCAAGTTAAATGGAGAATGAGATGGATTAAGGGCCTAAAAACCTAAAATTCGCTCCTGACCCTTCCAGAGGGACCAGAGCGAATTTCATTCTAAACACAATTTCTTGTTTTGAGTGGAGTTGCAAAATGGTTCCTGGCCTTGAAAATGATCTAACCTTGCCCTGTGAAATGGTTTGAGACTTAAAAATTGAGCAGTCTAGCCTGGAATGAAGATTTCGCTCCTGACCCTTCCTGAGGGTCCAGAGCTAAAATCTTATTTGAGCTTATTTGTCACTAATTTTGGCTAACTTTTGTGCAAGGTCTTTTGGAATGAAGATTGGATGTCACTTGATACATTTAAAGATTTGGAAGCATGCAGAATGATGAATTTTGGACCAGGAAGGCAAATTCGCTCTTGACCCTTCCAAAGGGTCCTGAGCGAAATTTTGAATCTCTTATCTTGGAATAAAAAAGGTCAAGTTTTGGGCATGAGTGAAACAAGGACAACTCCCTTTACCCTCCTGAGAAAGTTTCAACTTGAAAGAATGAAGGATTTCGCCTAAAACCTAAATTTCGCTCCTGACCCTTCCAGAGGGCCCAGGGCGAAAATCTTAGTAGAGGACATTTCTTGCTCAGTTTAGGCGAATTGGAATATCAAAGACATGATGAAAGGTGGAAAGAACATGATGAAACCCCTAGGCACATTTGGAGATGAAAGAATGAAGGAGTTTTGCCCAAGAAAGGCAATTTCGCTACTGACCCTTCCAGAGGGTCCAGAGCAAAATTCCTTATAAACACATTTTTTGGCCTTTCTTGGACATGAAATCCTATTCCTAGCACAGTGCAAGATGAAATCTTACTTAGCAAAGAAGTTTCAGGGTGAAAAGTGAGAGATTTTGGTCAAAATTGCAAAATTCGCTCCTGACCCTCCCAGGAGGTCCATAGCGAAATTCTCAAAAACACCTTTTCCTTGCAAGATCAAAACGATTTTTGTGGTTGGAGGGGATGTGAGGAAGTATGTTTTGTCCTTTGAAGATAATTTGGGTAGTCAAGAAGAAGCAACCAAGCCTAGAAAAGAAAAATCGCTCCTGACCCTTCCAGAGGGTCTAGGGCGAAAATCCAAAAACATGTCTTTTCCTCAAAATTTTGAGCGAAGTTGAGCCTAGGCATGGGTTTAAAATGATGTTTGGATTGCCTTGAAATGAAGAGGGATTGTTGAAAGTGAAAGTTTTGAAGCCAAGAAGGAAATTCGCTCCTGACCCTTCCAAAGGATCCAGAGCGAAATTTCCAAGTCCTCCCCTTTTCTTGCAAATTCAAGACAAAATCTTGCTATTCATGACTTAGGTGGGAGAAGGACATGATGTTTTATGCCTTAGAAGTGATTTGAAGCTAAAGGAATGAAGGAATGTGCCTAAAAACTCAAAGTTCGCTCCTGACCCTCCTAGAGGGCCCAGGGCGAAAATCATAAAATCAACCTATTCCTTTTGAGTTTTTGCTAAGGCAAGGATGCACTAAGGTAGAAATAACCTTTAAGACCATGATGAGTAATTGTTTGCTTCAAAAAACTTGATGATTCTAGGCCAAGGAAGAAAAATCTCTCTTGACCCTTCCAGAGGGTCCAGGGCGAAAAATTTGAAAAACCCCTATTTTACCTTGCAGAAACAAGAGAAACTTGGGTGGAATGAATAATGAAGAACATTGCCTGGCGCTGAGTGAAGGATTCAATGAAAGATGATGAAGGAATTAGCCTAAGGAGGAAAAATTCGCTCCTGACCCTCCAAGAGGGTTCAGGGCGAAAAACCCTAAAATCACACTTTTCCTCCTAAGTTGAATAAAACTAAGTCTGGAATGCAATGAAAGAGCCTATTTTGAGTGCCTTGAAGAGGTTTTTTGAACTTTGAAAATGAAAATTTTGAGCCCAATTGTGAATTTCGCTCCTGACCCTTCCAGAGGGTCCAGAGCGAAATCCCCCTCAACGCACTATTTCCTTCAAAATTTTGATGAGATAACTCAGTGGTGCAAGGAAATGGATCCTGGAGATCGATTTGGAAGAGTTTTGTGATCAAGCCAAGCTGGATTATGACCTAGGATAAAAAATTCGCTCCTGACCCTTCCAGAGGGCCCAGGGTGAAATCCACGTTTTCACCTAATTTCCTCCTGTGAAATACCAAAATTTGAAATGCAAGACTTTAATTAGGTATGAATTCACCCTCCAGGAGATTTTGGAGTCAAGGTATGAGATATTCAGGACTAAATTGAGAAAATCGCTCCTGACCCTCCTAGAGGGTCCATGGCGAAATCATTAGCAAACTTCATTAGTTGTTGATCAAGCATTGATATTCTCCAGTTTGTACTAAATCACCAAATTTGCTAAATTCCAAACATTTGGGAGGATTAAATTAAATTCGCATTAATTAAAGGCATTTTTAATTTAATAAATTAATTTTTAGGCCTTGAAATAATTTAAAAAAATCCACCTTGGGGGCATTAAAATTAATTTAAAAAATTAAAGAATACAAAATGAGCGCTCAAAATCATTGTTATGCCTTTATAGGCAAGTCGGCCACCTTTACAAGAAATTTTTATTTATTTTTACCCCTTATTTGCCAAGTCGGCCTTGAGGGGATTAGGGTGAGCGCCCTATAAAAAGGGGGAGTGTTGCTTCAAATTTCAAATCATTCATTCATTCCTTCTAGGTGCGATTTTAAGGAGCAGATTGAGGAGCGAAATCCAGCAGATTGGAGGCGAAATTTCCAGAATTTGCTAAGTGTTGAAGGATAATTTCCAGATTTTGAAAAGCTAGTGGAGGGTGAAGCTCTTTTGAAGGTTAATTAAGACATAATTCATCCAAGAAAGCCAGCAATTCAATCCTTATCCAGCAAAGTCTGATCTTCTTTCTTCATTTTTCCAAGGTTGATAGTTAAGCTTTCAAAGGAGGAGGTATGAAGAATTAAATTTTTGAAGTTTATATTCAAGACTTGTTTTGATCTCATAGCAATCCTTTGAAAATCTAAGTCTTGCGCAATCTGATTTTCATTCATAATTTGAAAATTCATAATTCTTGAGTTATCATATCATTTTCAAATTAATGTTTTGAACTATTCCCTTGGAAGGTCTTAATTTCTACGCTTTAAGGTATGATGCTTAAAGACTAATTTTGAAATTTTGTGTAGGCCTCAAATGGCGACCCCCAAAGCCGGAGGATCTACTAGTCGACAGGCTCTCATCAAGGAAGATCAGAGGAGCGACGAATTGGAGATCAGGATCGTGTCCAAGTGGAGTAATATTGGAGACACCAATTTAGGAAACTTCAATGTGAAGAAGTTTCGAGAGGCCCCCTACATTGGCAAGCCATCACCTATTGCAAGGAAGATAATCGAGAGTGGCATCATCAAGGCAGTAGGTTTCCCTCCCGCAGTAAAGTGTCATGAGCTGATGATCGAGTGTGCCCGTCACTATGACTCACAATCAAGGACGATCGTAACCAAAGATGGGAACATCTTAGCTTACCTTTCAGAGGAAGCTATAAGCGAAGCTCTTCATCTTCCAGACCATAAAGATATGATTTACAAAAGCTTAGAAGGAGCGAGGTCGATCTATGAAGATGATCCTGAGACTTGTCTGAATCTCATCAATAAGAATTGGTTGCTCAAGAGTCGGCCTCGCCTGAACAAGATTTCCAATACACCACATAGGATCGACTTCCAGGAGGAATACAGAGATTTGATAACTTTGCTCAATCGAGTTACAGGGTCTCCTCAAGCCGCCTTCTTCGAAAAGTGGATGTTCTTCTTCATTCAAATGATAGTCCAAGGAAAAGGAATGCTTCATTGGGCCAGAATTATTAGCAATTGTTTGGACGTGCAGTTGAGAAGGCTAAGACCCACCAAATCATTCCACATGAGCTCATATGTTATATATGCCTTAATCAGGAGTTTCGAGTATGCAGGGCTACCTCACAGAGGAGTGATTGGAAGAGGACCCGGAGAAATGAGGGTTTGTGATTCTTATGTTCATCTGCATCATCCGCCTAGAAGTGATTACAAGTTAGTCAATGACACCTTCACGATGAACATTACCAGGATATTGCAAGGTGGGATTCACAATCGACTATCTCTGGATGCGCAGGAGCTTGTGAAGAAGTATGGTGCATGGTTCATCCAGTTTCAAAAATTCACATACATCAGAGTTCATGGGTGTCCTTCACCTCCCTACATGTTGCCAAGGTATCCAACAGACAAAATAATACCACTTGAGGTGACCAGACAGTTGGCAGCTTATGCGAAGGCATCCAGACACAAGCATGGAAATGGAACTCCTGTGCCCATCATATTAGGGAATTCAGTTGAGGTGTGTCCTAACACTCAAGCCTCGGAGGATGCAGAGAAGCAATTATCTTTATACTCATTCTCATTCTTTGCCTCGCGGGAGAATTTTGATCCTCATGGTCATATGGAGGAGACAGTCGGCAGGAAGTACAAGCACGAGTTTCAGGTGGAGGATTTTTGGATGAATCTCCCAGGTGATTTAGAGGTTAAGAGAAAGATGCATTCCTGGCTACCCTTAGATCTCATCAGGAAATGCAAAGTTTATAGAATAGCCGATCAAGCACAAGATAATGGTAGATACCCCCAGTCATCTTATGAGAAAGAGGACAATGAAGTGAAAATAGATTGGAATGAGCCCGAGGTTTTAGACTTGAGAGCCTTGATGGCCCCCATTTTATCTTGCACTCGCAGATGGGTGGATGTACAGCATCAGAGGTTGAAGGAGCAAAATGTATCAATGACATTTACTTTGGAGGCAAGACCAGAGGAAGGAGAAGCAAGTGTGAGTGAGAATACTTCTCATCCCAAAGGCTCAAAGAGGAAAGAAAGACCTGAGAAAAGGGAACCCTCCAGGAAGAAGCAGAAAACCAATTCTGATCACCCACCAAGCACATCTTCTCGACATGAAAAGAAGGCAAGTCAAGGAGAAGATTTGGAGAAGATGGTATATGAAATTGATGAGTCTATGGAATCCATGGTACAAAATGACAAGCAAGAAAAGGGACAGACACCTCAGCAGTCGTCGAGTCAATCTCCCCAAGTTGATGCTAATGAGCTACATGAAGAGAAGAATGATGATGAAGCGACATCTCCTTTCCGAGAGGATAGACCACTGCTTAAAGAAATACAAGTAAGGGAAACAAGATCCGCCATTCCGGATTGGTTAAAAGAGAGACTGACAAGGGTAGTTGTGGTTGAAGAGGAAGAAGATGTATTTGATTTAGAAAGCCTTATAGGAAATTCTCAAGAGGTAATGGAGAAAAAGAAGGCCACAAAGATGTCCAAGGTAATTAGAGATGAGACAGGATCCAGGAAATTGCAAATAGCTACACCAGTGGTGGACAAATATGAGAGTGAGATTCTTGCAGATGAGTATGACTTAGAAACATTTGAGCTTGGTCCACTTACCTCCGAGCAAGCAATGGAAGAAGCAACCGATTCATTTGAAGCACTTAAAGACAAACTTAAAGAAGAAATGGAAAGGAATAAGAAGCTTGAGAGGGAGGTCAGTGCTTGGAGAAGCTATTTTAGTCATCTCAATCAGCCCTTGAGACGTCAGGATCCAACAGTATCCCCTTTACAAGCACTCCCTCTTGAATCAGTGGGTGAGGCAGAAAGAGTGAAGAGCTTGGTTTAGCTTATGAGCTCTTGGATTGATAAATCCCACACGGTAGCCGTTGAATTTGCAACAAGAATGATGAGGACAGTTCATCGAGCTATCCAGGTTCTTGAGATTATCCATAATCTAATGATAACTGTAGTTGCATTCACTCACACTAGAGATGTTATCATTCCTGTCTTACAAGTGATAAGACAAACACCAAGACGGATTCTGACACAAGAAAAGATAATGGATGGAGGAACCCACAACCTCCTACAGTGGTCAGCTCTGCTCCAGATGAAAGAGGTCCTTTTTGAAGACATCAACACCAGATGCAGTCAAGTTGAAGGTATCATTCATCCAATTCAAGATAGGGTGTTTGAGGTGTTGTGTACCATTCTTGACAGGAGGATCAAGATTGAGACAGATGTGGACATCCAAGAGTTGGAGGAGAGAGTCAAGGTTATCTTTTGCAAAGAGGAGAACATCATCACAGATAAGCAACAAGATCAGATGTACACTACTATGTTCCTGATTGAGAAGACCAAAGAACTTGAACCTAGATGGGAGACAACTCTTCTCACTGCTTTTGATCAAGTCCTTCACTTGGAAGAACGAATGAAGAATCTTCCCGAGATTCCCATTGCTGAGATTGAGGGAATTGTGTCCAGATTCATTGAATATGCCAAGAAAGAGCATAGGAAAGGGAACAAAATTCTAGATGAAAAGTTGTTGTAGGATGATGTGGCAGCTTAATTCCTATTGGTCTATGTTTCCTCGATATTTGTGCCAATTAATTATTGGCTATGCATTTAATGATGTTTATCTAAATGGGGACCTTTTTGTAACAAACCCTAATTAGGGTTTAGGTGTCAAAATCTCAGCCGTTGATCTTCTTTTGATCTGGGCCATTCATTGTATTTGAAGATGCTATATATACCCTCACTCATTTTCATTTTGATAGATAGAAGTTAGAAAAAAGGAGAGGGAGCTTAGAGAGAAAAAGTTATTGTGTAGCAAGCTTGAGTAGTGAAGAAAGAATTTTGAACAATTGTTGTCTATTTGGCTTTGAGATCAATAAAATATTGAAGTTATGGTGTTTTATTGCAATACTTGTGGCTATCTTCATGATTGTTTATTTTCTTGAATCACTCTCAGTTGAAGTAGTATCTAAGTTTAAGTTTGAAGGACTAAGTGTTGTGCTTGATCTTTGGTGAGATTCACGTTCCAAACCACTAGCTTCTTACTGATTGTAAGGACGCCTTGTGTGGTCAACTGGAAATATTGAGATTGCTTAAAAATTCAATCATTTTTGGAAGTATTGATATGTATCTCTATGATAGTATCTATATCCTTGATGATTTGAAAGTTACTGAATCACCTTAGAAGATCGCATCAATTCCAGCAGAGTTGTAATTTCTTGGCGATACTGAAATTGGTAGAATCTTACCAAGTCTAGCCTTCATTGAGTCATTCTTAGCATTAGATTAGCATTCTTTCCTTGAAACCCTTATCCTTTTGACATTTTTTTGAGAATCTGTTAGTGTTAGGAAAATCCTGTTCCTGCAGTTGAAAAGAGAGTAACACGGACAAGCTTTCTTTGAAAGTACGTAAGGCCCCTTGAAGAATCAGCATATACAACGACCACTGGTGCTTATCCACACGTAGAGATCCTACAATGAAGAACCTTGAAGTCATCCCGATTGATCCTTTTCGCGACATCTTCAGCATTCAGAGACTTTACTCGAGAGAGGATAAGGTACCTTTTGGGTATTTTATTCTGTGTTTGGTGGTGTACAAAATACACATCAACAGAATTGGCTCTAGAAGGAGGGCACGCGAAAGTTTGATTATCAAAAGGAACAGTACTATCTAGAAAATTCAAATTTTTTTTTTTTCAACATGAGCATGTATCACGATGGTGTTGCTACATGAAGGATTGAATGAGGTAGTGCAACCTAATTTGGAAATAGGCAACGTTCAAGAGGACATTATTTCGAGATTGAATAACCTTGCGTGGAACTAAGGAGAAGTGAAGCTGAGTATACCAGAGTTAGAATTATCTTGGAACAAGAAGCAGATAGAGTTGAAGAACGCCAAAGAGCCGCCGCCAGAGAACTTTGCAATCAGAGGAACCTGCATTAGTCTTCGTAAAACAGATCATCACGCTGGATCGTATTGGTTCTTTCTCACCTGAAAAACACCAAAGAATATTGAGGTCTACGCCAGGCACCAAGAATCTAACTGAACTTCAGTTTACTTCAAGATCGAAGCGGGCTAAGAGAGAAGATACCCCAAGAGAGTCTGAACCGAGATTAGAAGGCACTCTTCAGTCATCACAAGCTCCATCTCTTCAAGAACTAGTGCAAGCAGCAATTCACACAAGTATCCAAGCAATCGCTCAAACAACAAGCCAGGTCGGGTCATCAAGTTCTCAATCAAGTATCCAACCTTCGGGAAGCACGATGGCTCACAATGCTCCTCCTCCTCCTCCTCCTCCTGTTCATGCGCTCAATGACGCTACATGGATGATCAATAATCCATCACCATTAGAATTTGCAATTTATCATGATATGCCAAAGAATCCTGAGAATTTCTGTCCTAAATTCAATGTCAGCGATTTCAATTGTACAGCAGAGGACCACATCAAGATGTTCGAAGATCTTCGTAATAGGCGAGTTGAATATGGAGATGTAGCATGTAGGCTTTTTCCCTACTCATTAGGAGAAGAAGCATACTTCTGGTTCGTTCACTTACCAACAGGGTCAATCAGGACTTGGGATGCAATGAAAGATACATTTATTGCAAAATTTGGTATCCCAACCACACCAGCTGAGCTGTATAGACAGTTTGTTGAGATTCGAAGGAGAGAACATGAGCCGATCACTTCTTTCAATAACAGGTTCCACAGGGCTTACACTATGTTATGACATCCCTATCTCATTGCTGACCCAAGGGAGATCTATTATGGAGCCTTAGATCATCTTACTGCCATGTTCGTAAGGACACATCCTATCCCGAATGATCTAAACGCAGCATATGCAAAAGCTATTGAGGTCAGTAAGCACATGGGACAAAATATTACTAGGCCGCTACTTCATATGGGACCTACTGCAGCACCGAACCAAATACAAGCAGTTAGTATGGCATTAACCAACCAGACTCCAGTCATGAATCCTATTCCACAAGCAACATATCCTAACATGCAGTCGGCAAACCAGTTGGTGCTTCATCCCGGAGTTGCACTTTCACAAGCCCCACCAGCACAACCTGTGTACCTGCAAAATGCAACAAATACTTCAAGAACACAGGAAGAAAAGGACGAAATGAAGGAGTTGATTGAACAAGTCAAGAAGCTGTCAATTGAGGTAACTCATTTGAGAAACCAGAATAATCAACTTCAAAGTATGCAAAGGATCAACCAAGGCCAACAAGCAAACTGTTAATGCATGGTAGCTTATGCAAGATAAGATATTTCTAACCTTCCTTGTTCTGTTATTTACATGCTTCATGTCTAAACTTATATTGCATATGATTATCGGATTTTACAAACATTGCTTAGCATATTAAATGCTATAAGTTATCGGGTTATTAGCCGATACATACTTGCTATCGGGTGCATAACTATTGGCACCGATCCACATCTGTTATCGGGCTTAATCATCGGGCATATTTGTTATCGGGCTTAATACATACACCGCTTCATTTGGAATTAATAGTGGTTAACAAACTGCACCGGTTGGATTACATACATCGTGCATTTTGAATTATCGGTGTTTACATGAACCGATTCATTATCTTGATCAATCATTATATTATATTACAATATGCTATCGAGGTTTTGAACCGATAAACAACCTTGTGTTAATAGTATAATTACAAAGGCACCAATCAATGGGTGCATTGATCGGTCATGCCTAAAAGGCATGACCGGTCAATACACCAATTGACCGGTTGCCTAAATGATATATATACCAATTGAATTCATTTGGAGGAGACATAGAAAACATAAAATGATCTCTCTCTTTCAGACCTGCAGATAAAATCAGAATTATTAGACTTCAACATAATTCCTCATATACATTTATAGCATACATAGTTCATAACTTGTTCTTTAATTGAAATTGAAATAACTTTACATGGTATCAGAGCCAAGGTAATCGAACCTAAGGCTATTCAATTTTGATAAAATTCAAGGACTAAGTTACAAACTACATCACATTTCCATAATGGCCAACGCTATCAGATTCGAAGATAGACTCGGAGGTAGCGAAGATTTTTCAGCTTGGAAGTTTAGAATCAAAATGATTTTAAGAGAAAACAAAGTTGATTCATATGTCCAAACTGAAAGTGCACAACCAGAAGATGAAACTGAGAAATCCACATGGATCAAGGGAAATGATAAGGCTATTAAAATAATAGTGGATGGGGTAAGAAATAATATAATGCCCATCATTAGAAAGCAGGAGACGGCTTATAAAATGTTCAAGGCACTTGAAAAGACATTTGAGATATCAAATGCAAGTCGTACTCTAGCACTAAAACGAGAAATAAATCATATCACCATGAACAAAGGGGAGACAATCAACGCCTACTTCATGCGGATATCAGTTCTAAAAGATGAACTTGCAACTTTGGACTACGAGATCCGAGGCAAAGAACTAACACTCATTGCTTTAGATGGGTTGCCTAGTGGATGGAGCACATTCGTCCAAGGCATCAGTGCAAGGTCCAAATATCCTAAGTTTGAAAGACTAAGAGATGTGTTGACGTGTATTTTGTACACAATCATACATAGAATAAAATACCCAAAGGCATCTTATCCTCTCTTGAATAAAGTCGCTAACTGCTGAAGATATCGCAAGAAGGATCAGTTAGGATGACTCCAATGTTCTTTTTAGTAGGGTCTCTACGTGTGGATAAGCTCCAGTGGTATGATGTGATTTGCTGGAATCACAAGGGGACTTACATTTGATGATTGAACTTCTGATCTACTTTGCTGGAACACAGGCTCTTACTAGCTTAGATTTGAAAAAAATGGAAAAAGGATGAGGGCGAAGAGAAGATTTAATCCTAATACTAAGAATGTAGGAGCAATGATTGATCTTTGGTGAAACTCTAACTAGGTCTTGTTTTGACATCGCAGGACCATCTCCACAAGGCTAGTGCGATCTTCGAAGGGAAGCTTTATGATGTTCAAATCATCACTGCAGGCATAGACACCATCAGGTTGATGCATATCAATGAAGAAGCGACAATTGAAGTTAAGCTTAAGCTGAATAATTCCAGTTGACTACGCAAGGCAAGTCTGCAATCAACAAACTGCTAGTAGTATGGATGTACGAATTCCACCATCAATCAAGCACATTTCTTCCACTCATCTAATAACATGAAATCAAATACGAGAAGTATAAAGACCATGCAAATTGTCGAATTGACCCATAAATTTCACCATTTTTTCAATGAAGTTACAAGTTTTTTACAACAACCTCTTGGCAACAATCTTTGCCTTCTCTCTCTACTCTACTCTAATTGCTATTCTAATCACCTTCTAACTACTTTCTATCTTCTAACACTCTAGCTATTGCTAATTAGCCTTTACAAATGAAATGCCAGGGCTTATATAGTGCCCTCAATACAATTCGATGGCTTAGATCAATTCGAGATCAATGGCCAAGATTCAACAATGAAAACCCTAATTAGGGTTTGTTACAACCATTACATAACATTTAATGCTTGACCAATGATAAAATTGTATTGCTTGGACACATGTCCTGTTTAGAAAATTCCACCAATGGATAGTTGGGGTAGGTACATTGGAGTTTGTGCCACCTTCCATGAGTTAGGTGCATTGAATCTGGACATGCTGAGGTGGACCACACTGACTGGAGGAGTGATGACTGGGATGCCACCTCATCTGACACTTGTAGCCTGCTAGATATTCAATTTGATGTCGTTGAGAGGCTATCTTTAATTAACTCTTGTTCTAACTCCTTTTGTCCTTGATTTGCAAGATGATGATGTACCTCGCCTTGGAATGCTGGATTGGAAGAGGCCGCCCTTATCCTTGCTTGATCGTCCTTGAGGAGACCGTCCTTGATCTGGCTTGATTTTCCTTGAGAGTCGCCATCTTGGTACCTACACAACATTTCAAAATTAGTAATAGATTCTGCAGTGTATAAACATAGATTAGATTAAAGATTAATTTTAGGAAACTTCATGATAAGTCTTTGAGTTATCATTTCCTAAATATGATTGAGCTACTGGAAATTCAAAATTTCAAGATTGAGGTTAGGACGACCAATACTCAAAATTTAGACAAAAGAAGTTTTCGCCATACCTCACTTGAGAACTAACTCTAAAAAGATGCAAAATAAGGAAATTCGCCTAGGCAAAATCGAAATTTGAAGCTTTCAATGTGATCCTCCTCTAGCGAACGCCTTCCTTGTCAATTTCACCACCTTTGGGGGGGTCTTCAACGTCTTGATGGCAAATTCGCTCCACTTCAAACCAAGTTCGCACTCCCCTTGAATGGAAATTTCGCACCTTTCCTCAATGAAATTCGCACTTCCTCCTTGTCTTCTCCAAATCGCATGCAAAGGAAGTTTGAATGATGATTTGAAAATGAAATAACTCACCCCTCCTTTATAGGCGCTCACCCTCTCATTTACCTCTAGGCCGACTTTGTAAAAATAAGGCAATTAAAACAAATTTCAAATAAAAATCAAGGCCGACTTTTATAAAATATAATCCAAGCGCATCAATTTTATTAAAATTAATAATTAATTAAAATGCCTTCGTGATTAATTTTTTTGAAAAAGGCAAAAATTAATTAATAAATGTTTCATGCGCTATTTTTAAATGCTAATTTTAATTGAATATTTCAAACTTTATCGATTTTTAGCATTTAATGTAATTTGAAAATGATGTTGGCACCAAACATGGAAGATGTAAGGGGTACAAACCACATCGCTCTGGTCCCTGGGAGAGGGACAGGAGCGAACTTTGAATCCTAGCTCAAATTTGTCATTTTTTAACCTCAACTCCTTGTTCATCACCTTTCTAATGACGTTTTCAATCTTGTGTAACTTTGATTTGATGTGATCCTTTAGAAAGAATGATTGATTTTAATGAATATCGCCCTGGTCCTTGACTGAAGGACAGGAGCGAACTTTGGTTTATGGTGCAAATCTTCCATCATATTGATATCAAATTGTCTTCAAGGCGTAAAATGATGTCCTTTGTTCCTTCTTGAACGTATGAAATGGGAGTGATATTCAACATTTAAGCACATTTAGATATTTTGCTCTGGTCCTCGATTGGAGGACAGGAGCAAACTTCCATTTATAAGCCCCTTCGTGCTTTGCCAATCTTCAAACTTGTCTTCAACGGACTTGTCATGCTCCCTTTCACTTATCTTTGACATGAAATTCGTTTCGACTTGGCGAGAAATTTGTCTAAGGAAGAAATCGCTCTGGTCCCTTGGAGAGGGACAGGAGCGCCTAGGACAATATGGCCTTCACTTGGTGTCTTGCAATCTTCAAATTATCTTCAATGGATTCGTTATGCCCCTTTTGCTTGCCCCAAACTTAAAACTTACTTGATCTTCGCCCAAAACCTGTCTTATAAGGAAAATCGCTCTGGTCCTTGAGAGAGGGACGGGAGCTATCACTTAAATTCGCCCTGGTCCCTTGGTGAGGGACAGGAGCGATTTTGCTTCTAGGGTCAATTTTCCTCATGATTGCGCTTTCAAGTTATATTCAACTAATAAAATGTATCTCCTTTGATCTTCTCAATTCGCGAAATCGTTCAAATCTTTCAAGGACAAGGCAATTTTGGATTTCAAGCTCCGGTTCTTCAGTGAGGGACAGGAGCGATTTTTGTCCTCCAGGCCCAAATGCTTCACTTTTCACCATGAAATGTCTTTGCTAGGGAAGATATCATCCTGCTTCAGGCTATGAATAAAAGTTAATGTCCAAAAAGGTCTAAAAATGTGCATATAAAGAAAATCGCTCTGGTCCTTCAGTGAGGGAGAGGAGCGAATTTGACCTTCTAGGCAAAAACTTCATCATTTCATCGTTTTTTGATCAAGTCTGGATGCTCTATCATGCTCATTTTGTCCTCCATCATGCCTTTGATGTCTCAATTTGTCCAAACAAGGTCAGGAATGACTCCACTAAGCCTTTTCGCCCTGGTCCCTTGGTGAGGGACAGGAGCGCTTCGCCTTGGTCCTCCTGAGAGGGACAGGAGTGAAATTCGCTCTGGATCCTCAGTGAAGGGCAGGAGCGAAATTTGACTTTTCGAACTCTCTATCAGGACAATTTTAATGGAATATAACATTTAAGTATAAGTGACATTTAAGTATATGGAATATAACTTAAAGTATAAGAAAGAAGAAACATAGAAGGAAATGTCACTTATACTTTCAGGATGTTTGAGAGTGGTTTCAGACCTCCAGGAGTTATCTTGCAAAATCTAGTTTTTTGAGGTTTTTCAGTTTCCAGACTTAGTCAAATTTCAGGATCAGGACATTCCAGACTTAGCCAAATTTCAGGATCAGGACATTCAGACTTAGCCAAATTTGCTATCCTATTGATCTCCCCGACAACACTCAAAATGCAAAGGCTAACTAACAAAACCCTAAAAGACCAAAAAAACAAACCCTAAAAAGCAAAAAAAAAGCAAGGGTCCCCATTTGCAATGGGGCGATGTGTGAAATGGTCACAACAAGATGACTGTCTACAAGAAGGATCCCGATTGAACAAAGTAGGAATAAAATAGAAGAATATAGATGAAGACTTGCAAGTCCTTAATACAAACATCAATAAAAGGTACAAAAAGAAGCAATTCAAGAAAAGAAAAGCCAAACAAGGCAAGAACACTTCTAAGAAAGACCTATCACATGTTCAATGTTATAGGTGTGACAAATTTGGACACTATGTTGCAAACTGTCCGGAGAAAGGGAAGCAAGCCACATTTGCAAAAGTGAAGAAATCTAGAAAAGAAAATGACTCCGAGAACTATGTCCTCTACTCAGCACTTACAAGCCATACTTCAAACAAATCTAACTCATGGGTGATCGACAGTGGTTCATCCAGACACATCATCGGCTTTAGAGAAATACTAGACTCCATGATAGAGAAAGATGATGAGGAAGTAACCATCGGAGACGATTCTTCACATCCAGTCAGAGGAATTGGAACCTGCACCATCAAACTGAAGTCAGGCATGTCACTACGACTTGAAGAAGTACTATATGTTCCAGGCATCAAAAGAAATCTAATCTCCATATCAGCACTAGAAGATCAAGGATACAGAGTGACCTTCATGGAAAACAAGGTGTTGGCTTGGCCAAAGAGATCCTCCATCAAAGACGCTAAGGTCATTGGTCGAAGACAAGGCTATTTGTATGAGCTATGTACAGAGCCCAATCTAGCATTGATCCATGAAGCAACTAATGCAAATGAAGTATGGCACAGGAGATTAGGTCATCTGAATTATAGAGCTTTGTCAACCATGGGAAACCTTGTCACAGGTCTACCTAAGTTGAAGCAATATCATTCAGAGGCTTGCAAAGGGTCTGCCTTAGGTAAAAATACCAAAAATGCATTTCAAAATAGTACTAGGAAAACTAGCAAAGTTTTGGAGTTAATTCATTCTGATGTATGTGGACCTATGTCCGTACCCTCGCTAGGGGGATTTTTGTACTATGTAATTTTTGTTGATGACTACTCTAGGAAGACGTGGATCTACTTTTTGAAATGTAAAGAATCAGAAGAGATCCTAAGTAGGTTCAAAGAGTTTAAAACATTAACAGAAAATCTCTCTGAAAACAAAATTAAAACCTTAAGAACTATTTAAAGACTTTTGTAAAAATTCTGGGATTCAGAGGGAGTTATCAATACCTTATAATCCACAACAAAATGGAGTAGCTGAAAGGAAAAATAGGACCATAGTAGAAGCTGCCAAAGCCATGATACTAGATCAAAATCTAAACTTGAACCTTTGGGCAGAAGCAACCAACACTGCTGTGTACATACAAAATAGATGTCCTCATTCACACCTTGAAGATAAAACTCCTGAGGAAGTCTTTACCAAAACAAAACCAGATATCAGCCATCTTAGGATATTTGGGTGTCCGGTCTATATTCATGTACCTAAAGAGAAAAGACTAAAACTAGAACCCTCTGGAAAAAGGGGAATACTTGTAGGATACAGTGAAACTTTTAAAGCCTACAGAATCTATGTACAAGGACAGAGAAATATTGAACTCAGTAGGGATGTAATCTTCGAAGAAGATTTAGCCTTCAAAAGGGCTCAAAATACAATAGAACCTGAAATTCATAATCCTACTTCTAACCTAGAAGAAGAACCTACTCCTGAGCTTCAGAGGGAGTATCTTGAGGTAACTATAAGTGAAACACAAAACCCACCTATAGATAATCACAAGAAAAGACCACTATGGACCACCAAAACTATAGCAGAAGCTCAGAGGTTCGCTGCTCCTTCAGGAACCTTCAGGGAAAGCAAGAGGCCTAATAAATTCATCAACTATGTTGCACTTATGAATGATCTCTCTGAAGCTGAACCTAACAATGTTTCAGATGCACTCAAACATAAAGTATGGATAGATGCCATGACTAAAGAATATCAGTCCATTATGAAGAATGATGTTTGGGAGATCGTTCCTAGGCCAACCAAGAAGTCTATCGTGTCTTCTAAATGGTTGTTTAAAATCAAGCATGCTACAGATGGTAGTATTGAAAAACACAAGGCCAGATTTGTAGCTAGAGGGTTCTCACAGAAGGAAGGAATAGATTACGAAGAAACATTTGCACCTGTTGCCAGGTACACATCAGTAAGAGCTGTCCTAGCCATTGCAGCAGCAAAGGGGTGGAAGGTACATCAGATGGATGTTAAGACAACATTCCTAAATGGCAAGATCATGGAAGAAGTCTACTTAGAGAAACCTGAAGGGTTTGAAATTCATGATGCAAAGTCTCATGTGTGTAGACTCAAGAAAGCTCTTTATGGGCTCAAACAGGCTCCCAGAGTTTGGTATGAAAGAATTGACACCTACCTGTCAAAGCTGGGTTTCTCTAAGAATGATGCAGATCCTAATCTCTACCTCAAAAGAAATAAAGGTGATATGTTAATTTTAATTTTATATGTTGATGACTTATTAATTATAGGAGATAATCACCTAATAGATCAATGCAAGAAAGATCTATCCACAGAATTTGATATGAAAGACTTGGGGCTTCTTCATTACTTCCTAGGATTGGAAGTATGGCAGAATTCTGATAATATTGTACTGAACCAAGGGAAGTACACCTTGGACATATTGACAAGATTTAGAATGCTAAACTGCAGACCCATGACCTCTCCTATGGAAACCAACTTCCATAAACTTAAAGAAGCAGCAGCAGAATCAAGACCTACTGACCCCACTCAATACAGGCAGATGATTGGGTCCCTGATGTATCTAGTAAATACAAGGCCAGATATCTGCTATGTTGTTAATGCCTTAAGTCAGTTCATGTGTGAACCTAAGGAGATACACCTGGTTGCAGTAAAACATATAATGAGATATCTACAAGGTACCCTAAAGCTTGGTCTTAAATATGAAAAGGTTGACATAGATCTACATGGATTTATAGATTCAGATTGGGCTGGCAGTGTGACTGACAGAAAGAGCACTTCAGGGTGTTGCTTCAGTTTAGGGTCAGCCATGATATCCTGGATCAGCAGAAAACAATCTTCAGTAGCTCAGAGTTCCACAGAGGCTGAATATATTGCAGCTTCAATGGCTGCCCGAGAAGCAGTATGGCTAAGGAAATTGCTTGTGGGATTATTTGGAGAACCTATGAAACCTACAGTTATTCAGTGTGATAATCAAAGCTGTATAAAACATTCTGTAAATCCAGTATTTCAAGACAGGTCCAAACATATTGAGATTCCATATCACTATGTACGAGATATGGTTGACAGGAATGTGATAAAGTTAGAATATGTGTGTACAGGAGATCAGACTGCAGATATTCTGACCAAACCACTTTCCAGAGTGAAGGTTGATCACTTCAGAAAGGGTTTAGGTATGATAGAAAGGTAATCTGCTTTGTAATCTATACTTACATATATTTAAGATGTTTAATGTGTAAACTTCTTTGTCATGTCTGGACTATCTCTTGGCTTCTTGCCGCCTGTGTTCATATCTAAGAGGTGACGATCTCTCAGATACTGAACACTTGTATGTAGACATCATAAGGTGACGATCTTATGATAGTCAAACCAGTAATCATGTTGGATCACTGGTAAGTCATGGATGTGCCATGACCATGTTGTGATACAACATTTGCACAAATGTTATTGCATTATCACAATTTGGATATAATGAGAAATTAAGCACTTCTCATATGGTTATCCTTGTATTGCGTGTTAGGCAATACTGATATCACGTGTAGGTGATATCTCAACCATTGATCATGATTGGATCTCTGGTAAGTCATGGATTTGCCATGACTATGTTGTGATAAACATTTACAAATGTTATTGCACTTATCACAACTTGGATATGATGAGAAACTAACCTTTCTCATAGACTTATGCTTAAGTATTGCGTATTAGGCAATACTAATATCACGTGTTAGATGATATCTTGATGAATCTTACAAATCACATGTTTTGGTGATTTCTTGCATGATCAGGTTGCCTTATCTATCTTCCAAAGCTAAGAGGGAGTGTTAATGCATGGTAGCTTATGCAAGATAAGATATTTCTAACCTTCCTTGTTCTGTTATTTACATGCTTCATGTCTAAACTTATATTGCATATGATTATCGGATTTTACAAACATTGCTTAGCATATTAAATGCTATAAGTTATCGGGTTATTAGCCGATACATACTTGCTATCGGGTGCATAACTATTGGCACCGATCCACATCTGTTATCGGGCTTAATCATCGGGCATATTTGTTATCGGGCTTAATCATCGGGCATATTTGTTATCGGGCTTAATACATACACCGCTTCATTTGGAATTAACAGTGGTTAACAAACTGCACCGGTTGGATTACATACATCGTGCATTTTGAATTATCGGTGTTTACATGAACCGATTCATTATCTTGATCAATCATTATATTATATTACAATATGCTATCGAGGTTTTGAACCGATAAATAGCCTTGTGTTAATAGTATAATTACAAAGGCACCGATCAATGGGTGCATTGATCGGTCATGCCTAAAAGGCATGACCGGTCAATACACCAATTGACCGGTTGCCTAAATGATATATATACCAATTGAATTCATTTGGAGGAGACATAGAAAACATAAAATGATCTCTCTCTTTCAGACCTGCAGATAAAATCAGAATTATTAGACTTCAACATAATTCCTCATATACATTTATAGCATACATAGTTCATAACTTATTCTTTAATTGAAATTGAAATAACTTTACACAAACAATCAAAATTTCCAAGGAAATAATAATCAGGGTTTCAGGGATAACTATCAGGGGAACAATAATCAAGGCTTTCAAAGGAGAACATGGAATACAACCCCTAATAATGGAAACGTGGTGACGCCATTAGACAACCCATCAAGTTCGCAGAATCAAGAAAATCATCCTACTAGTAAAGTGTTTCTAGCAGAGGCGGCCTTATCCAGTTGGTGTAGGCTCCACAATACAAACCAACATTCTGAGTTGCAGTGTCTTGAATTCAAAATTGCAACCGACATATTCCAGCAGGAGATGCGAAGCAATGATCCACTTGAAAATCTTCCTACAATAGGATATGAAATGGTCCCGACTACTCGGTATGATCAAGCCATGGTTGTGGAAAGCTACAAACATTTACCAAGAGGAGAAAATAACCAAGCTCAGAATGGGAGATTTCCACCAGAATCGGCTAATGGACCAATGGTACCTCCTGGTTCCTAGTTTCCACCCGCATCAGCAAATGAACCTATTGAAGACTTAGAGTATTATTTCCCACCTTTGAATAACAGCTTCCTAGTTGAGGGGATAAAAGAAGTATTCCACCAGTCCTCAGGAGGTGTAGGTCCGAGGGTATACCAAAGGAATCAAAGAAATCAAGAACCTCTGACAACATCGATCCCTCCAAACAATTTCTCTACTCCTCTAGATCCCCAAGCTAGTAATAATCCAGAGTATCCACAAAATGCGCGAGACTATAGGCCATAGAATGTGCCTCCTCCGCCAAGAAGTGAAATGAAAAGATTGGCTATGTTGGTATTGGAAGAGCTCAAGAAGGTTAAAATTACCCTCCCACTGTATGAACTACTGAAAGTATCATAAATTAAAGACATTGTGATTCACAGTCTGAGTGATTCAAACATAGTAAGGCCAAGTGTTCTGAATACGTCCAAAGAAGTGATCAATAATGTTCAGGCCTCCGTTAATGTAATTGAAGATGAAGCTGATAGCAAGCAACAATCTGAACAAGACGAATGTATGGTCCAGATCGTTACCTTCCCAGCTAAAAAGGAAGATATGTTAGAAGGAAAGGTATTGCTCAAAAGAGGCGAGGCTAAGAAAACTCAACCCACTGTCAAAGAAAGTCTCACTACAAGTAAGATCCTTCCAGAAAAAGGGGTTGTGGCTAAGAAAGATGCGATCAAGAATGGAAAGCCTCTAAAGAATACAGATAATTCAAAAGAGGAAACGTTAGAAAAAAGTGACAATTCAAAGATCAATGAAGTGAAGAATCAAGAACGCAATGAGGATTCCTCAATCCTTTACCAAGGGAAAGATGAGCTAGCCCCGTTCCTGTTGTCAGTCAGAATCTTTGGGAAACTATTGCACAACTGTCTATATGATTCAGGAGCTTCTAGTAACGTGATGCCTTTAGCTGTCTGTCAGAAGCTGGGAATAACTCCTGCACCTACCAGGAGGAAAGTTACTCAATTAGACAAGACAGAAGTTCCGGTCATGGGAGAACTGAACAATATCCACATGCAATTAGCTGCAGACCCGAGGGTTCAAAACTTCATAGACATATCAGTCATGGATATACCCGACACATATGGGATGCTTCTGAGTAGAGATTGGTCACAGAAGTTGAATGGATATGTATCGACAGACTTTGCACATATGTGGCTACCCTGGAAAGGAGTTCCAAACCAAATCAAAATCGACAGTACTCCAAGATTGAGACTTATGATAACCGAGTATGGAGAAGATAATGAAGTCCTATTCTTAGAAACTGATTTAGGGACGTACAAACCTAAAGTAGAAGAAGTCCTGATGATACAGAACCTGCGAGACAAGGACAGTCAACAAGAAGTGATGGAGTCTACAGAAATTGTCGTGGAAAGTGACCAAGGATCCGACCAGGATGATGATGGAATGTTTGAAAACTTTAGGAAATTTGTCCACAGGAATGTACAACAAAGTGTACAACTTGGCAACTTGGCGTCTGTCCAAGACCTGCTCCTCCCTAACTGGTGTAGGATACATAATGCCATCCATTCAGAATTATCCTGTACTATGTGCCAGACTGCATTAGAACAAGTATACAAGAGGGTCCCAGAAACATTGATTGTAGAAGAAATTAAAGATCCAGAAGTTGAATGTTCTTCAGAAGATGAAACTCGATCCAACACATCAGTAGAAAGCCAAGAGGTCCAAGAGTCAGAGGGCCAAGAGAATTCAATGTGGACATTAAGGTTCGATGGATCTAAGTCCAAGCGAGGATCTGGAGCTGGCTTCGAATTAATCAGTTCGGCAGGAGAAACCTACCTTGCCGCCCATAGGCTACAGTTCCCATGCACTAACAATGTGGTTGAATATGAATCATTGGTTCATGGATTATTGCTGGCTATCAGAAAGAAAGCTAAAATACTGCAGGTATATGGAGATTCAGAAATAGTAATAAGGCAGATCAGAAGGCAGTACGTGTGCCATGACAAAAGGTTGACTAGATATCGGAATTGAGTCTGGGATCTCATTGAAAGTTTTGAGGCCTTCAATATCAAGTCCATATATAGACATCAGAATCAAGTGGCTAATTCCCTTGCACAAGCTGCCAGCTCTTTGGTACCATTAGCTATGGAGGGATTAAAAAAGTTCACGGTAGAACTAACCTCAGTACCTTCAGTCCCAGATAACATCACCAACTTTCAAGTCTTTGAAGACGACAAGCACATCTTAGATTTCTTGACCAACACGGATGTCTTCTTGGCCCAAATCATTGATGAAGATGAAGTAGAGGGAGCAGAATTAGATGCGGAAGGAGTTCTGAATTTGAAAACAAACACTATTCCCAAAGGAATGGTGGAGTTAGAACGAATCTTTGACCCCGACAAATTGAGAGAGATGAAAAGCCATAGCATGGGAGGAGATCAATGTGACACGATCAATGTCGGTGATGGCGGTCAAGTTAAGAATGTATTCATTGGGAAAGCTTGCACCTCGCTGGAAAGAAATGGTATCTTAAAAAATATAAGAGATTTCCTAGATGTCATCGCTTGGAGCTATGAGGATCTCAAGACTTATGATACTACAATCATCACGCATACAATTCCTTTGAAGCCAGGAAGCAAACCATTTAGACAAAGACAAAGGCCGGTCAATCCTTTACTGGAACCTCTAATATATCAAGAGGTTAAGAAGCTGCTCTCAGCCAAAATCATCTTTCCAGTGAGACGTGGGGCGCCAACCTGGTTCCCGTTAGGAAAAAGAGTGGAGAAATCAGATTGTGTTGATTTAAGAAATCTCAACCGAGCCTCAGAAAAGGAGAATTATCCACTACCATCGCTGGATGAAGTATTGCAGATTGTTAACGGGTCACAAATGATGTCGTTTCTGGATGGATATTCAGGTTATAATCAAGTATTGGTTGAACCTGAAGATTGACTGAAGACCGCTTTCACTACCAAGTGGGGAACGTTTGCATACAAAAGGATGCCTTTTGGTCTTATCAATGCTGGGGCCACATTTCAAAGAGGCATGGATATCGCCTTCAGAGACCTAATTGGGAAATGCATCATCATATACATGGACGATATCACAGTTTTCTGCAGAAAAAGGGAAGATCATGTGGATGATTTAAGAAAAGTCTTCCAAAGATGCAAAAGATATGGTGTTTCTCTTAATCCGAAGAAATGCATATTTGGGGTTACAGAAGGAAAGCTGTTAGGCCATGTCATTTCAGAAAGAGGAATCTCTATTGATCTTGAAAGAGTGAAGGCTATATCAACCATCAACTTGCCAGCCAATAAGAAGGAACTCAAATCATTCTTCGGCAAGATCAACTTTGTCAGAAAATTCATCACCAGGTTCGCCGAGATAGTCAAGCCTTTGAATGAGATGTTGAAGAAAGACGTGAAAATTGAATGGCTGACATAGGCTAAGAGAGCATTCGAGGAGATAAAGTTAGCAATCGCAGAAGCACCAGTACTGATCAGTCCTGATTACATGAAGCCCTTCTACCTGTATTCTTTCGCCTCTGAATAGACTTGTGCAGCTATTCTCACCCAGAGGAGTGAAGAGAAGGACGAGAACCCAATTGCATTCATGAGTACCCCGTTGAAAGATGCGGAACTCAGATATCCCAATATTGAAAAACAGGCATATGCATTGGTCAAAGCCATTAAAAAATTCAGACATTACCTGTTAAGGGCCAAGATCTACGCAATTGTACCAGATGCAACGGTAAAAACCCTGCTCGTGCAAAATGAACTAGGGGAGAGAAGAGGCAAGTGGGTCGCCATCATTCAAGAATTTGATATTGAAATCCAGCCTATGAAACTTGTTCGAGGGCAAGCTTTAGCTCAGACACTAGCAGTCGACGGCCCCGGATTGATCCAACAAGTTTATGAGTTGGATGATGTCACCCTAGATGAATGGTACAAGGAAATTGTGACTTACCTGGTCAACAACAAATGCCCTGCTCACATGACACCCACTCAGAAAAGAGCATTAAGCATAAAATGTTAGCATTATATGCTTCATGGATCTGTCCTATATCACAGGAATCACGAGGGAATATATCTAAGGTGTGTTGGCAAAGAGGAGTCCAAGCAAATAGTTGAACATTTTCACTTCAAGTTCGGAACAGGACATGGTGCTAACCTCGCTACAGCTCATCAAATCCTGAGAGCAGGATATTATTGGCCCACACTTTTCAAAGATACATTTGATCATGTCAAGACTTGTCACACTTGCCAAGTCGCAGCTTTCAGAGAGAAAAATCCCACCATGCCCCTCAATCCAGTAATCGAAGCAAGACCATTTGCGAAATAGGGAATGGATTTTATTGGTGTCATCAACCCCGCATCCTTGGCACAACACAGGTATATCATCACTGCTACTGATTACTGTACCAGATGGTCGGAGGCTCAAGCTCTCAAGGTATGCAGTACTGAGGCCGTAATTAAATTCCTGGAGGAAAACATTATTACAAGATTTGGGTGTCCTTATGCATTGGTTTGTGACAATGGCTCAGCCTTCACATCATTGAGATTTTCAAATTGGGCTTTTGAGTACGGTGTATAACCCTTAAGTTTTCGTCTAATTATTATCCTCAGGGTAATGGGTTAGCCGAGTCAACTAATAAAAACCTACTCAGTGTTATCAAGAAACTGCTGGAGAGAAGTTCGAGAGAATGGCATACCCAATTGAGATTTGGCCTCTGGGCAGATAGGATTAGGACCAAGAACGCATTAGGGATTTTGCCTTATTTTCTAGTTTATGGTCAAAACCCGGTATTCCCCATGCAACTTAGGATCCCGACCTTGAGATTTATCCAAGAATACATGGAAGACACCGATGTTGTCCAAGCCCGATTAACACAGCTATTGAATCTTGAGGAAAAGAGAGATCAAGCACTGGAAAATTAGTCGTGAAAAGATGGTTCGATCGACAAGCTAGAGTCAAGGCGTTCCGGATATCGGATCTTGTCTTATATTGGGACAAATCACACGAAAAAAAGGGGGAGCATGATAAATTTGATAGATTATGGAAGGGCCCTTATCAAATCTCTGAGATTCTAGGAGAAAATGCATTCAAGCTAAAGACCCTAACTGGAGAGGACGTTCCATTGCCTGTCAATGGGAGGTATCTCAAACATTACTTTCAGTCCTAGAGTTTAGGAGGTTTGCCTTTGTATATAGTTAGTGTAGTTGCTTTTGTTTTCGTTCGTTTGGTTTGGTTTGTTTTGGGTCTGTCCTTCGTTTTGCTTTTTGTTTTTGTTTGGGTGGTTTCGATGTCTTAGTTTAGGTTGGTTGTTTTGTCCCGAGGGGTGTCCATTTGAAATTGGGCGATTTTGTGATGAAACACTCTGACCTCCCGCTAGATTGTTCGTCCCATTTGGATAATTATGAAGTCTTTTAGAAGCACAAAGAAATTTTTCTTGATAAAATTTTTAGTCAAGCTGTATTTGCAACGAAGTAAGATTGGCTTATTGGACTCAGATATTATTGTCCTTCAGTTATTTATATCTTTTCACACTTATAATCTCCGAGTTGTTATGGTTTTCAGGCAAAGCTGTGATCGGTAAAAAATCTAAAATCTGGCTTCAGTGCCACCGCAATCCTCAAACCCTAGTAAGCTTCACTGCTTACGAGCCACAAGAATTGATGGATGAAAAAGCAATATCAAAAAGGAAAAAGTGAGGAAATGAAAGGAAAAATCAAAAGAAAAAATGAGCTAAAAATGAAATATCAAAATTGGCTAACGGGAATATACGGATAACTCCATTGGGGCTATAGACGCCTGACTGGCAATGGAGCAATGTTCGTGAGCTTGCGGCGATAACCTTGTCGGGACTATGGACGTCTGACTGGGAACGAGGCTCTATCCAGGATGCTTTTGAAGTTCAGATAAACTATGTAGCTTGTCACAGGGGAACCTGGGGATCGTGATTGTCTTGTTGAGGGGAATTAACTTATTGCACACACATGGATAACTATGGACTTAATGCTTTGTCCTGATATGAAAATCTCTTCTTGTAAGTACTGTTTAACTCCTCATTTTATTGAGGGAGATTTTGAGTTTTTCTTTAAGATGGATTGATTCTCAATTGTTCGCGAACATTCTCAGTGGTGTCACCAGATGTTGTGACCATTTCACACATCGCCCCATTAGAATGGGGACCCCCTCTTTTGCTTTTGGTTTTGTTTTTCTCTCTGCTTTTAGGATTTTGAGTGAGTGAGTGGTTTGATTGAGCTGGCTGGACTAAGGCTAAACCTCGAAAGCTCAGTTTTTTTGGATTTCATTCGAGCTAAGTCTAACCAAATTTTGGAAAATTGTTAGTCTACCTGAAGGTTCAAGATTGTCAAAATGAAATATACCTTTTAGGAGAGTCAAATTGGTTAGGTCAAGGATAGGATAGGTCTCAGGTCAGGTCTAGATTGAAGGAAGGTTTTTCTGGGTAAGGTCTTGTTTGTTTCTGAGTCTGAGTCAGCTAAGCATGGTCAGTGAAGAATGGGAGTCCAGTTGGCCAAGTTAAATGGAGAATGAGATGGATTAAGGGCCTAAAAACCTAAAATTCGCTCCTGACCCTTCCAGAGGGACCAGAGCGAATTTCATTCTAAACACATCTAAACTAAACTGAAAGCCCAACCCTTCTTTCATAGCTTTGGAGCGAATTATGAGCCAATTTAAAATTACAAATAATTTATTTCCCACCAAAAACATATTTCAAATTATTAAAATAACTTTATGTGCAAGTCCCGCTTTGTTGATTTTAGGATCAGAAATGTAAGCAATCAGAGAAGCAACACAATGAACAATGAACACAGTATTTTACCCTAGGAAAACCTTCCTACTCGAGGGAGAAAAACCCAGCAAAAATATATCTCATAGATATATATACATCAGATGAATAAGAGCAGAAATCTGCTTTACAATCAGACCCTTCTCAAGGGCGAACTTGATACAATAAATGAGGAGAATCTCTCCTTAATACAACTGAGTATTAAGCTCCTAGCAATCTGATCTGCTACTCAAGGATGGCCATTGCTGAAAGATTGAACTGCTTCTTGAAGGTATGAATGAAGATGAGAATTATTGATTGTAGAATGAAATAACATCACCTTGTTTATATATCAGCCTAAGCGACCCTTCATCTAGGTCGACTCTTTTGATAAATAGCAAATAAAGATATGATTTGTAATAAGGCCGACTTGCCTTAATTATCATTTATTATTTTTACTTGGGAGAAAATATCTCCCTAAGCTACAAACACTAACACTTCCTCTTAGCTAGGGAGGTATTTTCTCGATATCCTCATCATGGAGTCTCTCAACATGGCGCCCACAATGGCTACACCCATTTGTGGAAAGATCAAAGGTTCATCACGGAGTCTGTCAATGTGACATCGTCATGGAGTCTCTCAACATGACGTTCACTATGGCTACTCCCATGTGTGAAAAGAAACGCATGTACAAGTGTCCATCACGGAGTCTGTCAACGTGATGTCGTCATGGAGTCTCTCTACATGACGTCCACCATGGCTACTCCCATGTGTGGAAAAACACAAGCACAAAGGGTTCATCACGGAGTCTCTCAATGTGATGTCGTCATGGTCTCTCTCAACATATGTCTCATCTTAGTCTCAGAGATGAACAAGGGCTCACACCTCATATTTCTCCGTCTTAGAGAAATATACACTACAAGGGCTTTCACCTCATATTTCTCTGTCTCAAAGAAATATACACTACAAGGGTTTTCACCTCATGTTTCTCCTTCTCAGAGAAACATACGCTACAAGGGCTTTCACCTCATGTTTCTCCGTCTCAGAAAACATACGCTACAAGGGCTTTCACCTCATACTTCTTCGTCACAGAGAAATATACTTTACACAAATCTTCATGATGATGTGATTCCCTCTGAAGCTCCAAGTTCTTGCATCAACCTCCTGACCTCCTCGTCCAAGGTTGCCTCTAATGGTTTGTCAGACTCCCTCTGAATGTTAATTCCTCCTCTTCGAAGAAACTGATCACAATGACAATCTGAATAGGTTCTTCCTCTTCGAGAGATGTCTCCAGTTATGTGCCACCAACTCAGTCCCATGGCAGCAAGTTGTGTCTCCATTCTTCAGCCTGCGTGACTTCCTCACAGGATGCATCAAGCTCTTCCTCCTTTGAATGCAATCTCTCATCATCCTTTTGCTCCTCGATCCGTCCTAGAAGCATTTTAGAGAGAGATTACTAATAGTTCATAGAATTAAACTATCCTGAAGAGAGATACCAATGTTATTGCATGAATTAATAACTACATAAGAAATTCATGAACATTATTCAAGGATACGAAGTACTCATCTCGTTATTGATTAATCTTCCTTGCAATCCACCAATTGTTCTTTCCTAAGCTTTGCACTTGAAGGTTCAGATCTGGTGGACACAAGACTTCCAGATACGCCCAGATTTCTTCTTGACTGTTGACTTCAGAAATCAGATATCAAGGATGGCAACATGTAAAGATACAACATACACCACTCCATCGCTCAGGATGCTCAAAGATCAGGGATAGACTTCATAAACTCCTCATTCCAGAAGTCTCAAGGTTGTGACCCAGGATGATTTCAGACATTAATCACTTGCACAAAAAATAATATTTATATATTGCAGTCCTTTAACTCACAAGGCAGACTATGCCAATATAGAACATAACCACCAACGCACAGGAAATTCAAAGGGTTGCAGAAATCGATTATAAGTTCTTTGCATAAACAAATCGGATAATAGCATACCCACACCAATAAGCACACATATGACAATCGCTCAGAATCACACCAATCCTCCAATGAATCTTTGAACCGAAGGTTTCAAGTGATATAGCTATTTCCAGAAATGACCCCGTATCATCTCCTCATAGCCCGTCGATGCTCATAGAGAAACTTCACTTCAAGAACTGCTCTGCCTGATATCATAACAACAAGCGATGCCGGTAATAGATATTCCTGCTATGTATTAAGCCCGATACTGGTTTGGGTGTTCCCGTCCAACTGAAAGCAAAACAATCTGGGATTGAAGATAATGATCCCACTCCGGCTGTGCATAAAATATCACAATTGGCACTTGACTCCAGGATATCGATGACAATATTAAGAACAACGCCTGATGAGAAGGCCACATCTCCGATTCATCTCCAGACGATATTGATCTTCAATGCCATTACAAAAATAACTCGGCGTCATGAGAAGTTTAGTCCTTCATGACTTCTTATTTGACACATACGAGGCCTTTCAATAAAGATTCAACTACGAACTAAAAAATCTCAATAAATCCTTCGCCTGGTCAGAGAGAAGCAACACAATGAACAATGAACACAGTGTTTTGCCCTGGGAAAACCCTCCTACTTGAGGGAGAAAAACCCAGCAAAATTATATCTCATATATATATATATATATATACATCAGATGAATAAGAGCAGAAATCTGCTTTACAATCAGACCCTTCTCAAGGGCGAACTTGATACAATAAATGAGGATAATCTCTCCTTAAGACAACTGAGTATAAAGCTCTTGGTAATCTGATCTGCGACTCAAGGATGGCCATCTGCTGCTGAAAGATTGAACTGCTTCTTGAAGGTGCGAATGAAGATGAGAATTATTGATTGTAGAATGAAATAACATCACCTTGTATATATATCTGCCTAAGCAACCCTTCGTCTAGGTCGACACTTTTGATAAATAGCAAATAAAGATATGATTTGTAATAAGGCCGACTTGCCTTAATTATCATTTATCATTTTAACTTTGGAGAAAATATCTCCCTAAGCTACAAACACTAACACCCTTCCCTAGGCATCCACTTGAGGGGACATAAAATAACTTAATAAAAATATAACATTAAAGTAAATAATATAATATTAACAAGAGAAATTTGCTGTATATTTAAAATACTCCTGTCGGAGTTGTAGAAAGCACTGCTGAGGCATCAAAAACCAAATTTGAACATGCCAAGATGTAATTGAGGCAGTGGGATGAAGATTGGTGCTAACTTGGAGACTTACTAAAATTAGGCCCCCAAAAAGTTTGAAAAACACCTTGAGAGTTCGAAAATGCTTTGGAAAGCGTCAGTGCAATCCATAATGCCATTTGGGCTGAAAGCCATCAATAGAAAGCAAGAAAGATTGAATTGGTGCACTCCAAGAAGTTTGGAGTTCTCCCAGCCCACTTGGAAGTTTAAAACTCAGAAACTGGCCAAAAGCTCATGGAACAATATTGCGTAAAATGGGGACATTACATGCTTAATGATGCTAGACAATTTTGTATTTATTAAAAAATTTAACAACCACAATAAGAGCAAACACACAAGATCCACACTATTAAGAACACGAGATTTACATGGAAACCTTTTCAGGGAAAAACCACGGAGAAGGACTGCTTGGATCTACTGTCCAAATTTAGCCACACAAAAATATTATTGGTCTAACAATATTTGCAGGCATCAACCCACTAGAGACACCAATCTCCACTTTCAATATTTGTAGGCACCATTCTACTGGAAACACCAATTCCCACAATTAGCTCCAACTCAGCAAGAGACACCAATCTCTTCTTTTAGGAGGCACCAACCTCTTCTGCCAAATTCACCTTCTAGATGTTGCTTCTTCAATGGATGATGAATATTTTTGTGCACTTTCACAGTTTATATTAAATCTGTTGTGCTCTATATTCAAATGATAAATTTTTTTTTTCCCACACAATACTTACAATCACGCTTCACCTTTTTATATCCCTTTGGGTGACAAAATTAATTACATAAAACACATAGGTCAGCCCTATAAAATTAAATTATTATATAAAATTTCCATGAGTTGGCTTCGAATTACACCTCTTTCAAAATAATAAAATTCCTTGAGTCTGCCAAACAATTGAAGCAAATATAACAAACAATCTCCCAAACTTTTGCATTTTGCTTCTTCAGCGGATGATGAACATACTTTTTTGCACTTTAACACTTAATAAAATTTACTCTGTATTAAATCTGTTTTGCATTAAATAATCTCTGATCTGTATTCAATTGATAAAACATTATCACATGATACTTACAAACATGCTTCACCTTTTTATACCCCTTTGGCTGCCAAAATAATTTACATAAAACACATAGGTCAGTTCTATAAAATCAAATCATAATAATAAAATTCCATTTGCTGGCCAAACAATTAAAGCAAATATAACAAACAATCTCCCAAACTTTGACATTAACAGCCTTCGTCATCAATGACAATATTTCCAAGAATCTCACTTTGACATAATTTATTTTGAACAATATCCCCTCTTCAACAAACACACTTTGACATCAATGCATTTCCAAAATATGATCTTTGTAGCTCTTTTTGCAAAAGAACCATTAAAAACTATCTTTATGGCCCTTTGTTCATTGATTGGCCTTTTTGAATGTGTTGAGTTTAGTCATGCTTAACCTACAAACATTTGCTTTGAGGATGTCAACAAAATAGCAATGCTTTGCATTGTTAGGAACTTAGTTGGAAATCTTGTCATAGTTGGTCACATAATCTCTTTCTCCTTAGTATGATCTCTTTTCAATTTGATAACCCAAGGGTTATTATAGATATATTTTGTGTTGTTTCTTGCATCTTCCACATCTAGTCTCATCCTATGTTACCCAAAGCTTTTGGGATGGGGATTATAGGGGATAGGGGGATGCGTATTGGAGACTGGGACGAGATTGAGTCATTTTTGGGGGACGACAAGGGGACAGCCATTAATAAATCAGAATTTTTTTAAAAATATAGAAAATTTCGAATATTCATATGATGGCATTGATAAGGTAATCATCGTGTACATTATAGAAGCTTATCACATAATAGTAGAGTTCAATTGAGATTTTCATTTCATTAGTGGTAGGACAAAACTATTGTGATGGATTTAGGCAATTTAGTAATGAAATCTTTTTAAGAGATAAAAAACCATGGGCAATGGAGCTGCCTTCAGCTGACCCAGCCATGGTCATGCTTGAAATTAAGTCAATCAAAGTAAACTTGAAATCATTAGGGAAGCATTTTAATTAGAGATTGGAAAGTGATTATGGAGGAGTGAAACCTTTCTCCATGGGACCTCCTTCCTACCCTATTCTTGAGAATTTTCCATTCAAAATGCCTGTTGATGTAGGAGGCCTACAACTGTGGAGGAGGAAGCAAAGGACCACAAAATATTCCTAGGAGAGATGAAGCCTTTGAGAATCATTTTGCTGCTACTACTCCCTAATCTTGATTTTGATCAGGTGCTAAATTTTTTATGAGGCATGTCATGTCTGAGGAAGCTCTTACAGATCTTTACCCCCTACTTAAAGCAAAAGTCAACCAGATTGTTAAAATATTCAATATTAGGAAGATTTTTTCCATATTTTCCTAGCTTTTTGAATTGAGCTAGCAATCAAATGGTATTGTTTTCATGACATTTTCTTGAATGTGAAATGACAGATGTCCTTACCGATTCAAAATAGTTTACAATTTAGGGATGGATGTCATGTTGACAACTTCTAAGTTATGTTTCACCAATAAAAAATATATGAAGTTATGAACATTCAACATACCTTACCTAATCTAGCAATGCTATGGAATAAACATATCGACACACTTAAATTTGGATGCTTGTGAACATTAATGAAATCCTAAATACATAATTTTTCATTACTTTTGTGTATTTTTAAAAAATCAAATTGTAATGTCCCCTTCTTGGACCTGATTTTCTCTGCGACTGTTGGTCTTTTGTTTGAAAACTCGGAGGCCAGTCGGAAGGTATAATTAGGGTTTCCTATTTTTGAGGAGGACTTCGTTCATTTTGGGTGTTTTCCTTGGCGGCTTCTTTCTGGTTGCTCAGAGAGCTTCGCAACGGTATATTCATCTCTGCTTTCGAGGCAATTCTTAGAATTTACTATTTTTAGTAAGTTCTATTTTTGGCAGTATCCAGGTGGCATCAGGCAATCTCCTTTTCTTGTTCAGTCGACTCAAAAGGGCGTAGACAGATTCGAGCTCCAGAATGCAAGGTTGAGAAGTCAAGTAATTTCAATTTTAAATAACATTATAATTATAATGTTATTTTACCCCTTGGCCTAGTCAAATGACTTAATGACAACTTAAAAGGGGGTTTCTAAGGGTGGCGCTTTCATGGAGTATATTTAATATTTTTTTGTCCTAAGCCAAAATCAAAACCAAGGCGTGACTTACCAAGGTGAAGACTTTATTATATACCTTGACTTTTGCGCTAGGAAAGATGGGGCGCCATGTTGAAGGTGAGATTAGGGTTTGAGGTGAAGTTGCATTTAGGGTTTCGTGGAGTTCAAGGAATCTATATATTGGAGTCTTGTGCATCATGGAGGGATCTTTTTGCAGAATTTTGTCTGGCTGCCGTCTGGCTCTGGGATTTGCTTCAAGGAATGAAGGCCTTCTAGCACAGGCATCGCTTCTTGTTTGAAAGACAACAACTAGTGGTGATTTAATCTCTATGTATTGCATTTGATAGTAGTTTATCTTCAGAGTATTGCATTATTAATCATTTAAGCATTATAGTGTATTCAGTTTTCTGCATCCAGGAAACCGCGACTGCATGTTTTTCATTCATAAAACAGAAAACACCAAAAATATCATTCTGGGTATTAGCCCATTGCATTTGTTTGACCTAGGCGTTGCATTTCCTAAGTTTGTAGCATTTTAGAAGCTTGCATTGAATTTTAAGAGCAAATCGCACCATTCTGCTAAATCGTACCATTTGGGAGTGCATTGAAATTCGTGCAGGTTGTATGCATGGGTTTTGGGTTGGTTTCTTTGTCTTGTCTTAAGCATCTCCATTAATAAGGGTTATTGCATCTGATTTGCTGGTCATTTGGAGGTTATATGTGAAGAATATGAGCATGTGAAGTAGTCCTATGGACTGCTGTTTATGCATTTAATGTGCAGATTTGTAACAGGAATCGGGAGATCCAGTATATTGATCTTTGAAGCTATTGGATTTAGTATTTCTACTTCAGTTCATAATGGCTCTCCATAATGTAATGTGATCCCTTAGAAATTCTACAAGATTTGAACAGAGGAATCCACACTTTGTAAAGGCTGACAGTAGTACTGGCTGTCTTGGTATCATGCTTCATTTCTAGTTGTAATTCTCAAACTCACTCAAGTTGTTGTAATAAGTTTATCCTCCACCCTATGGTAGCTACTCTCCCTTCTTGGGTCGGAAAGCACATTCCGGGTGTTGAGTGTTTTTAGTTTCTGCATTACTAATCAAACAAGCATTATAGTTTTCACTCCGTCATATGGTCGCCCCTGTCCGTTTGGAGTGGGTAGCACATACTTGGCGTAGAGTTCCCATTCCAGTTTTAGAATAGGGGATCCTCTGACCAATGCTCGCCATCCCGGCGCCATGCTGGTTAGAGTTTTTTGCATAAGCAATTGTTTTAAAGATCCTCTGACCAATGCTTGCCATCCCGGCGCCATGCTGGTTAGAGTTTTCTGCATAAGCAACTGTTTTAAAGATCCTCTGACCAATGCTCGCCATCCACGGCGCATTCTGGGTAGAGTTGTTTCAGCACATGGAATTATATTCTAACTTAAACGAACAATCATCTAAGTTATTGCAATCCAACTTGTTTTAAAATTTAAAAAAAAAAAAATTGGCTAGGGATATTCCACAAATGTATTGTTGCTGGGCCTCCTCAAGATGGTCAGAGGATGTCTAGGTGCCCCCTGTTTGCCCAGGAATGGCTAACTGTCCCCTGGCATTTCCTGTTTTTTCTCAGACATCCTTGGGACATTTCCTATTTTTACAGATTTTTGGGGACATTTCCATTGAAGCTACAACATAACAAGAACACATCTCTAGGTGACTATCAACCTCACAAAGAATTCAACAATTGTGCATATGGAAATACTTGTGAGGAATCTCTTTGATATGATCATTGAAGAATCAGGCATAAGTGTGCTCATTGAAGATACTTAGAAATGTTTAGCTAGTTAGGGCACGTAGCCTCCAACTTTTAAATTAATGGTTTTAGACCATCAAGGAATCAAGATATTAGAAGCACAGTTTGCAAACTCTACACGTTCCCCTCTGAGTTGCCAAGTACTCTCCATTTTTTTTTACCCTGCGAGTATTTACACGTTTAACTCGTGAGTTTATATAGACATAGGAATAAAAATGCCCATGTGGGTAAAACTTTGGTTAAAACAAGTTTTTCACACATTTTCTTTGCTATAAAACCATGCAAATTTTCTTTTGAGATGTCAATTATTAATTTAATACATTTTTTAACTGAATTTTGTAAAAAAAATGTTTTTCAAGAAATTTTAATTTTTAATACTTTCTAAGTTTCCGAGTATTTGCAAAGTCGAAAATTTTGGGCTTGTCGAGTACTCTCTGAGAATTTGCGAAGTATGATTAGGAGTTTTAATGGCCCAAAAGGGAGTTATTCAACTTATCATTTTGTGGTCATTTTCTTAGATAATAAATTGTATGATGCATTGTTGGATTAGGTGTGGTTGATAATAACCAAAGCTGACCTCAACTAGGTGAAATAAGGGTATGAAATGCATAATTGATCTAAGGAATGAGTTTGTAAGTGAGGAAGTAGCATCATTTGATTCATTAGATTCAGAGTTAGGAGATGGGTTGTTTGAGAAGGGAGAAGGCCCCATGGAGTGGAATGTTGAAGGAATCCTAAACTTGTAACCATTGTTTGAAGATGATAGAAGATACTTCAGTTGGTTGTTCCATTGGCGAATGGAAGACTATGGAGTATTCTAACTCAATTGTAATATGATTTAATTAATGGAGGTTAGTGAGAAAGAGCATGTAAAAGGAGATGATAGAAAAGGAAAAAGCATGAAAGATGATCCTTTTGCACCATAGATTTCTATATACCCTTCACAATTTATGGAATGCAAGTTAGGGAATGCAAATTTTGATGATACACTAGTTTATTAGTTTGAAGGGAATAATGACATGAAATATCAAGAATCCACCATAGTGAAAGTAAACTTGGGAAAAGAGGGGAGTTTGCTGGTGATATAGGTTAGAGATATGTGGAACCTTAGGCTGAAGGTTGCTACATTCAAGACATTCTTGGAATACGAAGATACCTCTGCTTGGATGTACAAAGATTTGAAGTTGAACAGGGTACCAATAGAATTATGTTGTCAAAATTTCATTGGTACTTGGTGTTAATGCATTATAGCTCCTGCAAGATAAGTAAAACCATACTTATATATGCTGTTATTCATACTATTTAAATCATGCTGACAATACTTATCGCATTGTTGATAATAATTCATACATCGATATTGAGTATTGATATCCATACTAATGATATCGATATCGTACTATGCTATCAATGACAGCATACTACGATGCCGATATCATTAGTAATGCCTTGATGTAACTACAGTTCAATAATGTGTATCGAACTTAATTATATTGCAATGTGTATCGAACTTAACTAAATGCTGTTGTTAATAAAGCACCTATTCAAATATACAATGCGCCTTTGGTTATCGGGTGCATTAAGGCACCGATCCTAATTATGATATGCAATATGATTATCGGGGTTATATGTGAACCGATCCATTATAGCATTTGTTAAGAGATAAAACAAACGTATATTGAAAAGGCACCGATCAATGGGTGCATTGATCGGTCATGCCTAAAAGGCATGACCGGTCAATACACCTATTGACCGGTTGCCTAAATGATATATATACCAACTGAATTCATTTGGAGAAGACAGAGAAAATATTTAAATGATCTCTCTCCCACAGTCTGCACATAAATAAATCAGAATTGTTAGACACAAAATAATAAATTGCAATCACATAGCATTACTAGTTTTTAACTTGTTCTTCAATAGAAATTGAATATACTTAACACTTGGAACATAACCAACACAAAGAAAACTATATATACTGAATTAGAACTATGCAGTGAAAGCCCAATAAAAGAATAATAAAATGCTTTAAGTAAGGATTATTTTTTAAAATAGAGATGAGTGATTGGGTGTCACCTATAGCCTTCTTGTTGAAGGAGTTGCAACAAATCAGGATATGCGTGGAATTCCAAACATCGAATGTGGTCACAATCAAAGATTCATTTCCTATCCCATTTATAGATTCTATCCTTGAAGTAATAGCGGGATGTGAAATTTATTCATTTTATGGATTGTTTTTCTGGTTACAACTAGATGAGTATAGTGTTGAAGATCACTTTTAAAGTGGGAAATGGAGTCTATGCTTACAATTGAATTTCATTTGGATAATGTAATGCTCTTGGTAAATTCCAAAGGATTATTCTTCGTATCTTTGACAAAATATCTTTATCGAACTTCAAAGCATTTCTTCATGATTAGTCAATTATGGTGACCAAGAGACACATTTGAAGGCCTTAGAAAAATGCATGGAGTAGTAGAGAGTAACACGATAGGCTTTAAATCCAAAGAAATGTAACATTATGGTACCATTAGGGAAGCTTCTTGGGCAGATTGTTTGTGGTGCTGGATTAAAGATGTGTTGTAAAAAATTAAACTTAATTGTGTAAATGAAAGCCGTAAAAGATGTTAAGAGAATAAAGTCATTTTTGGGCCATGTTGGATATTATTTGATGTTTCATTAAATTTTTTTTCACATTCATACCCTTTAGACGTATTAAATAGAAAAAGAGTTCCATTTATATGGTCAGCCAAATATGAGCAAACATTTGTTGAATGAAAGGTACAACTTATAATCTCCCCTATTTTATCACATCCAAATCAGGATAAAGAATTTCATGTGTATGCCGATGCTTGCAACTTGCCATTATAGCTAGATTGGCACAAGTAGGATCACAAAGATAAGATCATCCAATTGTCTTTGCAAGCAGATTACTGTCAAATGTTAAAAGGAATTATTGTCAAGAGTTGTCTTTGGGAAGCTCTTGGCAGGGTTTATTGCATAGAGAAGTTTTGACACTACTTACTTGCCACACCATATGATAATGCAATTTTTCTTCTTATATATAGCCCACTGCTTGGTAATGATTCATTTCACATGTGCCAGCTTGTTTGACAATATGGCTTCTCTTAAATTGGCAATATAACGTTATTATTCGAACCACGATAAGTAGATTCTGCATATTAAAAATTTAACCCTAAAACTGGATAGCTTGAAACATGATAATTCCAATAAAATAATAATATTTGAATATGTTAATCAACAAACACATGTTTGCCCTCTCGGGTGAATAACTTATTAAACCATAAAGCACGTAATGCAGAATAATAATGCCATAGATATTAGACAAGTATAAGAGATGTTATTCCATTCATAATTGTTGTCACAAGTTACATTCGGAAGTATATAAAGATACCGAGGGGTTGCGAGCGCCAAATGTCGCACCGCAACTGCCACCCCACGGTTGCCAACTAACCAAGACAATTACAACTTAATTAACTAGTTTTATTTTCATGTACAATATTGCCGCCAACATCATGCCCCCCAAAAGAAAAGAAGTCGTCTCCGGACGACTTAATACAAAATAGAGATGACATTAAATAGAATTGCTGATGCCAGTCGAGGCCAAAACTTATACACTTGCTGCGTCCTCGCCTGAAAACCCTTTTCTGCTACCATCCGATGCTCAAGTGTAGATTTCACCATTAGTGCTTTCTTTGACATCACAACCCTCCTGTGCCTAAACCAAACTTGTCTGCAAAACATGATTTTTAGTCTCAGCCTCCACCAACTGCTACTCAAATAATACTGTCTCCCTAGCCAATTTGTCCTTGATAGCCACCTGCGCTGCCCTCTCGGCATCCAACTCCTGGGTACGTTGAGCTAAGTCTCACGCTACTCCTGCCTCCAACCTGGTGGTCAGCTCGTCCCGAGCCCTCTGTGCATCCACCAAGGCAACCTCACATCCAGTCGAGACATACTCCAAGTTCCTCAAGCGTACCATTCCTGCCTGGAGGTGGCCACAACCTTCTGGCACAAAGGCTAGGAGACACCTCAAATCCTCCATCACACTCCCCAAAGGCTAACAACTGAACTTAATAACTCCCTGGTACCGTACGACTTCGTGTGCCTGCAATGCCTTCCCTCAGACTCTGTTTGTTCGCAACCTCCAAATCAGTCTCCCTCTACGGCTTATAGCTTCCCTGCCAATGCTTAGCTGGAGGCTTCTTTCTCACAGTACGGGACAACCCAACACTTACTGTGCCTTCTTTGATGCCTTTCGCCCAACTCAAAAAGTGTATTGTAGCTCAAAAAATAAACTGGTGGTCTGGGGCAGCGCCCCAGCGGGGTCGAGGGGCAGCGCCCTAGGTGCGCCAAGACCAATTTACAACCTTCAAAACCACACGAATGTCCATGGCGCGCATCATTTCTGTGATATTTTAAGAGGTCAAAACCCTTCTTCTCCACTCTAATATTTTCAGCGTCTTGGCTTCTCATCGAATGATTTTTCAATCTGGTCGTTGTTTTTTTTTTTAATCTTTTTCCAATGCAATGTCCCCGATGGCACCCCGGCCATACAACCTCCCCGGACGGTCAACAACAACACTGACACCTCCAATCGTACGGCCATCTTCCTGTGCGGTCAACACCCCTCCACCGTACGGCTATGTGTTTGTTTGTGCGAGGGCTGCGTGTTTGTGTGGGGCTGCGTTTTATGTCTCCGTGCCTTTATTCCTTGCGCTAGCGATGGTTTCCACCGCACGGTGGTCCACCGGTGGTGGAACCACCGTGCGTGTTTGTGTGGGGCTGCGTTTTATGTCTCCGCGCCTTTATTCCTTGCGCTAGTGATGGTTTCCTAATTTAGTTGTCTAGAGAGTCTTCGGCTCGGGTCCCCTGTCTTTGGGATCACCCTTCATCCTTCTCGGTTTTCCTCGCCCAAGAGTCTCCTGCGTTGGTCCCGTGCCTCTCAAGTCGCCTGCCCAGCCTCTCGAGTCCCCTTCCATCCTCTCGGGTCCCCCTCCGGCCTCTCGGGTGTCCTTCCGGCCTCTCGGGTCCCTTGCGTGCTTCACGTGGTAGAGTTTCAATTTGGATCCCTTGGTGGCGAGTCTATTTTCAATGGCCATCCGAAGACCTGGAACCACAAATTCTATAGGGACCACAGTCTCCTTCCTGTACATAAGAAGAAGAATAATAATAAAGATTTTGAAGGCTGCGGCCTTCCACACAGGGTTCCAATCGTTGCCGACACGAATGATCTTCGGATTCTCTACGTCACCGAGGTTTGGGGCATCTCCCTTCCAATATTCTCTGTATTCTCTGTATTCTGACAGGTACACCTCGTCTGTTGCTTGCTCTGGTTCCTCTACTTCGAGCCTGTAGCTTTGGAACATTTCGTAATCCTCCATCTGCCAGTGGAAGAGCTCGTTGAATGGCCCCGTCTCATCCTCAGAGCACTCTCCTAGTTTGAGAATCCCTTCGTCATTGGGCTCCCTGCAGCCCCGTCCTTCGTTCCTCAGGTCGCCTTCTCCTTCACCCTCCGATTCCGAAGATGATGCCAGTTCCTCACTAACCAAATGTGTCCCGAGGTCTGTGATAAACTTCCTTCCTCCATTCTCCATAGACAGAGTGTTCTTCTTCCAGTTGTGGGTGGCCTTGGCTGCCACCAACCACCCTCTCCCTAAGATTGCATCATACCCTTTTTTCTTTAGTGGGATTACCACGAAGTCCAGTATGAAGGGTTGCGTCCCGATGGTAACTTGCTGGCCCATCAGTGTCCCGATGGGTTTGATTCCATGCTGATCTGCTCCCAACAGATTGAATGTAGATGGCCACAGCGTCGGCTTCCCCAGCTTCCACCAGGTTTCTTCTGGAAGAACATTCACTCCTGATCCACCATCGACGATGGTACCGGTTAGAATGGTGCCAAGGATACCCATCTCCACAATGGCCGGGTTCCTTCTAGTGTTAACTGCCAACAACATGGGGTCTATTTCAGACCCCCCAGGAACATCTGTGCGGTGGTTGGTATTGGTGCGTGGTTGGGAGAGATTATTCAGCAACGCCGTTCATAATTGAGGCATCGTCTGGAGGAGGTCGTGTACTTTCACAGGCACCTCCAGTTTTAATTTTAAAATTTGATTTAGTATAGCATCCTCCGCCTCGGGTCGACTGGAAGTACTCGCCGTACCCTTCGCCTTCGCCCTTTCTCGTATCTCTTTCTCAATTTCTTCCCGTGCTTCCCGTACCCTTCGCTTCTCCATCTTCGGGTCTGGGCACATTGCGTGTTTGGCTTGGGCGCGGGTTACGACCAACACTTCCTCTTCTTTGGTTTCCTCGACATTGATCAAGTTGACGTCGGACTTCGTGCAGGTGGCGTCTTCGTGGTCTCCCGGTCTGCACCAATGGCACAAATATTGTGTGGCCTCTCCCTTCGGGCAGTCTTGGGTGAAGTGCTCCCACTGGCTGCACACTCTGCATTGTACCATCGGTCGACCTTTGGAGTCGTATTGGATCCGGCTCCTTGTATTGTTATTGTTGTTTCATCCTCCCCATCGGTTATCTCGGTAGCCTCCCGAGGTTGCATTGTTGTTTGCCTGGGAGCTGTCGGTACTGCCCGATGTAGTTGGTTGTTCCTGCATAAGCAATACTTGTTTGCTTCGTGTTTTCATGTTGTAGGGGCATTCCCTGGTGGGATGCCCCATCAACTGGCATATATCACAATAGGCCTTCTTTGGGCAGGAGCCTTTTGTGTGGCCGTCCGTCTGACATTCTGTGCACCAAAGCTCCCCTTCGTCGGTCTTGTTCGGACCTCCCTTCATAACCTTCAGCTCTTTCATCATCGTCAGCATGTCCTTTTGCAGGGCTTGCACCTTTTTGCTAGACTTGCCATCGCTGTTGCTTCCCTCGGAAGAGTCATCATCCTCAGACGAGCTATCCTTCTTTTTTTTCTTCTTGGATGTCTTGGTCTCGCTCTCGAGATCCATCGCTCTATTATACGCATCTTCGTATGAGGTTGGTGGAACAATTTTCATCTTCTTCCGGATGGAGTGTTTCAGCCCCTCCACGAACCATCTCTTTTTCAATCCATCCGCTGGTTGACTCTCCATATTCCCCAACAGTTCCTTGAGCTGCCAACTATAGGCTCGGACCGTCTCATTCTTGTTTTGCTTTGTGCCATAGATTTCGGCGACTATTTCATTGTCGTCTTTGAGGAGGCGGAACTCTATCCCGAACTCCTTCTTCAGGTCAGGCCATGTGCCGACTTTGGCCTTATCCATATCTGAGTACCAGTCGATGGCCACTCCCCTTAAGGTTGCTGGAAATTGTGTTACCCATTCGTCCTGGTCGGTAACACCGTTCACTGACCATATGGTTTCGCAAGTGCAGCAATGGCGGACGGGATCTTCCTTCCCCTCGCCGTTGAACTTCGGCAACTTCTGTTTACTGGCCATCCCATCGCTCGGTCTCGCTCCTCTGGTGCCTTGTGTGCTTGTACCTGGTGATCCTCCGCCTCCGCCTCCTGCACTTGACCCTCCACTCGTGGGTCCTCCGGAGAAGGTTGTTGACCCAGAACCAAACAAATTGCCTCCCGTACGGTACCCTTGTGCTCCCTCGGCACTGTCGGCCATATCGTCACCTTCGGTCCTCTCCCTCCGATTGTCCTCCGAAATGGACAAATTCTTTAGTAGGTCTCTGGTAGCATCGATCAAGTTTAGATTTCGCCTTGTTTGTTCCACCAACTCTTAGCGACTTCTTACCCTACGGTGGTAGTATTCAGGTGAACTGTAGAGTTCGCCTTCGGCACCCTCCGTGACTCCTAGGTTCCCTTCGGGCAACCCTACGACAGTGTAGAGAGTGTACTTCTCTCCGTCTATCTCTGCCTCCGCAACCTCCGTGACACTTCCTGGGTTCCCTTCGAACAACCCCTCGGCCGGTCATCCCTCGGCAAGTTGCCTTAGCCTATGCCTTCGTTCTTTTTGTTGTTTGAGATTCAATGCTCTTTGTGCCACTTCCCATTCGTTACTTCGTATCTTTTTATTTTTGTCTTTATTTAGTATATTGGGCATAAATCACTTCCGTACATAGCAAGCACACGCCATGTACACAAAAAAAAAACTTTTATTATTTTTCCTTTCGGCCACAATTTATCTCAACATTGTGCCGGGATTATTACAGGGTTCAATTTCCCCTTCGCCGATTGTTCCGTGTGTGCGTCGTCGGCCTCTGGGTTCATCTCACCGACGGGTAGGCCCATCGTGTCCGTACGCCATCCATTCCTTCCTTTCCCAAGTATGTCTAGGCAACGACGCCAAATGTTTGCCCTCTCGGGTGAATAACTTAAACCATAAAGCACGTAATGCAGAATAATAACGCCATAGATATCAGACAAGTATAAGAGATGTTATTCCATTCATAATTGTTGTCACAAGTTACATTCGTAAGTATATAAAGATACCAAGGGGGTGCGAGCGCCAACCGTTGCACCGCAACTGCCACCCCGCGGTTGCCAACTAACCAAGACAATTACAACTTAATTAACTAGTTTTATTTTCATGTAATGATTCATTTCACATGTGCCAGCTTGTTTGACAATATGGCTTCTCTTAAATTGGCAATATAACGTTATTATTCGAACCACAATAAGTAGATTCTGCATATTAAAAATTTAACCCTAAAACTGGATAGCTTGAAACATGATAATTCCAATAAAATAATAATATTTGAATATGTTAATCAACAAACACATACTTCTGAAAATATGACCATCCAATACACCTTATTGAAGTCCTAAACCTGCAACTGTCATCTCGTTATATCTGGAAAAAAGGTACACTGCACTAGCTCACTCCTACCTTTCTTTTGTAGATGAAATAGTCTAGGAGAAAAATGAACTGCTAAACCTGGAAAATCAAACTTCCAAAAATTAACAAAAGCAGAATATAAACTCAGACTTAAAAATGTTGAAATGCATTCTAATATGGAAGTGTATTTCTGCGTCCTATGTAACTGAGCATTAACTCAAAGAAGACTAATGCTTCTTCCACTCCTTGCAGCTGGCACTGCTGTTTGATCAATGTGAGAATACTAGCCGAGCAACTTAAGGTAAAAACTCTAACATAGAGGGGGATTTAAACCCTTGACTGGCCATGACAATTACATCAACTAATTACCAATAAGGCATTAAAACAAGAAGGGAAAATTTAAAATAAAAAAATAAATCTATACTTTAGAAACAAAGCTTTTATAAATAAAATAAATTTAAATTTTATATAGAAAATTTAATTCATATAAATTTAAAAAATAGAATTTAGAATATAAAGTCAAACTGAAATACAACATTAAGTTGCTGCATTGAAGGGAATGCCACGAAAGTACCAAGTCAATCATCTCATTTCTCGCTGCTATGTGTTTGCCTTATTCCAACTTTCCCATGATGGTTGAGAATTGGGAGAATTGCACAGCACAAACTATCTCCCTGAGCTATGAGTTCTATGCCCAGTGCTACTAAAACTTGATCCTGGTATTGGAGAAGGTATGAAAGAGGACCTCATTCTTTGTTCCTTTTTTTTGAGAGTTCTTTGATTGAGTTGTCACCTCTCTTACAACCTTTGGATTAACATTTGTGCATAATTTCAACACTCTGGCAAGGTGGCCTCCTAAGAGCTCTGCACTGGTGTACTTTTAAAACAATTTCCATTTACATCGTAGAGAGGAAAAAACAGTCATAAGGTAAAATATAAAAAACTAAAATATAGAAATTATGAGACTGAAAATAAGATAAATGCAAGGAGAAAATTCATAAAAAAGGTATAGAAACATATAAAAATAATAGAGTTTTAAACTTAGTGCTGTCTTATATTTTCAATTTATAAATTATAATCTATTATAAAAAAAATAAAGGATAAGAGAGGCATAAAGAAAGAGAAGGAAAGAGAAAGTGCTTCATTTATGGTTTGTAAATTCTGTAGTAAAACCTAGTCTTTTGGTAACCCACCTGTATTCATCCCTTTCTTGAGAGCAAGTAGATCCTTTGACAAGAAAATGAAAAATCAGAAAAGGTGCCAAGTGAGTGTCAAGGTGAGTAGGAGGAGACTGAAATATGTAACGGGCAAGTGAAAAAGACTTGTAAAATTCCATTTGACTTTTATAAGGCTCAAGTTTTTGTGTATTATTGTTTTCTTTTTATACCTTTTTATAATGATTTTTTCCTGCTTTCCTGGCTGTTCCCTTGAAGCTGTTGAATCTATCGTGAGGACATGTGAGTTTGAGAAGATCTACAAGTCCGAATTCTGGGTTCACTGGTTTGGCTATTCAAGACTTTAGCTTCACCCGACCTGATTTCTACTCGGACTCACAATTTTAAATTAAGAATCACCAAGCTCCATATCACTTTTGTTAACATACTAGGTGTTAGGGTTTTTATAAATAAAAATAATTGACAGATGCAAAGCTTTTTTGGAAATAACACTTATACAAAACTCTTAAAAAATCCTTAGCATTGTGTTATATAACAAATTTGGTGTGGCCGTTTCATTTGCCTAGAACTAAAGCAGTAACATCAATGAATTAACATTCTTTGCAGGGATAAGGTGGTTGACTTCCATTGGAACAGTTTCGATCCATGGACCATTGTTAGTGTATCTGATGATGGTGAAAGTACTGGTGGAGGAGGAACATTACAGGTTGCTTATTTAGAACATAGATTTGATTTTGTGAATTTTTGATATTTAGTAGTTGCATTTGTTTTCAAACCTTGCAATTTTATATTAATCAGATTTCAGATATTTTTTTATGCTGCATGGTTTAATCAACTGGAAAAATAACTTTTTAATCAGCTACATTTTATTGCTGAATGCTAAATTAAGTTGTCAATGCCATTTTCAGCATCCAATAAATGAATGTATGGTCTTAGTGAATAGCTGTTGGTTAATGACTGGTAAAGATATTGTGATAATCATTATTGACAGTTGAAGTTCTTACAGATAAACAATAAAGCTGTTAAATATCAGATAGCTTGGAATATTACACGCTTTTTATTCTGAACAGCATCTAGTTTCTAACTTTGCAATTTTGTATTAGTCAAAATCTAAGTAGCTGGTGGAGTTAAATGGTTTGCTAGATTTTTCCAATGTTTGGCCCAGCTGGGTTTCCTTGTATGTGTGTGTGTGTGTATGGCTAACCGTTGAACTCCAACCATCAACTTAGATTTTGACGTACATACATGCATGCATGCATACTTACATGCATTTATATATAAATAGTAAATACATACATCCACATATGTGCATCGATACATTGTAATGTCCCCTCTTTCGTGACCTTGAAATATAATCAAGTGATTAATTTTAAGTTATTGAAAATAATAAATCACATGACAACTTATTTTAATTAATAAGGTCATTAAAGTGACTTTAATGGTTAAGTAATTTTTTTTAATAAAGTCACTTTATTATTATTATTATTTGCTTCAAGTTCAATTAAAAGAAATGGAAAATCAAGAGGCAAAGAAGAGGGAGAGCTAAGGGTCTCTCATGTGGGCTATAAAGAATAATGAGAGGTTCGTTCAAGCTATGCTTTGTTTTGCTATTTTCTCTTGGGAAGCTTGAGAGTGTCTAGTTTTCAGTTCAGAAACCTGAGGACGGAAACCATTAGGATTTCTTGGTGGAATGGACGGATACCCAGTTCACTTTGTTTGGTGGATTCATCCCAGAATTCACAAGTGGATTTTATTGGAGAAATTGAGAAGTCTTGTTCCGAGACAAATTTCTGAGGTTTAGTTCATTTTGTATTAATAAAGCAGGAAAGTTTTTATCATGAGAAATATGTTTATTCTCTGAAGTTTTTTGATTTATTATTCAGAAATTAATTTTAAGGGGTATATTAATGATTTGGATTAAATCATACCGAAAATCATTTTTAGTGCTGACTGATATTTCTGAAGGATTAATTTATTCAAATATATTATTGGTACAACTCTTGGCCTCTAAGATTTATTTAGAGTTATATTATTTTAATGAAAAAAGGCAAATTATTTTTGGAACCGATATTATAAGAAACAAATCCATAGATTTGAAGATAATAAATCAGAGTTACCCGGGGACGCGTCCCCGACCTGAAAACCCCCGTCCCCGTCCTGGGGACGTTTCGGGGACGGCCAAGGGACGTTTCCCCCTGTCCCCAAATTGCCCTGTTTTTTGAGGGGACGTCCTCGAAACGGGGGGACACCTGCCCTAGCTCTAGGGGATGTCCGTACGTCTTGGGGACGACTGGGACGTCCCCAATCCGTCCCGGGGACGGCCAGACGTCCCCCATTCTAAGGCCCTTAAAAAATATTAAAAAAATTAAAAAAGTTGTATTTTCAATTTTTTATTTAAATTTTCTAATATAGGCCCCTTATTAATTCAAATTGTTATTAAAAATAAAAAAATTAAAAGATAACATTAATTAAATTTTAAATTTATTAATTTAATTCATAATTTTGACAATGAAACTATATGGCAGCAGTGTAGCCTTTATTGAAGAATAATTTTTTTTGGCCTCGCGGGGTGCTGCCCCTTGACCCCGCCCTGTATCGCAACAGGGAGCGTGCAAGGGGCGCTGCCCCCAAACCCCCATTGAAAAATATGGGGGGAAACTGCATCGATAGAAGTAGGGAAAATTTAACCTCTGAGTCTATTGATATGCATATTGACAATGTGAATGAATTGAAATTCCGATTTATGAATGCATAATTGCATATTGTCTATTGAGTATTAACAATGGTGTATGTTCAGAATTTACATTCTAAAATGTTTTCAACTTTCATAGTATCATACACATGCTATATCCATGTTTTATTGTTTTCATATGAATATAATGTATGTATGCATGCTTTATCCATGTTTTCATATGAACATTTAGAATTTTGAAATTTTCCTATATATTTTAAATTTTTCCTATATTTTATATAGCCGTCCCCTTTGCTGTCCCCCGCCGTCCCCAAATTTGGCAAAAAAATTTGCCATCCCGGAAACGTGTCCCACCGTCCCCTGCCGTCCCCGTCCCGGAAACTTGGGGTAACTTTGTAATAAATTGCATATAATGTGGGCGCAATGTTTGAAAGGAAATTTTTGGTTGAAATGCATAATGCTCGTGCGTTAAGAAGAAATGGTTTCCTTAATTGCTGATATGATATCTTCCTTATGAGCACAGGTTCCTGGTAGCATCACGAGTTTCCATTGGTTGTTGGTTGTTAGTTGTGTGGGTATATAAAAAAAAGTGGAAAGTATATAAACAGAATTAGAGCTGACATAATCATATATGCTGTTAACTGGGAGCTTGGAATTTAATAGCTATATTTGTATTCTTGATGTGATTATTCCTGGTGTGGCTTTTTCTCTTCTGGCAATGAGTCTTTCTATTGGGCATAGACACTTTCATGTTTTGTAGATCGAATTTAAATGTGGATCATGGCATGAGTATCAGTGGTATTGGATTTTGTAGCATGGTCATTCCTGTTGGTAGGAGGTTTCCTAATGATTGTAGAGTTCTCTCCTTGTTCGGCGTGAACTGCTTCAGATTGGCGGCAACCATTGTTCCTTCTTGGTGTGTGAATTCCCTATCAAAGTGTGAGCTTCTAGGAGAGAAGTGCAGGTCCAGATACTTTATCTGTTGCTGTTGGGTGAACATTATTGCAGGGCATGAGTGCTTATAGGGGCCTGTGAGCTTCTTTAAGCTGTTTGCCGCCCTCCTTCTGGCAGTTTGGGGGCGTAGAATGGAGTAGAGTTGGGTGCTTCACTATGCTGATCATGGCTGCATACAAACTCTTCAAGCAGAGGTGTGGAATTCATTGGTTTTGGCATGACGAATTACTTCCAGCTTCAACGCATGTATGATGTTATTGGTATTCGTGGCTATTTCTAGAATTTGTTTGGACTCCTCATAAGAGATTTGTAAGCAAGTAAAGAGTGTTGGAAAAGGTGTTGCTACTATCTGGTTGTTTCATCTCATAGTTTGGTTTGGGTTCAATTGTTGGTGTGATTCATAATCTCTTGGCATGAGGCTCTATTTCCTTGTGAGAGTTCCATTATTATGGGGGTTTGTCTGTTTGGGATGGCTGCTCAGTCTTGCCTTAGAATCACTGTTATTGCTGATGCAAACAGAGATTTTTGGATTAATATGATTATTGTCTACCCTTGCTGCTGCCAGTAATTGCAAACTGAGATATGATGAAGAACACTTAAGTTTGGGAGCGTTGCATTTATCTGAGTTCACTGACTGAGGATTTTGAATTGATTTGGGAATCACTTGAACATATCACTGCTGATGTTTATATATAAATGCTGAGCTTATGGTTGTTATACTGCTGTTCTGAATTTTGAATATGGGTGAAGTCCTTCAGCAGTTTCTTTGTGGGCAGCATCTAAGAGCTGATTGTTATTTTGCTGGGCAAACATCTTGAAAATGTTAATCAGATTGTTTGCTAATTATTGCTCTCAGTTTGGTCTACAGGTCTTATTTATTAATATTCTTAATGGTGGATTGCTGAGCCTTTATGACAGTGCTCACTTCAAATTTACAATACGTTTTTGGGACTGATTGAAGGTCAGGGTTTACATTTTCTGCTCATGGTACTTTGCTGTTGATTTAGCAGATTGTCAAGGAAAGAGCTACCGCTTGCTACTTCTTACTAGTCCAAGTGACTGCTCCTGTACTAAGATTGAAGACATACCCAAAAGTAGACTTGTAGTCATCAACAAAACCTGCCCAATCTAAGTCTGTAAAACCAATCAGCCAAGGATCCTTGCTTCTGCCATATAGAATGCCAAAGTTAGGTGTCCCTTTCACATATCTCAGTACACGCTTTGCTGCAACCCAATGTTCTACTATAGGGGCTGTCATAAAACAAGATATGTAACTCACAACATAACTAAGATCATGTCTAGTGGCTGTAAGATAGATGAGACTTCCAAATAGTTGCCTGAACAACTTGAACACTGACTGGTAGACAACAGGTGAATCCGAATTGTCTAACAGTGTCAACCCTTTCTCCATAGGTTTAGATGAAAGTTTGCAATCTTGCATCTTGAGCTTATCCAACAAACTCCTAACATACTTTGACTAAGAAATGAAAATGTTGCCACTTGTTTGCCAAATCTCTATAGCGAGACAATAATGCAAAAGTCCCAAATCTGTTATATCAAATGCTCGACACAAGTTTTGTTTGATTTGCTTAAGCGAGTGTTCTCCGCCACCAGTGATGATGATATCATCGACATAGATGACAAGAAAAATGATGTCATTACCAACACTCTTGACATACATGTTGATATATGAATGACTTCTTTGAAAGGCTTGCTCAGCCAAATTTTGATCAATCTTGATGTGCCTGTGCTGGGGGCTTGTTTAGGCCATAAAGAGCCTTCATCAGTTCGCATACCTGGTTCTCTTTGCTTGTAACCTTGAAACCTTGAGGCTACTTCATGTATACCTCTTCCTCCAAATCACCATTGAGGAAGGCACTCTTCACGTCCTTTTGATAGACTTTCCAGCCAAACTATACTGCAATGGCTAGAACCAGTTGGATGGTGCTCATTTTTGCTGTAGGAGCAAAGATCTCCTCATAATCAATGCCTTCTTTTTGTGATAAGCCTTTAGCCACCAATCGAGCTTGGTATTTATCAAGTGTTCCATCAGCTTTGTACTTCACTTTATATACCCATTTGCAGCCAATGGGTTTCTTTCTTGGTGGAAGATTTGACAGAACCCAAGTGTTATTCTTTAGAAGACTATGATTCTCATCTTCCATAGCCTTTTCCCATTCAGGTTTACCTTTTGCCTCTGAATAAGTCTGGGGCTCATAAACACTCTGAATGTGGCCATAAGAGCAAAATTGCTGTGTTCTTCTTCCTCTTGGCTCTAGAAGATCTACCCTCAACAAGCTCATCATCCAGAAGATAACCAATAAGCTTTTCCCACCACTTATGCCGAAGAGCAGAACTATCTACTTCCAAAACAAGTGTATCAACATGACTTAGGCTGCCTGGAATAAAATCATTTGGATGCTGATCTAGGTTTTCCTAAGGGAACTCTGGTGGAACAATATCATGCCTAGGAGATTCCACAACTCCAGTTTTAGAATCATTAGAATCCCTCCCTTCAGGTGGAGCTAATGGAAGCCTAACACCTATATCTTTGTCGCCCACCATCTTCATCAAAAACCACATCTCTACTGAATGTGAGATGATCAGTGTCCACATCAATTAGCCGATAGGCCTTGATTGTCACTGTAGTCTTTAAGCATCAACATCTGACTTTTGTAATCCAGTTTTGTTCTCTTTGCACTTGGAATCCAAACATATGCTATCGAACCAAAAACCTTGAGGTGGCTGATTTTTGGCTTCCTCCTAGACCAAGCTTCCTCGAGAGTCATCTTCTTAACGACTTGTGTGGGAGACTAATTCAGAAGGTATACTGCAGTATACATTGCCTTAGCCCAAAACTTCTTAGGCACATTCTTGTTTTCTAGCATAGACCAAGCCCCATCTTTGTTATGGTTTGGTTGCCCTACTCAACAACACCATTCCGTTGAAGGGTGTAGGGTGTGGTAAGTTGACGCTTGATGTCGTGTTTAGCACAAAAGTTCATGAATTCAATGAAACAAAACTCACCTTCATTATTTGACCTAAAAGTTATGATTTGATGTCCTGACTCTTTTTAAACTAATGCTTTAAAATTTTGAAATTCATTAAACACATCTCTGATTTTGCTTTGAGAAAAAACACCCACAGTTTTTTTCCAAATTCATCGACAAACAAAATAAAATACTTGTCACTAGTGACTGGTGCCGTATTCATTGGTCTACAAACATTTGCATGAACTAGCTACAATATCTTGGATGCTCTCCAAGCTTGTCCATTGAAGAATGGAGTTCGATGCTGCTTCCTTGCTTGGTAAGCTCCACACACACCATGTTTCTATTGCTGAATCTCAAGTAAGCCTTCTACCATATTCGCTCGAGCCAACTGACAGAGATATGATAGGTGGAGATGCCCATACTGTCGATGCCAAAGAGTTCTTATGGAAGAACTCTTTGTAGCCATTACAATCTCCTAAGACTCTTTAGTATCAACTGTCTTGTATAATCCATGATCTTCGAGGCCAACTGCAATTGTTTTCTTCGGCTCCTTATCAACAATGTGGCACTTGTTTGCATTGAAGACTACGTCCAACTTCGGACAATGTTGCATTATTTGACTAACAAAAAGCAGATTGAGCTCCATGCCAAGAACATAATATATGTTGAGAAATATGAGATTCCTCCCGTTGGATGTATTTTGAAGTTGCCCTTGCTGACAACTGTATACTTTTCACCTCCTCCAAAGATCACTGAATTAGAGCAAGGCGTGTACTTTGTGAACCAATCTCTAATGTGCATGAAATGCCGAGAAGCTCCAAAATCAATCTACCAGGCAGATGATTTGATAGTTTGCTAGTCTTTTGGCCATAAATGCGTAAAAGGTAAGACTCCTCTTGCTCATTGTGCTTTGCAACATGGGCCTTTTGTTGAGATCCTACCTGGTTGGAGTTCTCATCAACCAACTAATTTTTGCACTATTTCTTCATGTGGCCAAGATTACCACATTAATGACCTGTGATAACTTTCTTGGAGCTTTCTGCAGGTCTGCTTCATCCTTTTGGCTGAAAGGACTTGCCTTTGCGTTTGCCTTATCCTTGGCTTTGGCAGTAAACGCTTGTTCTGTGGTGGATGATTGCTGTTTCCAGCTATCTTGTTGCATAGGTCAGCAAACTTTAGTTCAACATTCGTCGATGTAATGTTGAGCGTTTCAATGAATTGTTCATACGATTGTGGTAAGCTTTTCTGCATTATAATCACCATATCCTCTTCTTCCATCTTGCGACCAATAGCCTACAATTAATCGTGTACATCTTTGATCTTCATAAGATTCTCTTTCAGAGACATCTTATCGTTTATCATGATTGAAAACAATATATTCCTCAAAAAGAATGCTCGACCCTTGTCTGACATTTCATGGAGATCATTTTGATGCATCCAAATCTCCGAAGCTCTCTTGCTAGACGACACTTGTGGAAGTATGTCGTCCGTGACTGATAACTTAATGAGCATAACTACTTCCTGATTGTGCTCATCGAACTTGTCTTGGTCTTTTCCTATCGTCGAGGGACGAGCAACCTTACCTAGAACAATCTGGTCTAGACAATGGTTTTCAAAGATAGTGAGCATTCGTTGTTTCCACGTGTTGTAATTTTTGCCATTGAAGCGTTGATTGTTCTCCAACATGATGTTGGTCAACGATGCCGTCCCTCTTGCATTGTCAATGCACAAAAAACGAGGTCAATTTCCAGTCAAACATTGCTGGCACAAATCCCAAGGCCTGCAAATTTAATGGAATTAAGTGCGGATAACTATCCTTGGCATCAGTGACTGGATAGTTATCCACACTTAATTAATACCTCTGATTTTCTTTTACAAAATCAAGCAAAAACAAAAACTACGATTTAAAAAAAAATCATGAAAACAAGTAGATCAGCTCTTGATTGTAGATTGCTATAGAAACCCTAGGCATGGAAACACAAAAATCTATAAAATTCGTCTAAAACCCTAAGTCAAATGTTGATGACTCACACGATCAAAAACATTTGAATAAAAAAAACTTCGACTAGCTTAGAAAACTCTTTTTCTTTTAAAAAATTGTAAATTTTTTTTTCACACGAAACCCATGAACGATGGTAGAAACCAACACCCATTCCCGGTATGATTTCGAAAGACACCCATCCTTCGTGCAAGCAGAAGAAAAAATGTTGCGAGTTACAGAGGTTGTGCCTTGTCAAGAGCAGAGAGTAATCACGAGAAAATACTCAGTAAATCCGTTGAATCATGGAAACCTTTACGTGGAGTAACCCAGTCGTTGTGCAAAAAAGCTAGGCAAAGTACCCAGATCGGAAAAGAATTTGACCAATCGCAGATACATAAGAAATTGTTCAAGCAAACCCTTTGATTTCTTGCATAAAAACCTTTCGTATTTATTGTAGAAGACGACACCATGAATTTTCACAAGATATGTGCTATCTTTTAGTATAAAAATCCGCAATTTTCATACACAAACCTGTGAAATTTTTAGGAAGAAACCCTCGATTTTTTGTTCTAAAACAATAAAAAAAATTATTTTTTTTAGGAATAGACAATGAATTTTTGTTTTCCAAAAAAATCACCTTACTGGCTCTGATACCATGAAATGGTAAATTGATTATTAAACTAGGAGACAAAAGACTCCTTAAATAATAGAATACTTCAATGTTTCTATAAAAAACAATCGTGAACATAAGAGCAGAAATAGAAACTAAATGTACTTAAGTCTTTAATAAGTTCCATTGTAAATCAGATTTAGATTCTTATCAACTATATATGCATTGCAAGTAATTGTTATAAGATCCTGAAAAACAGGGTGATAGTAGTGGAGAATTTTTAGTGGGATCTTACAGTGGTATCAAAGATGTGCATCTTGCTAGTTTGAGGGGTTGACTTGGATAGTTTGTTTTCAGAATTGCTTCTGGTCAGTTGCAGCTGGGTGTTATTCATTTGAGTGAGGAAAAAATGAAGACCTTTGAAGAGTTGCTCTTAGAATTGAAACAAAGTGTTCAAAGAAGTGATAAGATGTTAGCCAAATTGGGTGAGCATCTTGAGAAGTCAAGTGCTTTCCTTTTATCTCAAAAGAAAGCTGAAGTTAGTGAAAATGATTCTAATAGCACAAGGTTTTGGGGAGGCAGCAAGAATGAAATAAGGAGACAATCTTTTCTTTTCATGCAAAGGGCCTTGGAAGCCTAATCACCAATGCACAAGTGAAAAGGTGAAAGTGCTAGAGGAAGGACAAGAGGTCATTGAAGGAGAGACTAGAAAGAGGGATCAGACATATTGTTTCATTAACAATCCTAACATTTCAGTTGAGCTTGTTGGGATTTCCAATATTCTCATGCCATCATTTTAGGACATTCTAGAAGAGGAAATTGCTTTTGTTATTTTTGATGCTTCTCAAATTAATAATGAAGCTAATTCTTCTTGTCCTTCTACTAGTGATGAGTACTTTGATGACTTTGAAGATAAGTCAGCAAAGGAAGTGTTGTGACCTTTTCACACATCACCCCATTGCAAATGGGGACCCCCCTCTTTGTTGCTTCCGTGTTGTGTTAGTTTAGAGTTTTGGCACTCAGGTGCCAATTTTGACCTGTCAAGTGTCCGAGTCTCAAGTTTTGATATGATCATGCCTAAGTGCTATTAGGGTTTTGAATTTTGAATAGGATCAAGTGCTTGTAAAATGTTAAAAAGTCTAGGTGATCCTAATTTTATCTAAGTTTGGATTTTGCGTGATTGAGTTTAAATTGAGTTTAAGTCGGTGATATTTTTGTGCCTAAGCGTCAAGAGGTTCTTTAGGGGTTATTTTCTTGCTCCTAAAAAGTAATTCAAGTCCAAATTGCACTTTATCCTGATGAAATCTCTATTTTTTCGCTCAAATTTTGATGAATTTGGCTAAGTCCCGATGCATAATGATGAAATTTGACATGTCAAGATGTTTTTGAGTGTGGAAATCATCAAATTCTCGATGGAAATCCATTAATTTAAGGTCTAGACTCTAAGGGTCAATTATGCTGATAGGGGACATTTTTTCTCAAGTTTTTGAGCATATTTCTGATGACCCATGATTTTCCCCATTCAAAATCCTAATGAGGGGTGTTTTTCCCAATTGTCTTGACTTTTGTCTTGATGGACCATTTTTTTCCATTAGGGGGGCCCAAATTTAGTCTAAGTGTTGGAAATTGTCTTGATGACCCTCGTTTTTCCCTACGAATGAAGTATGAATTTTTATGCGGATGAAATTGACTATCCTGATGAAGTCGATTTTTCCCAAGTCAGTTCATGAGAAAATTTAATGGAATTAAGTGCGGATAACTATCCTGATGAGTGGCGAATTTCCCCAAAGTATGTTTTGTGATCAAAATTGATGTGGATAATCATCCAGATGGGGATTGATTTTCCCCAAAAGGTGAATTTTGGACTTAATAAGCGAAATGAAGAGATTTTATGTATCCAGATGGGGGTCGATTTTCTCCAAATGCCAATTGTGATGACTTATGATGATTTTAAATGTAGATTTTTATCCAGACATGGGGTGATTTTCTCCAATCAGCCCAAATTTGAAGTTGAACGATTTTAAATGCAAATGTGGTTGGGATTTAATTGTTTTTGCCTTTAATGATCAAAAACAATTATTTAATTTCGGGAACAATCATTTAATGATTAAAATATTTTTCCTAAGGCAAAGTTTTATCCCACATTGCTTGTGTGGTGAAGTGTTGAGGTAAATACAAGTTTAAAGAGGCCTGGCAGCATTACAATAATATTTTAAGTGGCTGATGTGACAGTTGAAGTGGCAGATTGGAGACTTTCCAATCAGGTGATTTTTTCTAAGTGTCCATTGGACACCATTTTTGTGAGCTGAAGTTGCAGATTGGAGGGCGATTTTGCCTAATTCTACTTTGTCTCCCCATTGAAGGAGGAAGTTACAGTGATTTAGGTGGCTAATTAAGCCACATTTTGCGATTTTGAGAGGTGGCGCCATGATTGGGGAGGCCACTATTTTGCTTGGTGGCTGATTGCTTCATTTTGTGGGGCAATTTCATGACATTGTTGAGCACCATTGATGCTAAGAGGTTCCAACTACACTCAGACCTGAGTTTGACACCATGGCTGGAAGTTATTTTGACACCATTGTTGGCTAGAACTTTCATTTCCAGGCCTGATTTTTCATTCCCAGCCACCTCTACACTTGTGATTTTGTTTGTAAACTATTTTGGAGTGTTTTCTGAGCATTTTTTGAGTACACGATTGCTGGTGTAGGTTTGAAACATCATTATTTTAGGTTGCCTTCAGATTGATTTTCATTTCCAGCTATCTCCATACTTGGGCGATTTCAGTTGTGCATCAATTTTAATGAGTTTAAGGGGTATTCGGTGAAGATTCCATTGCTGGTATAAGTCTGAAACACCATTTCCAGATTTGTCTTCAGACTTATTAATTTTTACCAGCCACTTGTTTTGCCCAGATTTGGCTATTTTTCACTTTGGGAAGGTAAAATTCATCAAATGCGAACAATTTACATGGCTGCAACCTCTTCAAATGACTGATTTATGATAGTTGCAGGTTGTCTTTAGACTTTGGGCAGCCATTGTTGACCTTGGAAGGGTGTCTTCAGACATTGAAAAGTGAAAGTCAGACCTTTCCATACCTTTTTCCAAGCATTTCCAGATTTGTGGTATACTTCTGAACACCATTTTTGACATTTTTCTGAGTATATCAAATTTGTCTTCAGACTTTGTTTTGAAATCAGACCTTATACAAGTCTGAAACTAAGGATTTTATGAGGGTTTTGTACCCTATTTTTATCACATTTTCATTCTATTTTCAGAATTCATGAAGAATATTGTTAGAATTTCTGATTTTCATCCTTAAATTTGTCCAAATCATAAGAAATTGGAACTTATACAATTATGAAAATAGGTTATTTAGATATTTTTCCATGATATTGACTTTGAGTTTCCTACAGGTGCCATGTCTAAATCAGGAATTGGCGTGAGGAAAAAACAATTGAAGATAGTGCAAGAGGAATTCTATCAAAAATTCCCAGTTGTCCTCCCGATGGAAGAAAATCAAAGATACAAACATGGAATTCTTGAATATGGAGTGGATGCTGCAGAGAATGTTTGGAATAAAGAATTAGCTTCCTTCTCTCCTTTCCACCAATATCATGAAGAGTGGTATATACCACGCAACTAGGTTTCTTCAATCCACACAGTGTAGTGAACTTATTCTGGAGTGTGCAAGACATTATGATCCAATTTCTAGGATGATCCAATCACCCAAAGGGGTAACTCTTGCCTACCTCGCTAAGGATGCAATGCGAAAGCATTTGGAATTCCCAGGAGTGCAAATATGAAAGTAGGAACCAAGGATGAGTATGAGACCAAGTACAAAATGAAGGCAGATGCATGCATGACAATTGTGAACAAGGAATGGATGATTGAGCCAAGGCCTCACCGTTCCAAGGCACCTAAAAGACTTGTGTACAGATTTCAAGGATGAATACAATGACTTGATATTCTTGCTCAATCAAGTGATGGGGATGCCTCAAGGTGTCTTGTTTGAAGGATGGATGTTTTATTTTATCCAAGAATGTTCAAGAGGAACAATGATCAATTGGGCCAAGATTATAAGTGACGATCTGAATTTTCAGATGAGGAGTCTGGAAAAGACTAGGTCATTTGGCATGACTTCCTACCTTGTATACTTGCAAGATTTGTTACATTCAAGGGATTGATATGCAAAGGCGAAGTTGGGAATGAACCAGGACAATGCAGAAGTTGTGGATAAAGGGATTGATATGCAAAGGCGAAGTTGGGAATGAACCAGGACAATGCAGAAGTTATGAATGTTATCCACAACTTCATATGCATAGAATTGAGACTACAAAAGGGTGAACAATGCTTTCACCATGTATATTACAATAATGTTGCAAGGCGGGATCCACAAATGGCTGTCCAAGGTGGCAACAAAGCTAATTGAGAAATATGGATTGTGGTACATACAATTTCCCCCCTTCACATACCTATGGATTCAGGGATTTAGATTTGCCCCTAACAAACTTCCTAGGTGTCCAACAGACAAAATAATCCTACTTTAGGTGGTGAGACAAATCTGGAATTTGATTTCATCTAGAAGGAGAAGTACAGGACATGGATAACTCTCCCTATTGCAATAGGAAAGACTTTGGAGGTGTACCACATTGCTGCTGCAGCTAGTTCGATGATTGATGAGCTTGCATTTTATTGGCTTGGAACTGACAAGAGTAGAGATAGATTTGATCTGCATAAGAATGTTGTAAAGATCAAGGGAGAAAGATTCACACAAAGATTCACACATAAGGTTGACATTGAGGACTACTGGGCTAATCTTATGGATGAACAAGCAGGAAGAAAGAGGATGTTGTCCAGGATGTCAGTTGATTTCATGAGGAAATGTGAACTTTTCTCCTTTCCAGATCAGATAGTTGATGATAGTGATCATACTCATCCGCAATATGAAAATGAAGTGAATAGGCCTATCCTTTTTCTTAGTTGGTCACAACTAGAGGTGGTGGATTTGAATGTGTTTATGAGAGAGGTTATTGATTTCTCCAGAGAATGGGTAGACAAGTATATGAACGAGTTGATAGAAATGAGCGTTGCATTCACCTATGAGAAGATGAGACAAGAGGAGTCCTCCCTTGAGGACGATCAAAGAAGAATCAGCGATGCAAAGATATATGCAGATGAGGAAAGTAATTCTCCTAAACAATGGAAGGGTATGCCTGAAGAATCCAAAATGAAGGGGAAGGAGACAATTAACAATCAAAGAAGAAGAAACATAAACCTAGCGCTCCTTTATCCACCCCTAGTTCCTCATCAATAACGGAGATAGATATGCCAGAGAGGAGCAAAGAGTTTGAACAATGCTCCAATACAGTAATTTTGCTAGAAAATATTCAAGAGTTACATGTTACAACAACATCGGCACCACGACATGAAGATGAAGAACAACCAAGATCTCCTACTGTCCAATTAGAGGTTAGCTTGGGCAACAATGTTTATGATTTGACCAAGGACAAGGAGGAAGATGCTGATGTTATCTCGACATTGAGGGGACTTGATTGGGAGATGTGTCTTGATAGTGGGATGGAGATTTCCACCATTCCCGATTGGTTATTGCCTAGCATGGAGAAAAGGAAGAAGATGATAGAGGCACGACCTATTGATGATATTGATAATGTCTTAGCAAAGACAAATAGAAAAAGCCAAATAAGGTAAGATATTTCAAATATAGCTAGAGATGAAACAGGTGTGCAAATTGCACAACTGGCTATCTTGATGGGTGATGTGACTAAGGATGTGGCTACTTAGATGGATTATCAGATTACTTCGATTGCCCTTGGACATACTACAAAGACGCAAGAGTTCCAAGAACTTGATGATACTGTCTAGGCAATCAATGCGAGGTTGGATAGGGAGATAGAGAAGAAGAATATGTATAAAGAAGAGAATATGAGACTCAAGGAATATATCGCAAGAATGAGACGTGAAGATCCCATCTTTGTCTCGCATGTCGTATTTGATCGTGGATTTCACTTTGATCATGTGGCAGTGAGGAATACACATGCAAAATTTGGGAAGTGGATTGAAGACGTGACAAAGCAGGCAGATGATTTCCTAACTCAGTTTGTCTAGGCATTTGATAGGACGTCAATGCTCGCATTCAGGATACAATATTTGGAAGGAGTTTGGGATGATTTCCAGCCTATATAGGAGAAGACCATTCCTGGCCTTAGGGTGTTGAAGCGAATTCCAATAACTACGTTGATCCATGAAGGAGTTGTACATGAAGGAGATATTCATGATTTCCAGGGTTGGTATTGTTCATTGGCCATGCGGAAATCTACTTATGAGCATGCGAGGAAAGATTGTGCAGAGATGGAAGGATCAATTCAGGAGATTCAATCTAAAATCCTTATTTCTATTGAAGAATTGTTAGGGGTAGATGTTAGTGCTTCCAACGGTCTACACTTAGAGGAGTTGAGAGAAAAGATGAAGTTCATGTACTTCAGCCAGTTGGATTCTTTGAAGAATAATCAAATTGATGATTTGATTTCCCTACTGATTCATGTCCATAGTTCGTAGAAGCTTATGCCAGATTGGGAGAGTGTTTTAGACGCTTGTTCGCATGCATTGGACATGATAGATGCGCAACAAGAGGCTTTGCCCAACATTACCATGGAGGAGCTAGATTTAGTTTTGGCTAGATTCCTGGAATATGCTGCTAGAGAGAGGAATGCAGGCCGAAAACTTCTAGAAGATTTCTTATTTGATGACTAGGCGTCATTCCTTTGGATCACATGTTGGTGATTCCTTTTTTGATGTAAACCCTAATTAGGGCAATTTTAGGGTTGTGTTGGCATGATCTTGGCCTTCGATTCTAAATGAATCTTGGCCATTCATTTCTTTTGAGACTCTATATATACCCCATTGCCTCTCATTTGTAAGAGAGATTTTTGAGAATTGTTGTTTACATTCTGCAGATTTGAATAACAATCATTGAAGTTTGGTAATTTTGTTTAAGTGTTGTATGCATTTGTGGTTCTCATTGCCTCCAAGTTAGATTAGAATTTTAGATTAGAATTTGTTTTCAAGTTTTTTAGATTGAATGAAAGAGTTATTGAATGCATTTGTGTGGAATCCATTTAATCCATACCACTAGCTTCTTGTTGATTGTAAGTTTGCCTTGTGTGGTCAACAAGAATTTAAAATTGAAGTTAACTTTAATTGTTATACGTCCATTTATATGTATTGCCTTGATGGTATCAATATTTGATGGTGATAATTTGAACATCTATGAGATATACCTTAAATTATTGCACTAAGCTTGTGTCAAATTGTTCATTGATGGTGAGACCTTGCTTAGTAGGGTTCCATTGAATTGTTCATTGCCTCTTGCATTCTAGGTTTTTGAGTAGAAATTCTTAAACCTTATTTCTTTTGTCCTTTTTTTAAATCCTTGTTAGATTAGAACAAGAGCTCAAGTGCAAAAACTTAAGTCACATACATAACCTCCAAATCCATGAAAAGATCTCCAAATTTGAACAATTGTGTAAATCCTTGAGTGAAAACAACATGTCACATCAAGCCATTGAGTTACCCGCATGTCAAGAACTAATCGTAGAAACCTTGGAATCGTCTTAGTTGATCAGATATTTAGCATCTAAGGTGATTTTGTTCAAGAGAGGGTAAAATACTTCGGTATTTTATTTTGTGTTCGTATGTGCGTAAAACACACATCAACAGGAAGTTTGGTCAAACATTGAAGAAGATAGGACTAGTCCGTTTGGTTCTAGTAGAATATCACAATGGATTGTATGGAGAAAGAATCAACAATTGCTATAGATGAAAGGTACACAAGTTGTCATGTCCCCATCCTAGTCAGGGACTTGGGATTGAGGAGTTAGCTTATTTTTGGACCCTTGTAGGCTAAGAGAGTATGGATAAAGGGGTCAGTAATGCAATATCTTGAGGAGTGGTCTGTCTATTTGTTCTAGTTCAGTGTTGAGTTTAGTTCTGGTCTTCGTTTCATCAGTTTCTGACACTATGAGGATTTCCTATTTTTAGGGAAAATTTGCTAAAAATAGACATGGTCCTATTTTCATTGGCATGGCGAACTGTGACCCTAGCTTTGACAGATTCAGTTTTCGAGCAATAATGAGAGATATGATTTTTTTAGTGTCTCCACAGGGAATTAATATTTTAATGAAATATTAATATAAAATCATAAAGTGCATCACTTAAATTTATTTAAGTGAAGATTTATTATCTCCTAAGCTAGACGTGACTTTTAGGGTTAAGTTGGGAACCCTAAAAGCAAGTTATTATTTTTAAATCCCTAATTGCCAAAAATCGCACCTTTTGGGTATTTAGGCAGCCAAGATGGAAATTAAACCTCATTCTTGATATTGAGAATTTGACATTTTTTTTTGAGCACTTGGCTATGGCAGCTAGGGTTTGGACCTGTTTTGGAGAGCGTGCATTCTTCAGAATTTAGTAGCTTTGAGATTGAAAGATCAATCGAATTGTTGCAGCTTGGTTGGCTTCATTCAGAAGTCCAATTGAATTTAATTTGGGCAGATTTGGCTTCTTACAAGGTAGATTTGTTGTAGGGTTTTCCTATTTACAGTTTTGTTGTTGATTCTTCTGTGGTTTGGAGGCTTCTTTTCCCAAACACACAGTTTGCTCATTTATTGGCACCATCTTCCACTATTTGGGTGTCTTAGTATTTAAATAAGAGCAGATCTGAATTGTTCCAGAATAAAAATTAGAACTTTGTAAGTTGCTGATTTATTCTTTCTTTTCAATAAATTGGCTAAGGTCCTACGGGTATGCTTCTAAATTCTCCAATTCATTGTTTCAGTTGATTAAATTCATGTATTATTCAATATGTGTTACAAATTAAAAAACCCTCTTCTGCAACTTCTGTCTATTTCTGAAAGACCATCTTAATAATTAAAAAAATTACAAGAAGATCTACAAATTACAACAGGTTGAAGAGTTGAACCAGCAAGGGTTCATCACACAAGTCTGCTTGTCGATCAACTTGAGATCACTATTGATAAGTTTGGTAAGGAGATGAATTCCTTTGTAGATATTGTTTGATCATAACATTGTTTCTCCACCCCCTCTAGAAGACTGCATAGCAACAACTAGTCAATTATCTAATGCCGATGATGATATTGCTCATACAAATTATCATAATCCTTTAGATTTGCAAATGATTTGAATGACCAATTTGTGGTTTCAGAAGAGGAAGTTGTACATGTGTTTAGCAGAGAAGATAATAGTCACAAGTACATTGAAGATCTCATTTGGAAAACCCAAATTGAGGAAAGGCGTGGAGTTAACAGTACTCAACTATGCTCAATCAAAGATGCATTAGAAAGGAGATTACATAAATCAGATTTTCAGATTTAACATTGCATTCTTGGGATGGTTATCAATCAGATTTTCTGATTTAACGTTGTTGACCATATTTGTTTTATAGTTTTGGGGATTTTAAGTGAGAGTACATATGGTGATTTTTTGAGATATATTCCTCATTTCATGATGAGTGTGCCTGATGATTTGAACATAAGGGATCTAGGAAAACATATGTGTGATGGGTTTTCATGCGATAGCAGATTTTTAGTTTGTAATTATATTAGAGTAGAGGAGTGAAAACATAGTGGGAGGAAGAGGCAGAAAGAAGAATTACTCATTGATTACAACAGCTCTACTAGCATGAAAATTTGTCATGTTGATACCACGTGGAGAAACCATCATGAGTGCAATTCCATTGGGTTTGATCATTAGTTTTTGCATAGTGGCACATCATTGATTGTTTAAGGAAAACTACCTACTCATGTTTTGATTTGTGGCACATCTCCTAGTTCTTGCGAAAAGGATGGTGAGTTATGGAATGGTAGAGATTGTTCGAGATTTACAGAGGAGAATGCTGAAGCATTTCACATTGATTGCATTGCAAGGCATGCATATCATTTTTCGTTCAGCCCACATATAGATGATTTGATCATGTCCTCAATAATACAAAAGAAATGGATGAATTTGCTATACATAATGGATCAATTTGATTCTCCCTTTATACTTAATTATTGCTCCCATATTTGTGCCCAAGATGTGATTGAGGTTTGTTCAACCTACTTCTATGAATTAACTAACAAGTTGCAATGCATATAAAAAACATATAGTCTCAACACATTAATTAAATTACTTTCATTTAAAGGACCATGAGCAGGCACAAAACATAAGTGCATTTGAGTTTGTGTATTTTCTTTGAGAAGAGGTGTTAAGCAACACAAACCAGATATGCTATGATAAGATATTTACAATATGGGCAAGACCCATAGTTATACAACATGGTGAATGAAATATGCTAGAACAAAAGAGAGAAGGAAGGACTAAGGAGGACAAATGTCGAGCAAAGTGGAAGATCTACTCGATGATTAGTGAGAGCTGTCAGAGAGCTAGAACACTTTATGGAGACCATAACCATCTAGAGTGTGGCTTTGGGATCTAGTGAAGGTGCCCATTGTATGAGTGCTTGGGGAGACAGCAATGTGAATGATTGTGGTATGAGGCAAAATATTCCTTAAGAATGTGTGTTAGTGTTAATGCATTAGTAGCTTCTGCAAGATAAGACTTTCCTAACCCGTTAATCTCCTCTATTCTGTTTTGGTTTACTCATCTATGCTATTAGATTATCTGATTTATGCTTTCCGAACTGAATATGTTTATCAGACTATAACATTGATCATGATTATGATATTGACATTGGATAAAGATGGATTAGATCGACGACTTGCTTAACATAGTTAAGCGTCAATCTAAATGCTATCGGGCTAGTAACCCGATAGCATATTAATGTCGATTCATTCGGGCTTGTTTGCTTTGATACCGATTCATTAATCGGGTGTGTTTATATCGATCTGTTATCATTTACAATGGCACCGATTAGTTATCATAGACAGCAAGTGGATCGGTTGACATTTATAAGAGTCACGACCAAGTGACATCTTGGTCGGACATGTCTAAAAGACATGTCCGATCAAGGTGCCACTTGATTGTGACTACCTTACTATATATGCATCATTCAAAAGAAAGGGGATGACATTGAAATCGATACATGTTCATCCTCCATACCCGCAGCAAAAGAAAGACAACAATATTATTGTCATAGTCATAATACCAAAATCTTAAATACACCATCTTGCATATAACTTGTTCATTAAATTGGAAATTGCAATAACATTTACATGGTATCAGAGCCACGTTGATCGAACTTGAGGCTATTCAATTTTGTGAATAATTTAAGAACAAGGTGATATACTACATCACATTTCTCCAATGGCCAGCGCTATCAGATTCGAAGACAGACTCGGAGGTGGCGATGATTTTTCAGCCTGGAAGTTCAGAATCCAGATGATCTTAAAGGAGAACAAAGTGGTTTCATTTGTTCAAACTAAAAATGACCAACCTGAAAATGAACCTGACAAAACAACATGGATTGAGGGAAATGAAAAGGCCATAAAAATAATAGTTGATGGGGTGAGAAACAACATAATGCCCATCATAAGAAAACATAAGACAACCAAGAAGAAGCAATTTAGGAAGAGGAAGGGTCATCCAGGCAAGAACACTTCAAAGAGAGACCTATCACATATTCAATGCTATAGGTGCGATAAGTTCGGGCACTTTGTTGCAAAATATCCAGAGAGAGCCAAACAAGCCACATTTGCTAGAGCAGGAAAATCTAAAAGAGAACAATCCCAGAACTATGTCCTCTACTCAGCACTTACAAGCCATGCATCAAATAAGTCTAACTCCTGGGTGATCGACAGTGGCTCATCCAGACACATTACAGGGTTTAGAGAAGTGCTAGACTCCATGACAAAGGATAATGATGAGGAAGTAACCATCGGAGATGATTCCTCACATCCAGTTAGAGGAATTGGTTCTTGCACCATCAAACTGAAGATAGGCATATCACTGCAACTCGAAGGAGTACTATATGTCCCCGACATCAAGAGAAATCTAGTCTCCATATCAGCCCTAGAAGATAACGGATACAGAGTAACCTTCATGGAGAACAAGGTGTTGGCTTGGCCAAGAAATTCTTCCATCAAGAAAGCTAAAGTCATTGGTCAAAGACAAGGCTATTTGTATGAGCTATGCACAGAGCTCAACCTAGCCCTAATTCATGAAGCAACAAATGCAAATGAGGTCTGGCATAGAAGACTAGGTCACCTGAATTATAGAGCTTTATCATCTATGGGAAACCTTGTCACAGGTTTACCTAAGTTGCAGCAATATCATTTAGAGGAATGCAAGGGATGTGCCCTAGGTAAAAATATCAAGGGTGCCTTACATAATAGTACTAGGAAGACAAGCAAAGTTTTAGAGTTAGTTCATTTTGATGTATGTGGACCAATGTCCATTCCCTCTCTAGGAGAATGTTTGTATTATGTAATATTTGTTGATGACTACTCTAGGAAAACTTGGATCTACTTTCTGAAGTGTAAAGAATCAGAAGAGATCCTTAAGAGGTTTAAAGAGTTTAAATCACTGACGAAGAACTACTCAGGAAATAAAATTAAAATCCTAAGAACTGATAATGGGGGGGAATACACATCAGAATTATTTTAAGATTTTTGTAAAAACTCAGGGATTAAGAGGGAGCTAACAATACCTTATAATCCTCAACAAAATGGGGTAGCTGAGAGGAAAAATAGGACAATTGTAGAAGCTGCCAAAGCCATGATTCTTGATCAAAATCTAAATATCAATCTTTGGGCAGAAGCAACTAACACTGTTGTGTATATACAAAACAGATGTCCTCACTCACATCTTGAAGATAAAACTCCTGAAGAAGTATTTACCAAACTAAAACCAGATATCAGCCACCTTAGGATATTTGGGTGTCCTATCTATATACATGTACCTAAAGAGAAAAGACTAAAACTAGAACCTTTTGGAAAAAGGGGAATACTTGTAGGATATAGTGAAACATCCAAGGCCTATAGAATATATATACATGGTCAGAGAAATATTGAACTTAGTAGGGATGTAATCTTTGAAGAAGATTTAGCCTTCAAAAGAGCCCTAAGTACAGTAGAGCCTGAAATCTAGATCCCCACTCCTAGCATAGAAGAAGATCTTACTCTTGAGCTTCAGAGGGAGAATCTTGAGGAAACTATAGGTGAAACTCCAATTCTACCTAGAGAAAACTTCAAGAAAAGACCTCTATGGGCCACCAAGACTGTAGCAGAAGCTCAGAAGTTTGCTGCTCCTTCAGGGAAAACAAAAGATCTAATAAATTCACTAGTTGTGTTGCTCTTATGAATGATCTCTCTAAAGCTGAACCAAACAATGTATTAGATGCACTTAAACATCAAGTATGGAAGGATGCTATGTCTGAAGAGTATCAGTCCATTATGAAGAATGATGTTTGGGAGATCGTTCCTAGGCCTACTAAGAAATCTGTTGTTTCATCTAAATGGCTTTTTAAAATCAAACATGTTGCAGATGGCAGTATTGAAAAGCACAAGGCCAGATTTGTAGCTAGAGGGTTCTCTCAAAGGGAAGGAATAGATTATGAAGAAACCTTTGCACCTGTAGCCAGATATACTGTTGACGTGTATTTTGTACACAATCATACACAAAATAAAATACTCAAGGGTACCTTATCCTCTCTTGAATAAAGTCTCTGATTGCTGAAGATGTCGCAAAAAAGGATCAATCAGGATGACTCCAATGTTCTTTTATGTAGGGTCTCTACGTGTGGATAAGCACCAGTGGTCGTTGTGATTGCTGTTTCATCAAGGGGCCTTACGTATCCGAAATGCAGGAACAAGATTTCCTAATACTAATGAATTCCAAAAAAAGATCAAAAGGGGAAGGCTTGCAAGAGATAAACTCTAATCTAATCCTAAGAACAACTCAACGTAGGTTAGACTTGGCGAGATTCTACCAACTTCAATATTGCCATGAAATAACAACTCAACTGAAATTGATGCGATCTTCTAAGGTAACAAATGATCTTTCAATTCACCAAGGATCATGGACACTACCACGAAGGCACATATCCAAAGCTCAATGACGATTGAAGGTTTAAGTAATTCAAGTTTCTCCAGTTGACCACACAAGGCGTTCCTACAATCAGCAAGAAGCTAGTGGTTTGGAATATGAATTTCACCAAAGATCAAGCCCAATACTTAGTCCTTCAAACTTAAATACTACTTTGACTGAGAATGATTTAAGAAAGTAAACAACCATGAAGATAACCACAAGAATTGCAATAAAACACCATAACTTCAATATTTTATTGATCTCAAAGCCATCATGAACAACAATTGTTTGAAATTCCTTTTTCAAAACTCAATCTTGTTACAAAATACTTGCTTCTATCAAATTGCTAATCTCTAATCACTAATGCTGATATCTAATGACAAAATGAAAAGGAATGAGGGTATATATAGCATCCTCAATTACAATGAACGGTCCAGATCAAAAGAAGATCAATGGCCAAGATTATGACACCTAAACCCTAATTAGGGTTTTATTACAAAAGTTCCCCTTTTATTGCACAACATTAAATGCATAGCCAAATATTAAATTTGGCACAAAAATCTAGGAAACATAGACCAATGACAATTAAGGTGCCACATCATTTATAACAACCTTTCTTCTAGAATCTTATTCCCTTTCCAATGCTCCTTTTTAGCATATGCAATGAATCTAGACACGATTCCTTCGATCTCAGCAATTGGAATCTCGGGAAGATTCTTCATTCGTTCCTCCAAGTGGATGACCTAATCGAAAGCTTTGAGAAGAGTAGCATCCCATCCAGGTTCAAGTTCTTTGATCTTCTCAATCAGGAGCATGGTGGCAAACATCCGATCTCGTTGCTCATTTGTAATAACATTCTCATCTTTGCAAAAGATGACCTTGACTCTATCTTCTAATTCTTGCAAATCCACATCTGTCTCAACTGCAATCCTCCTGCCAAGAATAGCACATAATACTTCAAACACCTTGTCCTGGATCGGATGGATAATCTCTTCAACTTGATTGCATTTGTTACTGATGTCCTCAAAAAGAACTTCCTTCATCTGGAGTAAAGTTGACCATTGGAGTAAACTATGAGGTCCTCCATCTATTATCTTTTCTTGTGCTAAGACCTTCCTTGATGTTTGTCTGATTACTTGCAGGACAGGAATGATAACATCCTTAGTATGAGCAAAAGCAGCTACAGTTATCATTAGGTTGTGGATGACCTCAAGAACCTGAATAGCTCGGTGAATGGTCTGCATCATCCTTGTTGCAAATTCAATAGCAACTGTATGGGATTTGTCAATCCACGAGCTCATAAGCTGAACCAAACTCCTGAATCTCTCTGCCTCGCCAACTGATTCAAGGGGAAGTGCTTGTGCAGGAGATATTGCTGGATCCTGACGTCTCAAAGGCTGATTGAGATGGCTAAAGTAGCCTCTCCAAGCACTGACCTCTCGCTCAAGCTTCCTATTCTTTTCCATTTCTTCTCTAAGCTTGTCCTTAAGTGCCTCAAATGAATCAGTGGCATCATCCAATGTCTGCTCGGCTGTGAGTGGACCAAGCTCAAATGTCTCTACATCATATTCCTCTGCGAGGATCTCACCTTCATACTTGTCTACTGCTGGTGTAGCTATCTGCAATTTCCTGGATCCTGTCTCATCTCTGATCATCTTGGACATCTTGGTGGCTTTCCTCTTTTCTGTCACTTCCTGAGAATTTCCAACAAGGCTCTCTAAATCAATCACATTATCTTCGTCCTCGATTACAATCACCCTTGTTAGTCTCTCTTTTAACCAATCTGGAATGGCAGATCTTGTTTCTCTAACCTGTATCTCATTAGGCAATGTTTCTTCTTCTCTGAGAGGAGATGTCACTTCGTCCTCGTTTTTGTCTTCATGTAGTTCATTGACCTGGAGAGATCGGCTTGATGTACGTTGAGATGCCTGTCCTTCTTCATGTTTATCGTTTTGTACCATTGATTCCATAGATTCCTCCATTTCAAGTGTCCTCTTCTCTTGTCGAGAAGATGTGTCGGATGAACGATCTCGGTTGGCCTCTGGCTTCTTCTTCGAAGATTCTCTTTTCTCGGGTCTCTCTTTTCTTTTTGAGCCTCTAGGATGGGGGTTGCCTTCACTTATGCTTCGAAGGTTGCCTTCACTTGTGTTTCTGGGATTAGGATTACCCTCACTTACACTTGCTCCTCCTTCAAATGGCCTTTCCTCCAAAGTAAAAGTCATAGATATGCCTTGCTCTCTCAACTTTTGATGTTGCACATCAACCCATCTGCGAGTACAAGACAAAACTGGAGCCATCAAGGCATCTAGATCCAAAATTTCAGGTTTATTCCAATCTAGCCTCACTGCTTTGCTTTCTCGGTCATAAGATGATTGGAGATGTCTACCACTGTCCTGAGCTTGGTCGGCCACTCTGTAAATTTTGCATTTTCTGATAAAGTCTAAAGGCAATCTGGAATGCATCTTTCTTTTCACTTCAAGATCATCTGAGAGATTCATCACGAAGTCCTCTACCTGAGGTTCATGTCTGTATTTCCTTCCGACTGTCTCTTCTATATACCCATAAGGATCAAAACTCTCTCTCATGGCAAAGAACGAAAATGAATACAAAGCTAACTCCTTTTCCGCATCATCCATGGCTAGGGCATTAGGACATACCTCAACTGAATTTCCTAGTATGATAGGAACAGGAACTCCATTTCCATGCCTGTGTTTGAATGCCTTCGCATAAGCTGCCAACTGTCTAATTACCTCAAGTAACACAATTCTGTTTGTCGGATATCTTGGCAACATATAGGGAGGTGAAGGACATCCATGAACTCTAATATATGTAAACTTCTGGAATTGGATAAACCATGCACCGTACCTCTTTACAAGCTCTTGTGCATCTCGAGATAGCCGATTGTGAATCCCGCCTTGCAATGTCCTGGTGATGTTCATCGTGAAGGTATCATTGACTAACTTGTAGTTACTTCCTGGCGGATGATGCAAGTGAACATAGGAATCACAAACTCTGACTTCCCCGGGCCCTCTTTCGATCACTCCTCTGTGAGGCAGTCCTGCATATTCAAAACTCCTTATCAAGGCATATACGATGTATGAACTCATGTGGAAAGACTTGGTAGCCTTCAGTCTTCTTAACTGCACGTCCAAGCAATGGCTAATCATTCTAGCCCAATGAATTGTTCCTTTTCGTTGAACTATCACTTGGATGAAGTAGAACATCCACTTCTCAAAATAGAAGGCTTGAGGAGCCCTTGTAACTCGGTTGAGTAATGTTATCAAATCTCTGTACTCCTCCTGGAAGTCGATCCTATGTGGTGTGTTTGGAATCTTGCTCAGGCGAGGACGACTCTTGAGTAACCAATTCTTGTTGATGATGCTCAAGCAAGTGTCTGGATCATCTTCATACATGGACCTGGCTCCTTCTAAGCTTTTATAAATCATATCTTTATGTTCTAGCAAGTGAAGAGCTTCACTGATAGCTTCCTCTGAAAGATAAGCAAAAGTGTCTCCCTCCTTGGACACTATCGATCTGGACTGTGGATCATAATGGCCAGCACACTCGATCATCAACTCATGGCACTGGATTGCTAGAGGGAAGCCGGCCGCCTTGATAATGCCACTTTCAATTATTCTCCTTGCGACAGGTGATGGCTTGCCAATGTAAGGGACCTCTCGAAACTTCTTCGTACTGAAGTTTCCCAAGTTGGGATCTCCAATGTTGCTCCACTTCGACACGATCTTGGTCTCCAATTCTTCGTTCTTCTGATCTTCCTTCATGAGAGCTGGACGACTGGTGGATGCTCCTGCCTTCGGGGTCGCCATCGTAACACCTACACAACATTTCATAATGAGTAACAGATTTTGCAATGCATAAATATAGATTGGATTAAAGATTGAATTTAGGAAACTTCATGATAAGTCCTTGAGTTATCATTTCCTAAATACGATTGAGCTACTGGAAATTCAAAATTTCAAAATTCAAAATTTAGATTAAGACTAGGACGTTTCAAAATTCAAAATTTGGACAAGGGAGATCTTGCCATACCTCACTTTGAGAGCTAACTCTAACAAAAGGATGCAAAATTAGGAAATTCGCCTAGGCAAAAAAAATCGAAGTTTGAAGTATTCAACGTGACCCTCCTTTAGCAAAGGCGCCTCCTTACTTAATTTCACCACCTTGAGGACTTCAACGCTTTGATAGAGAATTCGCTCCACTTCTAACCAAATTCGCACTCTTCCTTGGATGGAAATTTCGCACTTTTCCTTGTCTTCCAAAATCGCATGCAAATGAATGATTAAATGATGATTTGAAATGCTTCAAAGTACCCTCCTTATATAAGCGCTCACCTCTTTAATTACCTCTAGGCCGACTTGAAAATAAGGCAAATAATAACAAAAAATTAAAATAAAAGGAGGCCGACTTTTGTATAAATATAAAAATAAAACCCAAGCGCTCTCCCTCTTATTTAATTAAATTAATAATTAATTAATTAAATGCCTTCGTAATTAATGATTTTTAAAAGGCTAAATTAATCAATTAAATGCCTTGTGCGCACCCATTAAATGCCAATTTTAATTAAAAATATCAAGGTTCATCGAAATTTAGCATTTAATGCAATTTGAAAATGATGTTGGCGCCTAGACATGGGAAGAATAATGAATATTAACCTCATCGCTCTGGTCCCTGGCAGAGGGACAGGAGCGCTTTAGCATTTTGTTCTTGAATTTCTCGCCTTTTACGTTCAAAGTCACTTCCCTTACGTCCAAATTGGCATTTTAATTGGGAACCTTGAGCTTGATCTTATTCAATCTTTCGAATGAATGTCTCTTAGACCATTTTCGCCCTGGTCCCTTGGTGAGGGACAGGAGCGAACTTTGCTTTTCTCCTTGATCCTTGATCATTTTAATTGCCAACTTACGTCACAAGGCAAGAAATAACTTCATCCATTCATTCTACGCATACTTAACTTGTCCCTTGCAAGGCAAATTTGATATTTGAGTGATTTTCGCCTTGGTCCCTTGGTGAGGGACAGGAGCGAACTTTGTATTTTTAGCTCAAAATTGTCAACTTTTAATATTAACTCCTTGTTCATCACCTTTCTAATGACATTTCGGACCTTGCATGACTTCGCCTTGATATGGTTTTTTGAAGGAAATGATTGTTTCAATGAATATCGCCCTGGTCCTTGTCTGAAGGACAGGAGCGAACTTTTGCTCCTTGTGCTAATCCTTGATCATATCGACCTCCAATTGTCTTCAAAGCGTAAAATAGTGTCCCTTACTCCTTCTTGAACGTTTGAAAAGGAAGTGGCATTCAAAATTTAAGCATACTTGACTATTTCGCTCTGGTCCCTGGGAGAGGGACAGGAGCGAGTTAGCTATTTCCATCAAATTCTCATAGTCTTTGTAACTTTGTTTTTCTTCGGAGTGTTCCAAACATCATCTCCATCATGCGTCTTGGCTTGGATCCGCCCAATCTTGAAGGAAAAGACTTGATATTCTATATTTCGCCCTGGTCCTTGACAGAGGGACAGGAGCGAATTTGCACTTATAAGCTCATTTGCGCTTTACCAACTTTCAAATTTGTCTTCAACGGATTTATTATGCTCCCCTTCACTCATTTTTGACATGAAACTCGCTTCAACTTGGTGGGAAATTTGTCTTAGGAGGAAATCGCTCTGGTCCCTGGGAGAGGGACAGGAGCGCCTAGGCAAATATGGGCTTACTTGGTGTCTTGCAATCTTCAAAATTATCTTCAATAGAGTGGTTACGCCTTGTTTCATTTGCCTCAAACTTAAAACTCACTTCACCTTCGCCCAAAACTTGTCTTTTAAGCAAATCGCTCTGGTCCCTTGGAGAGGGACAGGAGCTATCATTGAAATTCGCCCTGGTCCCTGGGAGAGGGACAGGAGCGATTTTGACTCTTTGAGTAGATTTTCTCCATCGAGGTGCACTCAAATTATATTCAACTGATAAAACACATTTTCTTTGTTCTCCTTAAATTGCGAAATCATTAAAATCTTGCAAGGACAAAGCAATCTTGGATTTCAAGCTCCGGTCCTTTAGTGAGGGACAGGAGCGATTTTGTCATTTTGGCACACTTCCTTGTTTGCAAATTACTTCAAATTATATTCAATGGACAAAAGATGCCCTCCTTGATCTCTTCCAATCCAAAAATCGTCTTGGTCTTGCAAAGACAGTGCAATTTTGAGAAACAAGCTCCGGTCCTTCAGCGAGGGACAGGAGCGATTTTTGTCCTTAAGGCCAAATGTTCAGCTTTCATTGCAAATGACTAAGTCTGGACGCTCCATTAGGTTGATTTCATCTCTTATTGCGTCCTTGATGCCTTAATTTTGATCAACTAAGACCAAAAATGGTCTAAGTAGGCCATTTCGCCCTGGTCCCTGGCTGAGGGACAGGAGCGATTTAACCTTAATCCTTGAAACTTGCCATTTTTGAGTCTCAAAATCTTCAAAAACTTCAATTCATGCTCGATTGCACCTCCTGGCGACCCTGCACAAGACAAATGCAACAAGTCAATGACCAAGATGCATAAAATACTAATTTCGCCCTGGTCCTTGACTGAAGGACAGGAGCGATTTTGCCTCTACAGGCCAAAATATCAAGGTTTTAAGACTTCAATCACTTCACAAGGCATAACTAGGCTATCTCCAAGGCCAGGGGTTACTTATCAAACTTTCCAAAATTTGGTCAAAATTCACCCGGACAAAATTGCACAATTCTATTATCAACACTTAGGCAAAATTCGAACTTGCTTTCAAAATTTCGACTGGACCTAGACAGACACACCTGACATCCTGACAGACTCGTCCTATTTCAAAATTGCAATTCATGCGAGGATGCTCAATAAACTTTCAAAATTTGACTGGACTTCGGCTTGAAAATATCAAAAAAGGAAACCCTAAGGCTTAACCCTAGTCCAGACGACTCACTCACTTACTCAAAACCCTAAAAGCAGAGAGAAGAACAGGCAAACCCGAGCAAAAAAAAGAGGGGGTCTCCATTTTAATGGGGCGATGTGTGAAATGGTCACAACATATACCTCAGTAAGAACAATACTAGCCATTGCAACAGCAAAAGGGTGGAAGGTGCACCAGATGGATGTTAAGACAACATTTCTTAATGGTGAGATCTCATAAGAAGTCTACCTAGAGCAACTTGAAGGATTTGAAATTCAGGGTGCAGAGTCTCATGTGTGCAGACCAAAGAAACGGGACTCGGACTTGGCTCGGACTCGGCAAGGCCGACTCGGACTCGGACTCGGGACTCGGCGTCAGACTCGGCTCCAGACTCGGCTGGACTCGGGAAAGTGAAAAACTCAAGAAATTTAGAGATTTTTAAAGATTTAAAACTTGTTTCGGACACCCTTTATTGAATACACCTTAAAGACACAAAAACATCATTAAACTCGGCTCATTTGATTACATACACAAGTATACATCAATCACATAAGCATAAATGCAAATTGTAGCTGAAGAAAATAAGAAACATAGATATATAAATATTGTCAAATGTATACAATATTACAAAACTCATGGAATAAAAAATCCATGTCATCATATGATCATCATCAAATGTTTCATACAAATACCAAAGGTAAATAGTAAAACTAAATACAACTACAAGTGTACAAGCCTATGGCTGAGATGGCCGTGCACCCTCTCGCCCTGGCTCCCTGCGAAGGCGTTTAAAGTAGGTCCTGGATGATTTAGCAGCCATAGTTGCTCCCCGTGACACCATGCCATGCTCACCAACATCAGGAACGACTGTGTCATGCTCACCAACATCAGGAATAGCTGTGTCACTCCGAGTCTCAGTATTTCCTGTCTCTGCTCGTGTTCTCTGCTCCTCCTCTGCCATGGCTACAGCCTCAGCCTCTATATCTACCTGGTCGATCCAATCAATGTCATCATCACTAAATACAGCTGTAGGAGTCCCAGGAGCTTTCTGATTCTCATTGGCCCACTCTGCTTCAAGATCAACCTCATCTAGAATGATAGGAGACATGTCAACTGTTGCATTCTTTCTCATTCTCAGGCGGAGGTTGTAGTGAACAAAGACGAGATCATTCCTCTTCTCCACAGATAATCTATTGCGCCTCTTGGAGTGTATGTGCTCAAACATACTCCAATTGCGCTCACAACCTGATGCGCTGCATGGTTGGCTCAAGATACGAATGGCCAACTTCTGAACATTTGGTGTCTCTGGGCCAAAAAAGTTCCACCAATGATCTGAGTTTGAAATAAGAAAAATAAATAAAATCAGTCTCACTCATGAACTCATTTAACAAGTTACAATATAGTATTGAATACAACTAAAATTAAGCCTAACAATTTATTTTTATCTGGCATCATAGTTGTTCTAGTGTGTTTGGCGACAGGATGAGAGAAGGTCTCCCCTTGTGCATTTGAGAACATCTGTAGCTCTCGAAAAAGGTCTATCTGAGAAGTACCGGCAGGTCCCATCTTCTCCATGATTGCATATAGCCCATTAAGGACCTCCGCATCAGCCTTGAAAGAAGGGATAAAACGGAATGCCGGATTCAGATAATAGGCTGCCGCATGGATGGGCCTATGTAGCTGATGATGCCATCTCCTATCAATGATCTCCCAAATGGGACCATACTTGCTCTCATCTGCTCCATAGACGAATTTGATGGCCTCCTTCGCCCTATCCATGCCCTCATATATATAGCCCATTGCGGGCTTATCTCCATCCGCAACTCGCAACAAAACCAGCGAGGGCTTAACAAACTGCAAAATTGAAAATATTGTGTAATTTAGAAAAATGAGCAAATAAGAGAATACATATAATAACTTATAAAACATGAAGCTAAATTGTAGAATTTATAAAAAAATTACCTTCACTATCTCATCACAAGGGACCCAAAAGCCTTGCTCATCAAAAATGCAATCTGCCATCTCTATCCCTGCAGGGGTGGTAGCATAGGATGAGGAAGACCACTCCTCACCAACAATCATACGTCTCAAGGCAGGCTTAGACCTAAGCATGGACTGCAATGTGAGGAAGTTTGTGGCAAATCTTGTGATTCCTGGACGATGCAACTCCTTCTGCTCTATGTATTGTCTCATAAGGGCCAACACCCATGAATGATTATATACAAATTTGCAGACATTTCTTGCCCTTTCTACACATCTTTTGACCCATGGGATTTTTCCAATATCCTCCAACATGAGGTCAATGCAATGAGCAGCACATGGAGTCCAAACTATAGATGGGTGCCTCTCCATCAATAGTCTACCTGCAGCAACATAATTTGTTGCATTGTAAATTGTAATTAATGGAGGTACAAACTACAAGATAGTAATTAATTTGCAAACAAAATTAGTTTGTAATCAAAAGTTTACCCGCAGCAACATAATTTGCTGCATTGTCGGTCACCACCTGTACCACGTTCTCCTCACCCACATCTTCAATCACCTCCTCTATCTGCTCACATAGGTAGGTGGCATTCTTGCAATGGGCGGAGGCATCAATGGACTTGATGAAAACGGTGCCCCCTGAAATAAAAAAATAAAGCTAGGTCAATGATCATTCAATAAACCATTAGATAAAAAATAAAAAATTAAAGACTATATGAAACTAAAATTAATCAATCACCTGCGGAAGAAACAAGAAAATTAAGGAGAGTTCTATTTCTCCTATCCGTCCAACCATCAGTCATGATGGTGCAACCTTTAGTGCTCCATATGTGGCGTTGTTCATCTAAATCCTTTTTCACATCATCCACCATTTGAGACAAAATGGGTCCCCTCAAATCACTCTCACTAGGGGCTTTGAACCCCGCCCCGCATATGGTAATGGCATCAACCATTTGTTGCCAGTAAGGAGACCTGTCACAAAGAAACTCAATGAGATAAGTTAAGTATAAAAATTCAATGAGATAAGTTAAGTATAAAAATTGAAACAATCAAAGCTATCAAACATAAAAGTAAAATATTCACCTGGCTACAAAGAATGGAATACAGCTGTAGCTCCAAAACCTGCCAATTGCCATTTTAGCAGCATCATGGACCTCCTTGTTCCAACCCATGCCCTCAAGCGACGGTTGGGACCCAGGAGTAGTGCGAGGCACAAAGAAGGAATCCAACCTAGATTTACGAATCCTAGGTCCAATGGTAACATTCCCACTATGACTACTAGTGGTAGGAGCATAAGAAGTGGCGGTGGCAGTGGCACTGCCACTTATAGAAGCAGAAGCAGAAACGGAAGCACCAGCAGTAGCAAACTGAGTGGGACGATATGGAGGTAAGGAAGAATGGCCTCCAACACAACCTAACTATGTCCCTCTTCCTAAAACTGTCTCTCTCCCAATGGCCGCTCGATCCTCCTTTTGTTTCTTTTTTCTTTCAATCTCCTCAACCATTACATAACAATCATGTATGGCCTCAGAGACTGCTTTTAGGCATGGTTCGGCATCATGTCCACGCACACCAGCAATATGGTATTTCAGCCTATATATACCTCCATGGAATATTGTTTTGCAAAACATACATTTTGTTTGCCCCTTTCCTTGCCTTGGAAAATCCTCATGATATTTCCAAGCAGGGTCCTTTCTCATGGGGGTCTAGAAGCCAAAGTAGACATTTTAGGATAGTTTTGTGAAAGTTGAAGTTGAGGCAAATAATAAAGTGAATTTTGCTGCAATAAAACATTACAAATACAAAATAAAATTAATACATACATTCAAAAAAACTAAAGTAGGGTTTGTAAATTTTTTTTTAAAAAAATTGTAGGGTTTGTCAAACCCTACAATTTAAAAAAATAAAAATTTACAAACCCTACATACAACCCTACATAGTACAACTACATACTACATGCTACATACAAATTACAAACATACAAAAGATCTTGCATACAAGAAAATGTAAAACTTTCAAAATAAATGAATAGAAAATGAAATTTTTGCATATAAGAAACAAAATAATGTTAAAAAAAACAATCATACCTCTTACAACAAGCTTGAAATGAGCTGCAAACTCTTCCTATCCAACTCTTGATGCACCAAATCGAAACACAATGTAGCTCCAATGTGAAAAATTGAAGAAAACTTGAGCTTCCTCCTTGCTGGTTTTTCTTCTATGCACCCTTGTTTTTCTTCCCAACTCACTTTACTCTTCCTTTTTTTGCAAGTGAATGAAATGAAAGTCACTTTTAGGGCTAGAAGACAATTAACATTAAAAAACAGATTTAAAAAAACTTTACAAACTATTTTTTTTTGGACTTTTTATTTGCTGCCAATGCCGGCCGAGTCCAGGGCTCGGGACTCGCCGAGTTTGGCGATTTTGGGCCAAAATCGCCAACTCGGCGAGTCTGGCGATTTTAGCCTCCAGACTCGGTCGAGTCTGAGTCCGAGCCCCTGGGACTCGGGCCAAAATCGCCAAACTCGGCGAGTCTGGCGAGTTTAGCCTCCAGACTCGGCCGAGTCCGAGTCCGAGCCCCTGGGACTCGTTTGGCCTGACTCGGACCCGGACTCGCCGAGTTTAGGCGATTTCGGGCGAGTCCCGTTTCTTTGGTGCAAACTCAAGAAAGCTCTCTATGGGCTTAAACAAGCCCCCAGGGCTTGGTATGAAAGAATTGACACCTATCTCTCTAAACTAGGCTTCTCTAAAAATGATGCAGATCCAAATCTCTACTACAAACAAAATAAAGGTGATATGTTAATATTGATTCTATATGTTGATGACTTACTAATCACAGGAGAAGATCACCTCATAGATCAATGTAAGAAAGATTTATCTAAAGAATTTGATATGAAGGACTTGGGACTCCTTCATTACTTCCTAGGTTTGGAAATATGGCAAAATTCTGAAAATATTATACTAAACCAAGGAAAGTATACCTTGGACATTTTGAAGAGATTCAGAATGCATAACTGCAGACCTATGACCTCTCCCATGGAAACAAATTTACATAAACTTAAGGAAGCATCAACAGAGTCACAATCCACTGACCCTTCTCTCTACAGACAGATGATTGGGTCTCTGATGTATCTGGTGAATACAAGGGCAGATATTTGTTATGCGGTCAATGCCTTAAGTCAGTTTATGTGTGAGCCTAAGGAAATCCACTTGATTGCAGTGAAACACATTATGAGATACTTACAAGGTACTCTAAACCTTGGTCTCAAATATGAGAAAGTTGATCTAGACCTACACGGATTTACAGACTCAGATTGGGCTGGGAGTGTGACTGATAGGAAAAGCACTTCAGGGTGTTGCTTCGGTTTAGGATCAGCCATGATTTCTTGGATCAGCAGAAAACAGTCTTCTGTAGCACAGAGTTCCACCGAGGCCGAGTATATTGCAGCTTCCATGGCTGCTCGAGAGGCAGTATGGCTTAGGAAGTTGCTTGTGGGACCATTTGGTGAACCTATGAAACCCACTGTCATCCACTGTGACAACCAGAGCTGCATAAAGCTTTCTATAAATCCAGTATTTCATGACAGATCTAAGCATATTGAGATTCCATACCATTATGTACGAGACATGGTAGACAAAAATGTGATCAAATTGGAATATGTTAGTACAGGAGATCAGATTGCAGATATTCTGACCAAACCACTTTCCAGAGTGAAGGTTGATCACTTCAGAAAAGGTTTAGGTATGATAGAAAGGTAATCTGCTTTGTAAATAAGATGTTTAATGTGTAAACTTCTTTTGTCATGTTGAGACATTCTGGGTTTCACCCCCTGTGTTCATATCTAAGAGGTGATGATCTCTCAGATTATGAACACTTGTATGCAGACATCATAAGATGACAATCTTATGATTCTCTAAACCAGTTATCATGTTGGATCTCTGGTATGTCATGGATGTGCCATGATGGTGTTGTGATAAAACATTTTTTATAAAATGTTTGGGCACATATCACAACCTGGATAAGATGAGAATCTAACCATCCTCATATGTTTATCCTTAGTATTGCGTGTTTAGGCAATACTGATATCACGTGTTCAGGTGATATCTTGTCATAATGAAATGATGAATCTTTTATATCACATGGTTAGGTGATACTCTATGTCACATACTTAGAGTGATGTTTTATATTTGTATCTTATGTGCTGATGGTACTTCATATCATTTGTATAGATGATATATATTCTTGGAGACTGACATTATTGAAAAGAAATGTGATGCAGGTTACTTTATCTATCTTCCAAAGCTAAGAGGGAGTGTTAATGCATTAGTAGCTTCTGCAAGATAAGACTTTCCTAACCCGTTAATCTCCTCTATTCTGTTTTGGTTTACTCATCCATGCTATTAGATTATCTGATTTATGCTTTCCGAACTGAATATGTTTATCAGACTGTAACATTGATCATGATTATGATATTGACATTGGATAAAGATGGATTAGATCGACGACTTGCTTAACATAGTTAAGTGTTGATCTAAATGCTATCGGGCTAGTAACCTGATAGCACATTAATGTCGATTCATTTATGAATCGGCATTAATATACTATCGGGGTATTAACCTGATAGCATATGTAATGCTATTAGTTATCGGGCTTGTTTGCTTTGATACCGATTCATTATCGGGTGTGTTTATATCGATCTGTTATCATTTAAAATGGCACCGATTAGTTATCATAGACAGCAAGTGGATCGGTTGACATTTATAAGAGTCACGACCAAGTGACATCTTGGTCGGACATGTCTAAAAGACATGTCCGATCAAGGTGCCACTTGATTGTGACTACCTTACTATATATGCATCATTCAAAAGAAAGGGGATGACATTGAAATCGATACATGTTCATCCTCCATACCTGCAGCAAAAGAAAGACAACAATATTATTGTCATAGTCATAATACCAAAATCTTAAATACACCATCTTGCATATAACTTGTTTATTAAATTGGAAATTGCAATAACATTTACAGTTAGGTAGGTGGAGTTCAACATGTGATTGGAAGGCAACATTTTAAATGAAGCATGGGTGTGGACACGAAGAGTGTTAGGAACACATTGAGTAGGAAACATGAATGAATGGGTTTGAGAGGGCTTTCATAGGTATCTCCCATTCATTAAGGTTTGCATGGCTTAAAATTTTGTGTTGTCAAAAGCAAGTGCAGGAGTTGGGTCCAATGCAAAAGTGTGGTCCGCTAAAGTAAACCAGTTTGCACCGTCTAATTTAAGATTGATAGGGAGTGGGATTTCTTTATGAAATTGGGGCTTAAAAGCTGTCAAAAGTTCCACTTCCACTTTTGGAACCTAACTTTGAGGCCATTATTGTACTAATCTGATTGAATTCTCAGACTTTTTACCTCTATTGACAAACACACCTACTGCCTCTACTGACAAACAAAAAAGTCTTGTTGAATTTGAGAGGAGTGTGCTGCAGATTTATTTCTTTAAATGATGTGCACTAAATGCACAAAAGAGACCATTAAATTCTTTCAAAAACAAGTAAATTTTCAGTACAGCTTACGCCATCAAAACAAAGAACAGTGTTAACCAGTAAATTGAATATTTGAGGATCTACCATAAGGAATATATGATAAGTAAGAGAAACAAAGTTATAAGCTTAAACACCTCTAATGAGAAAATTCCTTAAACTACTGGATGAAGCAACAAATCATGACAGCATGTGTTTGACAACAATTACTGAGCTAAAAAGAGTGGTCTTCTCCTTCAGCAAGATAAAGTGGATTCCCATGTGACCTTTGTCAAACCTTCTATGATCTTATCATGTATAACATCTTGGCTCTTGTAGAGGAATCAATGTGCAACAAAAGCATTCCAAAACAAATAAGCACCACCAATTTGGACTAGTGTAGAACAATAAGATTAGGAAACACAATTTCCGATAAAATATCAAAATTCTTAGTTCAAAAATTGAATATTATCTTTCTCAAAATAATATAAGTTTCTATATTACATTCTTAGGAGGGCAGCTAACATTACTGCCACATGGGAAATTCCTCACTCCCTACTAACAAAAAATCCAACTTCGACTTGTCATAAAAATAAAAATGTTAAAAGTGTTTTACAAGTGGTGCAAACTTCTGCATTTGTTAGCCCTTCATCAGTTGGGTCGCTAGTTTCATAAGTTTCCTACTTTCTCCATCTCTTTAAATGAAGATAAAAGTTGGCCCTTTCTCCTCTTACAAGACCTCCATCAAGGGGACTCACTTAGTCCATACTTGTTCATTTCTTTTTAAATTTTCACCCTATGCTTGGCTGACCTCCACCTATAGGCAACTTGAAGAATAAACAAAGTCGAAATACAATTAGAATGTGGGCCAACATTATCTAGAGAAGCGCCTCTTTGAGAAGGTTTAATAATAAATTAAATTGTTTTAAATAAGGCCGACCCTTCTTGGAGTGTCTCCTCTTTTGGTGAAGACATACGCTGAGTGGTTTAAAGGGGCGATCCAAGGCAGATGAACAAGGATATAGGAAGAGAGAAAAATGACATGGATATAGCAGATCGATTAAGAGCAGAAAATCAGAAGGATATTTCAGATCTATAGAATATATACAGCCTTGTATAAATGCAGTTATATATGTAGAACCTGTGCTAATAATGGTGTTCATACAGATCTGAAACAAATATGGGTATGCAGATTTGAGATAAGAGCATGCAGATCAAGGAAAGGGAATTGGATAGAGGAGTTAATCTGAAGAGATAGCAAACAATAAATACTAAATAGCATTCAGGCATAAATTGAAGGATATCAGCAGATTCCAGAATAGCAATTAGATCAGATCTAATCAACTAGCAGTGATACTCTAATTCATTGTGGTATGACAAATATATTATATGTTCAATATGTATGTGTTGATTTGTTTTTTAGGCACATGCGAACACAAAATAAAATACCCAAAAGTATCTTATCCTCTCTTGATCAAAGTCTCTCAAATGTTGAAGATTCACACAAGGATCACTTGAGATAACTCCAAGGTTCTTCAATGTCGGGTGACAACATGTGGATAAGCTCAATGGTTTGATGTGATTATGTTGGATTCACAAGGGGGCTTATGTTGAATAGTTGAATGCTTGAATTGCTGGAACTTTGATCATCTAATATTGCAATCTTGTGATGCTTTCTTTCCTAAACTATCTTGAATTAAAAAAAAGGACAAAAGGTAAAGGGTTTAGGAATTCTATTCTAAGGCCTAGAATGCAAAAAAAGGGTGAATGATTCGATGGAATCCTACTGGGCAAGGTTTCATCATCAAACCAAACAATTTGACACAAGCTCAGTGCAATCTTCTAAGGTGCAATACAAAGGTGTTCAAATCATTATCATCAAACATTGATTACCATTCAAGCTAATGCATAAACAATGGACGTATAATAATTGAAGTTTAGCTCATATAATTCCAGTTTACCATGCAAGGCACACTTACAATCAGCAAGAGGCTAGTTTTATGGACTAAATGGATTCCACACATATGCATTCAACAAATTCCTCCATTCAATCTAATCAACATGAAAGCAAATGAGAAGTAGAAACCATGTAGCTTGTTGAAATAACGCATTTCACCATATCTTCAATGAAAAGAGTACTTTCATTTACAAGCCTTAGCAACAATTTCTTCGTCTCCTAATCTATTCTAATTGCTTGCTATCTAACATTTATCAACTATCCTCTATTTCTAAACTATCTATTAACTATTAACTATCCACTATCTATTAACCTCTACAAATGAAGAGCTTGAGCTTTATATAGAGAGCTCATTACAATGAGTGGCGAGGATTAAACTCCATCAATGGCCAAGATTTTACAATGAAACCCTAATTAGGGTTTGTTACAACAAACTTTATTCTGGCCAATGAAATAACTACAATGCTCAAACACGTCATTTCTTGAGCGTTTGACCAATAGATAGTTGGGGTAGGTACATTGGAGTTTGTGCCCCCATGGGTGAGCTTGGTTCATTGAATCAAGATATGCTGATGTGGAACTTCCTCTGATTGAAGGAGTGGTGACTAGGATGCCACCTCAACTTGCACTTGTGGACTGGATTCATCATCATGAATGAGTATTGAATAACACACAAACCTTGATCAAGCACAATATCAATCTTAAAAGCTAAAATGGATTTCTTTTGTTCAATTTCTGATTTTCATCCAAGGCCTAATTTTATCTTTGATTTGGACGATTTTGACCTTGGTTTGATGCTCGTAATCAAAGATATGTCTGATGAGGCTTGTGAATTATGTTGATGCTGAAGGTGGATCAGTGGATCTGTCTTACACTTGATGAAATTCACTGTTGCTTCGATCAAATATGCTCCTTTTGGTGACTGAATTCACCATCTTTGTGATGAAGTTCGCTTCCTTTACTGATTAGGTTCGCTGTTCTGCTGATGGAATTAGCTGCTCTGCACTTTAATTCGCTGTTTAAAGGATTGAATTGCTTTGAATTGATGATTAAAATGATTAAATGAATGCTCTTATATAGACGCTTGAGGCAAAGGATGTGTCTTTTGGGGTGAAGGCCGACCTGATTTTAATCAAATAAAATTAAAATTGTTCTTCTAAAGTGGCTGACTTGACAATTATTTAACACACTTTCATTTTGAATTCAATTTAAGGCGCCAGATGTGTTTGTATTGCATCTTTCAATAAGCACAAAGGGAAATCGCTCCAATTTAGGAGCAATGGAAGTACAGTTCACGAAGTTCACTCCAAATTGGGAGCAAAGGAAGTATCTTCTAGGTGAAATTTGCTCCAAAGTGGAGGCAAAGGAAGTGTCTATTTATAAAATTCACTCCAAATCATGCACTTAAGAGAAGTTCGCTCCAAATTGGGAGCAATGGAAGTGCTTATAAAGGAAGATCACTCCAATTTGGGAGCAATGGAAATAAATTCAAATGAGCTTCGCTCCAATTTGAGAGCAATGGAAGTTCACTCTAGGAAGTTCGCTCCCATTCATGATCAATGGAAATGCATTTAAAAGGAGTTCGCTCCAAAATGGGAGGAAATGCTCTCAAGTGAACTTCACTCCAATTTATGGTCAATGGAAGTGCACTTTAGGAGGGTCGCTTCAATTCTTATGTCATGTCTCCTTCTGTTAAAAATTGGATTTTGGTCAATATTAACTCATTTTATTCTTCCGTGGGTTAATTGGACAAGCTTAGGCAGAAAAAGTAATTTAATATTTATGAATGTCCAAATATTTTCAGTATCAAAAGGACATTTAGATATTAAATTAAATATTTGGAAACAACTAGTGGGGAATTGGATTTTGTGTCATAATGGGAAGTTTGAAATATTTCTATTTACGACTTTCCCACCAAGAGGAAGGGAAAATTGAAATATTTCTAATTATTGATTTTCCCACCAAGAGCAAATTTGGAAAGCAAAAGAGTGGAGTGGGAAATTAAAATATTTCTAATTAATGATTGTCCCACCAAGTGCAAATTTGGAAAGTAAGATTGGAGTGGAAATTTGTATTATTTCTAATTATTGATTTTCCCACCAAATTGGCCAAGGACAAGATAAATACAAAGCATATTTGGGAAAATGGATCTTTATGCCATTTCTACTTCTCAATTTCTTATAGTATGAACTTCATGTTTTGCAAAATTCTTCAGTGGACGGAAACCCATTGGAGATTGGAGGTTTGTGGACGGAAACCCATAAGTTTCAGGTGGATGGTGGACGAAACCCCATTGTTCACATAGAGCAACTTCATCCAAAGGTTGCATTGGAACTTCAAGATTTCAGCAGTTTTCTATTGTGTGTTCAAGGCTTCATTAATATTGTTGCAGTAATTCCAGATGTGTTTTGAGGGCTTTGCTGCTGTTATTAATCTTGTATCAGATCATATTTTATGTATTTTCCATTTGTAAATCAAACAATATCAGCTTGTGGTATTTACGGTGACACTGGTGGTATTGGGTTATAATAGTTTTGTGGGTTTTGCTTATAAATTGGAGTTTGAATGTATTAATGTTGTCTCTGCAATAATCAGTTTCAGACCTGATTAAAGGACGCACATATCAGAAAAATCATTTTCAATAATGTTCTATAAAGTTCCATTTTAACTCAGCCCTTTTTGTGCAAAAGTAGCTAACTAGTTTGGGTGTTTTCAGTGAAGTTTTGTGTAATATTTTCGAATCTATGTTCCAGATCTAAGAGCAATATTAAATTTTTGGTTGGGGACATTACATCTTAGGCAATGGAAGTCACTCAATAAGGTTCGCTCCAAATTGAGAGCAATGGAAATCACCTTGTACTTAGCCAAATTTTAGGTTGCTGATTGAGGATTGATTTCATTACTCAAACCAAGACATCATATGGTGACTAGAGGGAATTTCATACGCCTTAGAAGGCTTGGAGAGGTAGCTCGCTCCAAATTGGGAGGAATGGAAGTGGACTTCAAAAATTTGCTCCAAATCAGGAGCAATGGAAATCACTTTTAATTGGGAGCAATGGAAGTCGCTCCAAATTCAAGGTAAAGGAAGTGACTTCAAGAAGTTCGCTCCAATTTATGAGCAATGGAAATCGCTCCAAAATGGGAGCAAAGGAAGTGCATTCACATTTAAACTCTCAGCATCATTACCTCATTTATTCATCACTTGGTCTTGAAGTTTTGCTCTCCTTGTGAATTTGCTCCAATTGAGGGGCAAAGGCAAAGAATTTCGCTCCCAAGGATGAGCAATGGAAGTTCATCAAAGGAATTCCCTCCAAATCCAAAGCAAAGGAAGATCGCTCCAAAATGCAAGCAAAGGAAGTGCAAGTTTGCTCCAATTGGGGAGCAAAGGAAGTTCTTCATTACTTAACCAGGCTTTCTCTCTATACAATCTTCCTCGTGATAAGGAGCAATCAGCTGCATTTGATGTCAAAGGGGGAAACTCGCTCCAAAATGGGGGCAATGGAAATTTTCATATACTTAGACAAATTTAGCATTTCGTCCCTAGCCCTGCAAACAAAAGATGAGTCATTCATTTCCTAAACCTTGATAACTGGCTGTCTTCACTCCATCCTAAAGAGACAAACCTGTCTTGACTAACTTTTGATCCTCTACACTCCCTCAACACAAAGGTTAATAGCAGAAGACTCCACTACTACCAACAACTAAGCTAAGACCACTAACCTAGAAAGCGAAAAAGTGGGAGTCCCCATTTGCAATGGGGTGATGTGTGAATACGTCACAACAGTATGCAGCATACTGGTATGAAATAGAACACTCTTCACATTGTAATAAACCAATAATAGATATATAATAACATATGCAATATATAATCATTCTTCTAGGGATATATGCTTAAAGATTATGATTATGCCTAGTGTAGGATATTATGTAATCTAGGTGACATGGGTAGGCAAACCATGTATATAGTGTATATATGTGATATGGATAAAATAGTATGCGTAAGTTCTCATATATTGGATATAGGCAATAATGAAGAATATCTAAGTTCTGCAACCATTCATGAGAAGTTTAGTGAAGGAATACAAGGAGGGGAAATTGTTATGAGGTCCTCTTCTAAGCACACCACGTAATGGTGGATGATTGATGGTCCCATGGGTGCAAGGAGTGCCTTGCCCTTGGGCTTAGAAGGGAAGGATGTTTTGAACACCTATTGTAGTTTCCCCACAAGCTTCCACTATGGTTAATTATTTGGTTAAGGAGTCCCAATCATAGGAAGGTGAATAAGGGTGGTATGATGAGGGGGAACGGATGTAGGACACCTCACTAGGTACACCATCTCATATAGGATGGTGGAAGGCCACATGAGGCTAAGAGGGATGTTATATCCGCTCTTGGGCCTAGGGTGGAGGATCACTTTGGGAACCCTTTCTTATCTCCTTATTTTAACCCTTTATGGTTGAATTCCATTAATGAATTAGATATATAATATGGTTAAGATAATGTTCCTAACCCTAGTAGGAAAGATCTATTTTATGGATTATGCTTTCAATGATTTTTCTAACATGATTGCAGGGTCTCAACCAAGATCTATCTTGTTCAACTAATTTAAGTTGGCAAATGATATCTCTAACTCTATTTCATTCCTTGCTTTGCTTGGAATTGTGGTTTTAGGGCAAAAGCTAGGGCATTTACAAAAGGGGACATTACATGAGGCGAGTAGTTAAACAATTCTTCTAACATTATTTATAAGTTTCTCTCCTCTAATTGCAACACCAAAATCAAGAGTGCAACCATAAGTAAAGTGTCACTTCTCTCCACCAAATTAGAATACCATAATTTGCCTCCACCAAAATGAAATGCCAAATGTTGGATTGTTCCTCCAATTGAAATGTTCCTAAATGTTAGAATCAAAGGCAAGTCAAATTTTTAACTCCGGCTCCAAGAGAATCTCATCCACTTATTAAAATTAGCTAGATGAGGTGCCCTTTGCACAAACAAGATGTTTGAATAATTTTTTGTAATACCTCGCTAAATATAGTCAAGCTGGATTGCTCCATTGACGAGGATTAATATGGACAAGTTAAAGATTTAACTCCCCACCTATGACATGTCATAGATAAGAGGCATCATTAATTTTTAGGAATCAAATTTAGTAGTGGCAAGAGAGGATCTCCAAGATTCCTACCAAGTGGGATGTCCCAAATTACACGAGGAAAAATATTTAAAACTGCTTTAAAATGAAATTCTAAAGTTTTTCTGCACCATAGAAGCCTAACCCCATGAATTATTTCTGATCAACGAAGATTGCTCAAACCTTAAGATTCTTTTGTATTAGACACCTTAGGTAAGAGTTTGTGAGCATAGTGTTAACAAATAAGGTTTAAGTGGTGGAACCACTTTTTTGGTTTGTGCAGAAGCCACAATGTGCCCATCCTCCCCCAAGCTTTGTCTACCATTCCCCTTATGGATCTCTACCCACCATAAGCTGACCACATTATACAATTGCTTCTCTTTTGCTCCCGTTTACTATAGCATTCTACTAATTTGATTTCATTCACCTTTATCCATGGATCCTCTCTTTCTTTACATTTGTATTTCTTCTGTATAATATCTACTGCTATGTCTGCAACCCATGATATATTTATATCCACTCTTTGAAACTTCTAATTTATTCTTGAATCTGCATGGCAATTCGTCTTCAAGTGCAAGCAACAATCTATAGGGAAGATTTTACTACCCCTAGGGGGACTCAAGCAACAACTTATCTACTTCCTTTAGATATTAGTGAATCTGCATGACAATTTTCATCAACCCCAAACAACTTATCTACTTCTCTACCTCAATAGGGACTCAAGAAACAACTTATCTACTTCTCTAGATATTTAGACAAGAAGTGCTTGGCTCTTTTTCTTCATGAGGATGTCAGCTTTTGGTGCAAATCCTTGAAGCGGTCTGGAGTCTAGAGGCCCCCAAATCCCCTTATTGATCCTCTTTTTTTCTCTAGCCCCCTCAGGTGATAGGCAATACAAAATGGCCTTTGGATGCTTCACGTATCAGAGCTGAAAGATAAGTTAGGCAGCACTTCTCATAGCACAACACTACTACTCAACTTACTCAGATTCCCCAACTTGCTCTTTGCTGACATCGATGCTTTGCTCATTCCTGTTGACATGACTTGGCTGCATTTCGGCAACATGCATCTACTACTTATTGGCTGCCCTCCAGGCCATAGAGGTAGACTCATGTTGCAACCTTTTCTACTCTTAGAGCTATGTTGGCCTTGGATGCCAGTGGAGTTTCTAGATGAAGCTCGTCCATTTCAAGTGCAAACATGGATATAGCCATAGTCCCATTGATCTAACTGTTATAGCCATAGTCCCATTGATCTACTTTTGGTCCATCTGTGGACATTAATATAAATTCTTTCTCTCTTTCTCTAGTCTACCAATTATTTGGTCTCTACAAGATAATCTTGCTGATCTTTGCAAGAACTGTCCAGCCACTTTTACAACATGCATTATGATTCACTAAGAATTACAAATTAGTAGGATACCCTACTACACAACCTAATGTAGGACACACCTGCTCTCATAATACACTTTAGGAGGATATAATGACACATTGGCCAACCAAACACACTGTTGGACACCTTTGGTTGAAATTTCCTTTAATGAGCTAAAACAAAATCAATTGATGCCTTCTATGGGAAGTTGCTTTCCACTTTCTCTATCAAAGGGATGGAGAACATTCACTAAGGTGAACACAACTTTAATCAACACCTTCTACAGGAAGATGCTTTCCGCTCTTCCTTTGTCTGCAAGACAAACAACACCCAATCCACTTTGTTACACCAGTTTTGAAGTCATCCCCACAAGAGCTGAAATCTTCCTTCCTCTTCTTCCATAGATTTCCTTGTCACACAATTGCAGGATTTGGACTATCTTCACATACACTTGCAAAATTCAAGGCAATTCTCATATACATACTAAAACCCACTCAAACTCATGAACCAGTTTCCAGATCACACCCTCGACCCAACACTTTTTTGGACATTGTTTTCACATACACATCTTACTCCCATTGTAACTAAACACACTCTGATAACGTTCGATGCTCTAAAAGCTATGATTCCAAATGAACAACAACCTTATCCTTTCAGCCAACACCAAAGACAGACCCACAAGAGATCAAACACTCCAATATTACTGTATGCAACAACTCAAATTCATGCTAACACAAAAATTGACTCAACAACTGATTTGAATTTTTTCAAATTGTGTAACCGATATGCGTGAATTTGATTCCATGCAAAACTTGAAAGAGTCTCCCCAAGAGAGTGTCAACAATAATTTGCAGCATAGGACTCTGCAGGCAACAACTCTAAATTTGATCCTCAGTTTTTCTTTCAAAAATAGATTGATACATATGTATGAACATTGAAAACCCACAGAGTGATGTGCAACACTTCCATTTGATTCTGTGGAAATATTGGTAGAGTTTACCCTTGTGAATTCATCATTTCATCTTGCAAAATAACATATGCCAGAACCAACCACACTAATCCAACACTTGCAACAAAACTCACATGTTGACAATCTTCAATCTCCACACTTGAGTTTCCTGGTATCCTGCAAACATGGCAGAAGTATATAAGTATCATTTAGAAGTTTTTTAACTCTCAGCTAGATATAACCAAGTTGGAGTGCTGCAATTCCACGTATTTGGACAAGTCAATCAAAGGTGCTTGTTGCTACTTTCCAATCCTCTCTTTGGAAGCTAACCCCCCTTAAATCTGAAAGTAATGATTTATAAGTTTGTCTTCTAATTAGGATGCCAAAATCAAGAATGCATCCACTATCAAAGTGAAAATCCTCTCCACCAAATTGGTATGTCATAATTTGCCTTCACCAAAATGAAATGCCAAAGATTTGATTGGTCCTCCAACTGAAATGTCTCCAAATCCAAGAATAAAAGCTAAGTCAAAGATGTAATTACCTCTCCCAAGATTATCTCATCCACTGGCTAAAAATAGCCAGGTGGGGCATCCTCCTCCACATGGACAAGATGCTTTAATAAATTTTTTAACTCAGCTAAATATAACCAAGTTGGAGTGCTGCAGTTCCACGAATTTGGACAAGTCAATCAAAGGTGCTTGTTCGCCTATGATGCATGATAGAGCTCTTACACATCATAGATATGCTCTTCCACTCCATAGATATACACTAACACATCCCTTGTTAAATTGTGTTGTAGCTTTTTAGAAATCAATTTACAAGTGGCAAGAGAGGATTTCCAAGATTCCCACCAAATGGGGAAGCTCAAGTTAGATTAAAAATAATATTAAAAAATGCTTAAAAATGAAATCTTAGTGTTTTTCTCTACATGAGGGTGTTAGGTACTTATTCACAAAAACAAATAAAAAACAAGTTTTGGTTGATGTTGATTGCTCAAACACCAAGATGCTTCTGCATCATGTTGGACCTTCAGACAGCCAACAGCTGGCATGCACCCATCCACTGCAAAATTGCAAAGTTTGTGTTCCCTTGAAAGGGACACTGGGGTCCTCCTCAGTCAGGTCAATTGAAGCTTTGTTTTGACTGAGGTGTGGAATTTATCCTAGATAATGTTTGAACATAAGGCACGATCAGAAACTTTAAGTTGAACAAATTGTAAGTTTTTGTCAATGCATAGGGATCTTGGTCAACAATATGGCAGAAGTACAAGCCCCTCCCATAGGTCTTTGAATCATGCTTCAACAAGAATTGACATCTATCACTGAAAAGGGGGATCAACAATAATTATCAAGAGAATTTTAAAGATGCAATATCATCCACGACCACATTTGATAGCAGATTTAGACTGGAAAATGGCATCAACTTGAAACTAAACTGAAGAGTTAACAAGAAAGTTCCCAATTCTTCACTCTCTACAAAAAAATGTCAGCACAACCAGATTATGGTTCTCTTCTCACTAATGTTACCATAGATTTGTGGTCTAACAACAGGGAAATCAACTGTTACCATCTAATATCCATTCTCATCTCTATCCATTCTCAAGCCCATGTTTAATGACATTGAAACCCTTTTGTAGCCTTTTATCATCTCTTCAGAACTCACACTTAATTTTCTCTAAGTTCCTAGCTGCTTTCTCTATCCATCAGCTCCCTTGGAATGTGACTTCATTTGTAATTGTAAAATGTCACTATTTGATTCCCCCCACAGAAATCCTATCCACGGTATCTCCTTTTACCTATCCCTTATCCCATTTCATTAACTGCCTTCTCATTTATTTATTCTCTCAATTTGCATTTGTAACTTTGATAGACTCCCTGCTGCTCCTCTATGTTGCAGGCACCTCACTTCTAAAACTTACATGTCAAATGGTCCTTCCCTGAGCGTCAAGTAACTGCCCTGTCACTGTCATCCAGTCCATTAGGAAAACTCACAAAATTGGCACTTCCTCAATCTACTTTATCTTCAAATTCTCACAGAACTGTTGGTCTTTTGCTGATCTTCTGCATATTTATTTCTCACAACATTAAGCTTGATGGCAGGTTGGGGTTTCCAGTTGTGCAATCTGCTGCATGTTCTCATCATCAATATTGCTCCAATGCACTACAGCCACCTCTCCACCATTAAAACGAGGTTACCTCTTCTCCATTAAAACGAGGTAGAGAGTTGCTGCTTAGGTGCTGTTGTGGGCCCCCAGGCCACTACACAAGGCCATATTCAGTCCACAACTGCCACACTGACCAGTATAAGTAGATTCATGGGCCAAAATAAATGTTTGACAGCATACAGTGCGTCTCTGTTTGAATTGAAGCAACTAGGGTCAATAGTCTAGGTGATGCATCAAATGTTTACTGCTGACAAATCTTTGCTACAGTCAAAGCCCTTTCTCACAGAGCATCACCCTTTCTTGTGGGCAGCATTAAATTTTAAGACCTGCTTGCGAGCGCTTTTCTTCTCATCCTGAGCTGCAAAGGCCCATAGATCAGATTTCTCGTGGAAAGTTAAGGTAAACATTTCTTTTACAGGGAGATGGTTAATGCAGGCAACCTTTTAACAAATGTTACTGTCCTAGGAATGTTACTTACATCTGTAGCCGCTTCTTTTACATCCCCCAAAGATTCATATGCATGGAATAGGTTATGCTGTAAATAATTCCAGAGATCAATACCAAGTTGCCTGGAAACAGATATGGTATCGGATATGGATAGGGTATCTAATATGTATATGATTAAGTTTCAGGCACCACTAACATAGATATGGCTAGATACGGCAACTATAAAAAATACACCTACTCAATTATTTTACAATTGAGATTCTGAAGATGTAGAACATAATGCTAACAATATTTATTTACATGTTTTGTTAAGTTTAATATATATATATATATATATAGTTTTATATTATATTTGTGGCTTTAGTGATATAAATGTCTCTATATGCTTGTTCTGTGTTTGTACGAGTTGTTTTTATATTCTGTTTCTTTTGCAGTTTTTTGAATGTTTTTTTATAACCCTAAATTGGATATGGCACTGGATGGTGTGGTACCATATCCAGACATTGGATATAGACCAAATATGTCAAAGGTATTTTTTCTGTATCCAGGAGTATTGTATCTATATCCAGTACCCAACACACAGATACACTTATCTGGGTAAAGCCAGGGGAAGTATCTGACAACTTTGATCGATACTATTTACTTAAAACTTTTCTCAAAAAATTGTTCAGCATGCTTCATAAATTCTTTTTAATGTTACAGTTTTTGTATTAGCTGTTAGTATAGATCCTTGGAATCTCTAAACTTAAAAGCATCTTGCTACCCTTGTAGAGAATTTTGTACGTTGTTGCTTTGGATTTTGGAATGCCTCATGAAGCAGTACTGATTTGCCACATGTCTTTTCGCAGATTTGGCGAATGAGTGATTTGATTTATAGACCCGAAGATGAAGTTTTGGCAGAACTTGAAAAATTTCGCTCCCACATTATTTCTTGTGAAAACAAGTAGAGACAAAACATGCATACTCCAGTGCTCTGTTTCACAAGTTAATGTCTGGAATGGACACCAAACGAAAAAGCAGACTAATTTCCTAGAACATTTGTCTAACTGAATTTAGCTTTCTTTGGTAAATATTTTAACATGGATAGTTATGTAGTCTCTTGAAAGGATACAAAAAACTGTGTAATGCATGGCTAATAACGATTTATCCAAAGTTATATAACTAAATGATACTTGTGCTTTGTATGCTTCGTTTACTGTTATCAACCAAATAGTTCTTCAATTCTGAGCTTGTAACATTCTTATATATCTTGATAATATATGTTTATTTGAACTTTATGTGGCCTTTTATATATGATCATTTTCTTGATTTTTTCTGGTGTATTATTTTCTTAATCTTTGCCCTGCTCTCTCCCTGCCTCCCCTTACCTCAATTGTATCTCTTTTGATACATGGTCTCAGACAAAATTGCATAGTATGCAGCAAACTAAAAAGCAGTGACAATACATTTATTTAAATAGATTAAAAATCAAAACACATTATGATCTGATTTTTCCTTTTTAGTTTGCTGCATGGACATTGCCCTCAGACACAAACCAATGGACACATCTTTAGGAAAGGACAACTGCATTATTTAATCGGCGTATTATGTACCTAGTAGTTTGAACGTGATATTTCTTCAATTTCAAAACGTGTACGTGTTGCCGACGAAGTTGAATAGAGGACTATGATGAAGATGTTCCAATGCGTTTTAACTCTTCCTATTCAGGAAGACATAAATGGTAGGTTTATGTGTACTTATGTTTTTCTCCTTTTTAATCTTTTCTACACAAGCAAAGTAGGACTGAAATGAACACTATGGAGCCTCATGAACAAATAGGGCAACCATGTCAGCTGCACATTGTTGAATTTGTAGTTAGCTTAAAACATCACAAGCCCAATTAAAGTTGTCTGAAAATTGGGCAGCATGAGCATAGCCTAGTTATAATCCCAATCCATCTCTATGATACTGAAAATTCAAATATTATTAGTTCACTATTGTATTCATTCAATTTTATTTTTTATAAGTTTAATCAATCATCATAAAGAATTAAAATCTAGTCTATGTTTAATTTTTTTTTTTCTTTTATCTAATAAAATTGGAATGATATGTTTAATTTTAAAAAATAATTTTTTTTGTATTAAGTATCATAGAATCACAAAGCTCATTTTTTCTCATTCGAGCATCCACGTATACCAGCTCCTTTCGAGCAAACTTACTACAAATACTAGCTCCTTTCGAGCACCAAACTAGAAATCGAGCACCAAACTAGAAACAACAATTGGAAGACCGAGGGTCGCAACTTAGAAATCCATTTTAAACAATGAGACAAATACAACCAATGGAAAACCAAGAGTCACAACTTAGAATTCTACACAAAAGGTGTCCCTCGTGGGAGTTGAACTTGGGTCTCCACATTGAGAACTCAATGCTTTAACCAACTAAGCTCAACCCCTTGGACTTTTTAAAAAATAATTTAAAAATGTCCTTTTTTAATAGCAAGTGTAAACTTTATTTTTTAATTTTTTTTAAATGCACATTTTTATGTATTCAATTCATAATGAAGGGAATGTCAGAATATTTAGTATATTATTATATTTGATTAATATTAAACTAGCAATTGCACCTTGGTGTGCAATAGGTACACCGATGAGGCATGGAAGGTCAATAAGGAAATCTTTTGGTCTATTTCTTGCATACATTTTTGCAATACATGAGATTAATCAATAGGCCATTTAGTAAGTGATGTTTGTCAACTATGCATTCATGTATAGGAGTTGAAAAGCATGATTGAGATAAAACCTCTAAATTAGGAATATAATAAGCCCCCATTACTAATACGCTCATGTTAATTGCACCTTGGTGTGCAATAGGTACATCAATGAGGCATGGAAGGTCAATAAGGAAATTTTTTGGTCTATTTCTTGCATACATTTTTGCAATACATGAGATTAATTAATAGGCCATTTAGTAAGTGATGTTTGTCAACTATGCATTCATGTATAGGAGTTGAAAAGCATGATTGAGATAAAACCTCTAAATTAGGAATATAATAAGCCCCCATTACTAATACGCTCATGTTATGTTTGCAAGAGAGAGAGAGAGAGAGAGAGAGAGAGAGAGAGAGAGAATAAGATAGATATTGAAATAGAGATGGAGATAGATGTGGAAGAGAAGGATATGGAGAGGAGGAGAGGGGGGATAAAGAGAGGAGAGATGGAGGAGATAAATAAATAGAGGGAGAGAGAGAAACATAAAGATAAATTCAAGAAGTGATATATAGAGAGGAAGAGAGAGTGAGCTATAGAGGTAGAGAGATGGAGAGATATCAAGATAGAGAAATAGAGGGAGATGGAAGAAGAAATATGGAGAGGAAGGAGGAGAAAAATAGATAGTAAAATAGACGTATGGGGAGAGAAAAAGATAGAGATAGGGGAAAAGTAAAGATAGAAAGATAGAGATGGAGATGAAGAGATAGCAAGAGAGAGAAATAGGGAGGGGCAAATATATGTAAACATGGAGAGATAAAGATATGGGAAAAGAGGGAGTGAGGGCGGGGGAGTTGTGGAGAAATGGAGAGGGGGGAGATAGAGAGAAGAGGGGAGAGGGAGGGGGGAGAGAGATTTAAGAGATGAAGAGATATAGAGAGGTAATGAGATACACATATATAGGGAGAGATAGATATAATGAGATATATAATTGGAGAGAGAGAGAGAGAGAGAGAGAGAGAGAGAGAGAGAGAGAGAGAGAGAGAGAGAGAGAGGTGTTAATTAATTAATTCATTCTTCAATTTATAAGCCAGCCTTCTTATATTTTTTATGAAAAATAATATATGTATAAGTTTCATATGATTTATTAAAATTATATGTATACGTATGACTTATTTTGCAGATATTGATGTGATCTAAGAGAAAATTTAATGCAAGGTTTTGTTACTGCCAATAGTGTTGCTTATATCAAATATATTTTTCTTCATGTCCATCACCACTTGTTTTATTCATTTAATTAATATATGAGTTTACAATTACAAATGTTGATGATGTTATTCATAGAATTTTCTAACCCCAAAATTATTAATTATAATTGCCTAACCTAAATGGAAAATTATTTAATTAAAATAATTATTAATTAGGATTACAATCATAATATAATTGATTAAAAGATTTATAGATATTTGATAATTATTTTAAATTTAAAAATAACAATTAACTTAGAAAAATATTTTTTATATTGGAACCCCAAGATCAAATAATTATATAATAAAATTAATCTGTATAATATTAATTCTAATTCTAATTCTAACTAATTAATTTATTCTTATTTTTATAAGCTAACAACCTTATATTTCTTATAAAAATTAAAATTGTAAAGTTCTATATCATTAATTTTGTAGATATTGATGTGATCTAATGGAAACATGAATGTAAGATTCGTTATTGCCAATAGAGTGTTACTTTTGTCAAATATAAATTTGGCTACAAGTATAAATTTTTTCATGTGCATGACCACTTCTTGTGTTCATTTGGTCAATGTGTGAGTTTACAATTAGAGAGGTTGGTAATGGTTATTCATAATATTTTATAACCCTAAACTTATTATTTATGTTTACCTAAGCTTAATAATTTTTTTAATTAAAACATTTGAAATATAAATTTAATGTTGAGTTATAACTAATACTATATAAATTAAATTAAAATAATGTAATTTAATAATTATTAAGAATTAGATTTGTAATTAAATTTAATATTATATTTTACTATTAAAATTTTAATTATGTAGATTAATTATATATTTGTAGTTAAATTAGAATTAGAATTGGGATTAAAATTAATATTATATAGATTATTTATATTATTTAATTTTAGAGTTTCAATATATATAAAATATTTTTTCTAAGTTATCAATTGTTATTTCTAAAAGTATTAATAAATATTTAAATCAATTATTATATCAATGTGATCCTAATTAAACTTAATTTTAAATCTTTCTTAAATATTAGTATACCTATTCTTAGATAAATGTAGGTAAAGTATGTCAAAAGATATCACATTTGTTCATTATTCCACTTAAAAGTTATTATATTATTATATTATAATTAATATTAAATTATTATTATATTATGATATAGTAATCAATATTAAATTATTATTAAGCTATTACTATACTTTTATATTTCTATTAAACTCTTCACCAAAGCAAAAAATTCTATTAAGATTATTTATTATTATTATTATTATTATTATTCATATGATGGAGATAGATAGAATTAATCACTAGTCAAAATAGAGCGAGTGGTAGTTGAAGAAGAATTTTTTTGTTATAAAAACAATTGTAATTTATTTTATTTGATTTTATTTATAAATATTCAATTAATTATAATTTTAATTATATTAAAATTAATATAAAATAAAAATTTAAAATTTAAATGTAAATCATAATATAATTCTAATAAGTGAAGATAATCTAGTCGATGAAAGAACAGACTAAAGTAATTTATAATAGGCTCATGCCACCTATATATTATGGACTCTTAATGAATAATTTTTAGACACCTATAACTAATTATAGGTCATTCACTATACTTAGAAATAAGACCAGTCATACATGACTTGAAACACAAGGTTGTCATGATTTAAAAGCATCAACCATACATCTTAATGATCTTGGTGAAAGTTAAAACCAATAGCGAGATTTGCTCTTAGTCCATTGCATATAAGACACACTTTCGGTGAAATAATTATTTAGATATGATTATATTATTATGTTTTAATATATTTTTATTAAACTCTTTACAAATATTATTATTATTATTATTATTATGCTCTTAGTCCATTGCATATAAGACACACTTTCGGTGAAATAATTATTTAGATATGATTATATTATTATGTTTTAATATATTTTTATTAAACTCTTTACAAATAATAAAAATAATAATAATAATAATATTATTATTATTATTATTATTATTATTAAAACTCCATTACTATTATTATTATTATTATTATATTAACAATACATCTTAATGATCTTGGTGAAAGTTAAAACCGACAGCGAGATCTGCTCTTAGTCCATTGCATATAAGACACACTTTCGGTGAAATAATTATTTAGATATGATTGTATTATTATGTTTTAATATATTTTTACTCTTAGTCCATTGCATATAAGACACACTTTCGGTGAAATAATTATTTAGATATGATTGTATTATTATGTTTTAATATATTTTTATTAAACTCTTTACAAAAGTTAATAATAATAATAATAATAATAATAATAATTATTATTATTATTATTAAACTTTAAAATAAAAAAATATTAAAACTACATTACTACTATTATTATTATATTATCATATCATTGTATTTTATTTTATATTATGTAGGGATATTTTCAATCTCCATATTTAATAATATTAGAGTGAGATAATTACAAAGTTAACAGATTGAAAAAGTTGATTTGCGAGGTGGAAGTGAAGATATAATTAGCAGTAAATAATTACAAATATTTAATTGAGTGCACGAGGAGAAAATAAGTAAAATAAAATTAAAAAATAATAGTTAATTTTTTTTGTTTTTTCGTGCATTTAAAAGTCACAAACAAGTTAAATTAAATGCTTTCTAGTTTTTATTTATGAATATTTTCATAGTACGTCTTTAATGTACTGATCAACTTGACTATTTGAAGGATGTAAGACAATTCAAATTATATCCACCATGTTTTTGTTTTCGAAGTGATTGCTTGACGTCCATCTGTTTTTCTTCCCCAAGAGATTGCTTAGCTCACATTTAAGAATTTACGTTTTTCTTCCCCAAGAGATTGCTTAGCTCACATTTAAGAATTTACAAAAACTTAACGCAAACAAAAATTATCATTGAACAACATAGTTTAATCACATGTAAATAGTTATATACATGTGAAACCATTGGAATAATCTATAACAAAGTATATTCTTTTATCTGTTGTGTGTCAATGTTTTTTGCTTTTTCATATTTTTCTCTGAATTATCAAACCAGGTACATAGGGGAAGCGTATCAGTAGCTGTTATAGCTAACTTCATGCACTCACAGATTCTAAACGGTATATCAGATTTTGACGATTTTTTGTTGTTGTCTCTGCATGCAACTTAACTGTTTATAGCTATTGATTTGGCTTCTGGGTAGTAACGATGCACGTTGTGGGATCCGTTGTGCTCACAAAGGTCAAAAAGTACACTTTTCAAAGTGTCGCTCGATACCTATTTAAAGATGCCCAAATAACCATGCTCTTAAAATCACCAATACTTATGCATAAATGCCCCATTAGTTGTGTGCCATGGGTAGCAATAAAAATGCACAAATGACCCAATTATGACTTAAAAAAGATAAAAAAAAAAGAGCGGCTATTGGTACATGTGTAATTTATTAATGAATTTTTAGTTATTTGTTTTTTGATTTTTTTAAAGCTAATAATTGGAGGGTTGGGTGTGCAAGGAGTGAAGGGTTATTGGAGCATGAACACTAATTGGTGCTCTTCCCTTAACTAAATCCATATTTAACTAAATTAATGAAAATAAAATATAATATCCAATAAACAATATATTTAATAATTAATATAATATATAATATATTTATTTATTAATTAAAAAGATTAATTATTTTTTAGGCAATCATTTAATTTAAAATAATAAATTAATTGCTTGTTATCAGTTTCAAACTTCAAAGTATGAAATGTCGAGAGCAAGGTACATCCTCCTTCCGTGTTCATTTATATGGAGACGAAGATCTGTATAGAAGGATATATGTTTCTTCCCATTTGATCCAAAATAATACTGATATAGTACTGATGGTTTAGGGGTGGGTTTTTGTGGCCTTAATATTTTATAGTTTCATATTAAGGTCAAGTAGCATCATGATATAGTATAGGTATAGTTGGTGGATGTTTTTTTTATATATTGGTCATTTTATTTATGATTGTAAATATTCTATATTAATAAATACATATTTGCTTGTTATCAAGGAAATACGTACATTGAAAGTGATTTAATAAGTATAATTAATGTTCTTTTGATTTAATTTCAAGTTGTCATTTTTTTTTTTAATATTATATTGATAAAAAAAATATAAATATATATTATATTTTATATAAAATGAATTTATTTTAAAATAATATTATAATTTTATTTATTATATTTCACAATAAAAACCTATAATATTATTGTTATAATTTTAATATTATGTATTACATATTTATTATTTAATTATATATTCATTTTATAAGTAATTTTTATTATATTTATATTTATTATTTTATATTATATAATATGTTATGCAATTTAATCTAATATATATTAAACTATGATACTATTTTAAATTGTTCTATACAAAGAAAGAAAAATGGTGGAGGAGCATCGACTTGGCATTTTTTGGTGTAAGTGTGGTTTAGGAATTTTAGGGGTTTTGATTTATTTTGGTTTTAATAAAGGTCTACGGTGACCATTTTGTATTTATTTCTAATATGTTTCTTATAGGGTCGGTTTTGTGTCAATGATAATAAAATGGAATAAAATGATGTTCAATCAGTTGTAACTGGAATACCAACAGTTATGGTATGATTGTTGGTGTTCAAAAGCAGAAGTTTTTATATGCCTCGAAAGCTATGAGTCAGGGTTGTTGTTGATCGTTACATTGTTGTTGAAAGATTGAAGGGAGAACAAATAGGAACTGTTCATTTTTTGTTGCTAAGAACTATTTCTCCTGTTTTCTTTTCTTTGGTTTTGCACGACCTGTATGGTCTGTTAGAGTCTTGAATTGCAATTTGTTAATTATGTGATAGTTTAGTGTTCATTTGAATTTGTAGGAGTTCGGGTGGTTAAGAAGTTAGTAATTACTGTCATTTCTGTGACAGGAAGAGTTCGTAGCCAGGAATGTAAGTGGTTTGAAAGTCCATAACATGAATGACTACCATTCCACCATACTGTAGATATTTTTAGGTGGAATGGATCGTGTTAGGGTTAGTTTAATGGTAGGATTAAGTTCTGCAGTAGAGGGTGGAGAGGAGAATGTCTCTCTTCAAAATTGAACCTAGCATCTTCATGTGCTAGGTGTTACCGCGCCATTTATTCCTCATGGCAAGAGTGGACCATCTTTTCATTTTTATATTGGAGTCCTAGTTCATGCCATATTACCTTGGTTCAAGTCCTTAATGCGTCCTCGAATCCTTTTTCCAGTCATTTAAGTCAGGTTCAGACAATTGATTGAACTCCTTGAACACGTCGAACCGTTCTGAACTAGGTTCAAGAGGTTCATTTACGTTCAATAGGTTCCAAGGTGTTAAGAAAAAGTTTTTCGCACTAACATTTTCTCTAAGTGTTTTGCAGCGGCTCTTTAATAAAGTTTTTCCTGTTCGGTGATATAACATTTGTGTTGAACTTATTGAACTGAGTTCAAAGGGTTCAAATTTGTTCAACGTGTTCGACACAGCAAGTGGTCAACAGTTTGACGCGGCATACATCTTGAACTACTTGAACACTCAAGAAGTAGGTTCAAGATGGTCATCTGGGTTCAATATTGGTGGGTCCCGCAGTTTCTAATGTTTTGGGAAGTGCATTCATTGCTAAATACGGAGAGGCAGAACCATATCGTAAGGTGATGTCATTCTTTGGCTTTTTCGAAGTAAGTGAACGTTTCCGGAACTGGCAGATTCTAAAAGCACGCCGCCATGCATTTAATGCATGCGTGCGAAGGTCTAATCTATCAACTTGCCGCGTCTAGACCGAAATTGTGAAATCATTGCATTTAATGTCTCTGTATCATTACCTTCCTCAATAAGGTATGAAAATCTTCTGTGTTCTACATTTGTTACTTGCTGCTGGACTTTTGTTTATGTTATCCCTGGATAGGAGTCTTTCTTGCTGCTAGCCATCGTCCGATTATACAACTGTGAAGGTGAGTCTTTCCTTATTTTCTCCAGTGTTTTCCCTTGCATTTTCTCTCATACAGAAGGTTTCACTGCAATCAAATTTAGGTTTCTTGTTTTGAAGTCATGAAGTCCACTCTGCATTTGTTTGGAAACATCTTTAGCTTGGCGTCCACAGAAGCCATAGTTAGTGATACTGACTTGAAAGGAGAGAACCTCGAAGATTTGAAAGAAAGGGTGTTCAAGGGTTTTGATAAGTCTTTTTGTATAGAGATTTTGAGTAGTGGACTTTTAGAAGCCGCAACCTTTCCTCCAACAATTCCTTGTCTAGATTTGGTTCGGGAGTGTATTGCTCGATATGACCCTGTATCTGAAACTATTAAGAGAGATAATGGCGAAACCCTTCTTTCCATTAACCGTGAGGTGATTGCTTCAGTTTTTAAGATACCAGATTACTAGTTTTCTAATTTCTCTCCTGCCCAGTCAATCAGTGAGTTCAATGCAGATAGGGCCAGACAGTGAAATAATGTGGCGAAATTCTGGTTGAAGGTCCCGCAGAGAGGTGGTTCTAGGTTACCTAAAAATCCTAACAAGAACCATATGTTGCCACATATCCACGATGTGATGCTTCTGTTGCATCGAGCCAGAGGTTCTGCCGAAGCTTATAGCTTTGATGATTGGATATATTGCTATGTGCAATTAGTTCTGGAAGGAAAACAATATTTGGATTAGGCAGAGTTAATTGTTGATTCAATGAGAGAGCAGTTGAGTCTAGCCAAGCAGTTTCAACAAAACTTCTTCATGTCCTCATATCTCTTGTATTCTCTAGCTTGTGTTAAGGAGTTAACAGGTGTACCAAAGCAGCTCACTGAGGAAGATGTTCTGGTGTATGAGTTCTATCCTATGCTGCAAAAAGACAATGCCCTACAAGATTTCAGAAAGATACACAATGCATTCCTGGGTGATATGTGTTATGAACTGAAGGGTACAAAGGCCAAATGGATTTCAGATGATGCACAGACCTTGATTAAGAAGTTCGGTAGTTTTTACATCCAGTTCCCACGCTTTTTCTATATACGGGTAGGGGGCTTTGAAGAGGAACCCTTCAAGCTTCCGCACTTCTGTTCTGATTGTTTTATGCTAGCAGAAGTATGCAGACAACTGACCTCTGTGGTCAAGAAGGCACAACCTAAGGACAAGTGGGAAGGTCATTTTCCAATACAATTGGGAGTGTTGTCTTGTAATTCAATGTCTGATGCACTAAGTATAGGAGGAGACCTTAGGAATTTTAATTTCTCTCTATATTCTGAAAGGAAAGGGTTTGACAATAAGGGATTTTCTCGGAGCCTTGGCTTAATGCCTTATCTTTCCATGCCACAACTAGAAGACTTCTGGGAAGACTGTACAGATGAACTTGAAGTTTTCAAAAGGGAAAACATGAGATTGGTACTAGAACAAGTTGTCTCTTTGCAAATAAAGTTAGATGTTAAAGGGCTTGAAGAGTATTATCTTGAATTGTTTGAACCAGGATATTTAGCCCATGCAGAGACTTAAATGCCCCCAATTAATTGGGATGAGGAGGAAAATGATGACATACAATTGAGGACCGAACGAGTTATGGAAAGAACCATGACATGGGTGGCTAAAAAGAAAGCAATAAAGCCAGGAGCCAAGTCCCTTTCTGCACGAAATATATCTTCACCAAAACATCCTTCTAACAGTGCTCCTATTCGTGCAGTTAAGGAATTCAAGTCGGCTCAGCCTAGACGCAGGTCTAGCCCAACTCTGGATTTCAGTACCCCTCAACATACTCGATCACATAGTGTCGCCTAGAGGAAGATGGACCAGGTCAAGGATATGGGAGTAAAAGATGCCATGCTTGAGGCTCAAATTTTTGAAATTGAAGATTTGGATGGTGAAGTTGCTTCTACTCTAGACTCCCAAATAGTGACTGTGGCAATGACGCCACCACCGAAAATGATTGAAGGAACTTCTTGTTCTGCTGCGACCCCTAAATGGTTAACAACCTTAGTGAACAAGAAAAGGAGCTTTCTTCCTATGACCATTCCGATTCAGGAGATGGTTTCTAAGTACTCCGAGAAGAATCCAAAGCCGAAGAGGTTCAAGGCCACTGCTCACCTAAACAATGACAAAGAAACTGGAAAATGGATGGCCGAAATTGCCTCATACAAGCCGAAAGAAGAAAATAGAGAGGCTGGTCCTGATGATTTTTAAATCACAAAAGTAGAGTTGGGAAAGATGAGCAGAGATACAGATAACCATTTTTTCCAAGTGTCAGCAAAGAAGATGCTTACACGCTCAAAGAAGGATGGACGGGAGAAAAGAGAACTTAAAAGACACATAAGTGTTTTGGCTCAGTTCATCGATGGTATCAGTTGCCTTGGAGCAATTCCAATATCTCATGCCACTGAGAATTTTGACCCAACTTCTCCGGAAAACAAGAAGTTGATGAACCAAGTTCAACGGGCTAAAAGCATCGCTGAAGCGGTTGAGAAGTGGATTGAACAAATAATCAAAGACGGTGAAAAGTACATAACTGACTCTCGAAAATTGTGTGATGAAGTACAGAGCCTGATTTCTGAAATCCAAAACCAACTTGTACTGTGGGAGAAAGAAGAGCACAAATGGCAAAATGTCCTGCCTCTGTTTGTCAAAATCGAAGAATATGGGACTACCAGGTTTTTGATAGAACATTCAATTAAGTTGGTGGCCGATGAATGTCAAATTTTTGTGTTGAAGAAAACTATCATGTGGCGAGTGCTCACCTTTCAGTTGGTGATTACGGATGCAAGAACCTCTGTCTATGAACTCTAGGATTTGCAAAGCAGTATAGTCAAGGATAATAAAGTGGTTAATCCCGATCATGACTGGGAGTTAGGAATTTGCGGGTCAAGCACACAGGAAGCAATCAAATCTTTCCAGTTGAACATGGGGAAGATTAGAGTCAAGAGTAGCTTCACGCCGGAGGGTATAATCAAGGTGGCTAGGATCGAATCTATGGTTTTCATTGGGAACGATCAACTGCCGAAACACTCAGAGAAGATGGTGCAACATAAGTGGAATAAAGAGGTGGCAAAGGCAAAACTCAATGCAATGAAAGTCTCGAGCCAATCCATGGTTCAAGAACTCACAACTGCTCATGATGCCCGTGAAGACAGAGAGGATGATAATGACGGAATATGACATAATGCATCCGCTTAGGGCCAGTCTTCTTTATTTTTAAAACATTTCTTATGGTTATGCAGAAACTTCGGGACATCTGTCCCAAAATACTCTTTGTTGGTTTTGTAACTGTTTTATCGGGAAGTGGTCGAGTTTTGAGGGAGACCGCTCCCATTTAGACTATAAATTAAGTAAAACAGATGGTAGAGGGGTTAGATTTTAGTAACTAATTTTGTGAACTTTGACTGAAGTTTTTGTTTTGGTATTTTCTGTTCTTAATCAAAGGAAGAATCAGATGATTGGGATCTATTTTGGAAAAAGATTGGCAGATGTGTTTTTGTGCCTTTCTTGCATAAGGATATATATATGAAATCTGATCATATTGTTTTTGGGGAGAAAAAAGATCTGTGTATTTTGAATCCGAATAGATAACATATCTTTGCATGTGTTCATCCGATCAAGTAACAGTAATTGATCATTTCATTGCAGTATTTCATTATTCCTCTGATGTTCTTTCCTTTGAATGTGTTATTTACTCTAGAAAAGATTCATGATTGAGGGCGGATTTATTTTCCTTGAATCTGTTCGTCTTTTATCATTTTAGGTGGAAGAAGTTTATTGAACTTTGTTTCAGTTGCTGTAGTTACATGTTTTGAAAATTAAGAAAATAGCTTCCAATGTTTTATGAGACATGAGAAAAGTTGCAGCTTTTCATCCAAGAATGAAATAGGCGGCCTTACACGCTTTCTGGTTAATAGCTTTTATTCATATATAAATAAAAATAAAACACATTTCATAAAAAACCAAGATAGGGTGTTGTACCTATGCAAAAAAAATTTAGAGGGAAGTGATTAGAACAACACTCACCCAATTGTTTAGTGAATCATTTGTTCTTAGAATAAGGTAACAAATTTTAAGATTAATCATTTAAAAATAAAGAGAAAATCTGTTCACTAATAGATTTTTTACGACTCTGCTGGGGAGCGAAGCAAAGAGAAAACCAAAATATTAAGTACACTGGTATGCCATAGACATGACAAAAGTGAACTCAAATTGGCAAAATTGCTCTGAGTTCAGGAAGCCTGTTGAGATTGAGTCTTGTTTGAAATAGTTTAGTTTTTCATACAAGTAATCACCCTGGATTCTCGTCCATATACTAGAGCACAAAGAAGAGAAGGGCTAGTTGATAACTGCTTTGAAGAATTGCAAAATCTGTCATTTGCCCGAAGTTTTACTCCTAGAAGGAAGGCCAAAAGCAGACCTTCATCTCCTGTCAGAGTTACCCCTATATCTTCTTCTTCCCCTTGACAAGCACTAACACTTACTAGAATTCAAGCCTCTCCCCTTGTGACCATTCATCTGGTGTTCATTATGGCTCAACCCTAGGGTGCGGCTGTTGGACCTCTTGGTCTCGCAGCCCATAATCCATTACCAAAAGGAGCAAAGGATGTTTTACCCAAATATAAAGGTGACGGGAAAGTTTCAGTTGAAGAGAATTTGAATTCTTTTAACGTAGCAACTGGAATCCTAGCAGTTCAATATGAGGATGTGGCTGTTAGGCTTTTTGTCCAAACCCTCACCGAAGGGGCAACATAATGGTTTAGCCAGCTGCAAGCAGGATTCATAACTGATTGGGAAACGATGAAAACCACTTTTGAAAAAAGATTCCAAAGCGCTGATGATGAACACACGTTACTGGCTCAACTCACACAGATGAAGAAGGAAATTCATGAGCCGATGAGGGATTATGTAGCAAGATATAATAAGATTATTCACAAAATTCCTCAAGCCAAGAGACCAATTGCAGATAATCAACGATGTTTCTTCGTAAATTCCATGCCACCTGACGTAGGATTTCACCTTATAAGAAGTAGGCTGGCGGACTTAGACACTACACAAAATGAGGCTATACAACTTGAAGATGATCTGATAACAGCTGGCAAATGGAGGAAAGATGAACAGACTTCTCAGGGACAATCTCAGGCTTCTACGTCATCTACCGATCCGGTTGTTCAGCGACTTGTCAATGATATGATTGCTTTAAAGAGGCAGATACCTAAGCCTGGAAACTCTTATCCACAACCTTATCAGGATATAAGCAGGAGAACTTCAAATCAATATAACTATGGACGACCGTTGCAACTTCCTGCAGTTCCACAAAGATTACAGATAGAGGCACCTCCTGACAAAGGTGTCATGTGTTCATTTCATCGTGCCACTGATCATGATGGGGTTTCATGTCCTGATATGATAAGACACGTTTAGATGCAAAACACAAAGGATGAATTAGGAGAGTTCACCAAAGCAGAAAGAATTCAAGAGGTACCTGGCGACTCTGGAACATTCTACCTCGAATATGAGTCAGATTCGGAAAAAGGTAGTAACATTTTGGAGACTCTTGAAGGTTCTTCATGTGCGATTCTAACAAGGAATCAACGAACCTCCCAGCCTTCTTCCTTTGTGAACCCTTCTGGAAGCAATTTCAAAGGCAAAGATCTCGCAGGTAATAGTTTTTCAAAGATTCTTGAGGTTAAGATTTTGCAAAGGAACCATGAAGATCATAAGAGCTCTTCCTCTTCTTCCTCCTTTGATATCATCGAATTCTGTAAGGCCTCTACCGTTCAACTTCCTACCACTGAGTATTTAAAGCTTAACCCAAAAGAGTTGGATAAACTGGTCAAATACGTTAAAGGAGATTCCTTTTCGGAGTCTCAAGTACATGGATGTATGGAAAATAGTGATTTAGCTGCTGTAGAGGGGTCTTCATCTATCCCCTGCTCTTTAGCTAATCTGGTAGATCCCTGTGCTTTTCATGATACAAAGTCTGGGCATGAGGTTGAGATTCCGAAACCTGAACCTTTCTATATTTCCCTTCTCCTTAATGGCCAAAAGTTAAGTAATTGCATAATTGATTTAGGGGCTTCAGACAATATAATGCCTTCTCCTGTGGCTAAATCTCTAGGTTTGACCCTCACTAAAACGTTTGGGAGATGTTTTTCAATGGATGGAAAACAGGTTCCTCTTATTGGTCAGGTAAAGGACGTCCAGGCAGTGCTGGTAGCGTGCCCAAACAAAAGAGTAAGATTAACTATACTGGTTGCTGATATTCCAGTGAGTTACGGAATGCTTCTGAGTAGGATGTTTTGCAAAGATCTTGGAGGCGAAATCAAAATGGACTGGTCTGAAGCCATCATTCCCCTCGGAAATTAGAAAATTAAGCTTGAACCTAAGCCCAAGAATAAGTATACTGTATTTCCCTCAGATAACCCCAAAGCCCAGATTCTATTTCAGGAGTGTGAGTTTGGAAAATATCTTGTTCTTGCACCTGGTGAAAAGAAAATGGACGAGGCAGCTGATGAACTTGATGGACTATGGCAGATGGAGTTTGATGGAAGCTGCGCTAACTCCGGTTCCGGAGCAGGGGTGGTTTTGCTGTCACCAACTGGTAATATTTTCCCCTTTTCCTTCAAGTTGGATTTTAAGAACACTAATAATACTGTTGAATATGAGGCACTATTATTGGGATTAAGTGAGGCTAAATGTAAAGGAATTAAGTTGCTTAAAGTCAAAGGTGATGTAGAGTTAATTGTTAGGCAGGTGAGAAATGTCTATATGGTTAAGAATGACAGGTTGAGGCATTACAGGAATAGAGTTTGGGATGAGTTAGAATTCTTTGATGCCTTCTCGATTGAAGAAATTCCGAGGGAGCAAAATAGCAGGGCAGATTCATTGGCCGTGTCAGCCTCACTTTTATTACCACATCCGGATTTTAAAGATAACTCATATAGGATTGAAATGATCTATAGGCCCAGTGTTCCTGATAATGTAGATCATTGGCAGGTTTTTGATGCGGATGCACAGATCAAAGATTTCCTAGAATGTGCTCAATCATTCTCTCGGTCATATTTTGAAGGCTCTGAGAATGTTTGCAAAGAGTTTAGTCTAGACCTAGAGGTAGATCCTACAAATAGCTTTATTCAGCTCAAAGGTAACAAAATTCCAAAGGGGTTAGTGACACCGGAGAGATTTTTCACCAGAGATGATGCATTCATAGGTAACAAAGTTCCCAAGGATGACGGGAAAGGAACTTGTGAGAAAATAAATCTGGGAGATGAAGCTAATCCAAAAGAAGTGACAATCGGCAGGTGTTGTTCTGTGGAGGAAAAGAGAGCACTTGGCACACTGCTTAAGGAATACATTGATGTTTTTGCTTGGTCTTATGATGACCTGAAGGAGTTTAGAAATGGACATTTTCAACATCAGATTCCACTGAAGCCAGGCACCTCTCCTTTTAGGCAAAAATTGAGGAATTTTAACCCCATTATGGCGGATGCAATTTCTAAGGAATTTGAAAAAATGCTTAAGGCCCGAATCATATATCCTATCCAGCATTCCACCTGGGTAGCTAACATTGTGCCCGTAAGAAAGAAAAATGGGGAAATTCGTATCTGTGTTGATTTTCAAAATTTGAATCAAGCAAGCTTGAAGGACAATTATGCTTTACCAAATATGGATCACATTTTGCAGACAGTGTCCGGGTCAGAGATGATGTTGATGTTGGATGGTTTTTCTAGTTACAACTAGATTACTGTAGCAGAGCATGAGTAGCACAAGACAACGTTCATCACTCCATGGGGAACATTCGCATACAATCGCATGCCTTTTGGTTTAATAAATGCCGGAGCCACTTTTCAAAGGGCTATGGATTCCTCTTTCAAAGATTTCCAAGACAAAATAATTGTAGTTTATCTCGATGACCTCACGGTGTTTTTAAAAAAAAGGACAGATCATTTTCGGGATTTGAGTGCAGTATTGCAGCGTTGTCGTGAGCATGGGATTTCTTTGAATCCCAAGAAATCAGTTTTTTGTGTCACGGAGGGCAAATTGTTAGGACATATTGTCTCAAAAGAGGGAGTCAAGATTGATCCTGAGAGAGTTAATGCAATTCAACGTCTCACTTTACCCTCAAGCCGGACTGGAGTAAGATCGTTCTTTGGTCAAGTGAATTTCTTAAGAAGATTTGTTCCAGAATTTGTTGAGACTACCAAACACATTGTTGGCTTGCTAAGTGAGCAACATCCTTTCAAGTGGACCGAAGAGGCCAGAAATGTTTTTGAAAGAATTAAAGGATCGGTTGCAAATGCGCCCACTCTTGTTAATCCAGAATTCACAAAGGATTTCATTTTGTATTGTTATGCATCAGACCATACTATGTCTGGGATTCTGTTACAGTTGGATGAAAATGGGGCTGAATTGCCCATAGCGTTCATGAGTACTCCGCTCAAGAAGCATGAGCTTAAGTATTCACCTATGGAGAAGCATGCATATGCTGTTGTAAAAGCTGTGAAACAGTTTCGATACTATATCCTGCATTCTCACTCAGTAGTTTTTGTCCCAGATTCAGCTGTAAAAAACATTCTGACTCAGCAAGAGGTTGGACTAAATAAGAGAGCAACTTGGGTGATGAAAATCTAGGAGTATGATGTAGACATTCGCCCTACAAAGACAATTAAAGGGCAGGGCTTATGCAGGTTGATAGCGGAAAATGAGGTGGAAACTGAAGTGGAGTTACCATTAACTCTTTTTGTTGGATTGCAAGATACTTGGTTCTCTGATGTGGCCTATTATTTAACTTATGGTAGCTGCCCAAATCATCTGTCGGCTAAAGAACAAAGGAATTTAAAATTAAAAGCTGCAAAGTATGTAATTTGGTAGGATGTTTTATACAAAAAGGGTTTAGATGGAACATATCTAAGGTGTGTAGATAAACCTCAACAACAAAAGCTCCTAGAAGCCTATCATGGAGAGGTTTGTGGGAGACACTTCTCATCATCTGTTACTGCTTTCAAAATTCTGAGGAATTGTTTTTATTGGCCCGGCATGTTTCGGGATGCCTATATTCATGTGAAAGAATGTGAGAAATGTCAATTGTTTTCCGAAAAGCCACATTTGGCAGCTCTGCCTCTAAGGCCTCTAGTGATGGATGAACCTTTTAAATAGTGGGGCATTGATTTCATAGGCCCAATAAACCCTCATTCCAGTGCGGGTCACATGTATATTTTGACAACAACTGACTACTTTACTAAGTGGGTAGAGGCCATTCCCACCAAAAAGGCAAACTCAGAGATTGTGTGTAGTTTTCTCAAGGATTACATCCTAGTTCGTTCTGGGGTACCCCAGAAAATTGTGACAGATAATGCGTCATATTTCTCCTCCGAAGAGTTGACTTTGTTTTGCTATGATCATCATATTTCCCTCTCACATTCTTCTAATTATTTCCCACAGGGCAATGGTTTGGCCGAATCTAGCAACAAGAATTTGATAGTCATCATGAAGAAGCTAGTTGACGAGAGTGCTCGGAATTGGCATAAGAAGTTATATGAGGCTTTGTGGGCGGATAGAACCACACCCAAGAGGGCCATTGGAATGGCATCTTTTGAACTTGTGTATGGCGTAGGAGCGAAACTTTCTTTGCCGCTGGAGTTATCAGCAACCAAGCTGCAAATAGTAGTGGAAGATTCCTTCTTTCAAAATGCTTTGGAGAAAATAATCATGTATCTGACAAAGTTAGAAGAAGAGAGAGAATTGCTGGTGGATAGGATTTCAGAACATCAGAGCCGAGTAAAGAGGATTTTTGACATGCGAGCTCGACCAAGAGGTTTCCTAGTAGGAGATGAGGTGCTGCTATGGGACAAAAGGAGAGAGTCCAAAGGTGCTCACGACAAGTTTGATTCATTGTGGAAGGGCCCTTTCAGAATTTGCGAAGCAGTAGGACAAAATGCATTCAGACTCAGCTATGCTGATAGAATGATCATGCCTTATACCTACAATGGGCAAGATCTCAAGCTCTATAAATTGTAAATCCTGTGTTTGAGTCGCTTGTACATAGTAGTCTAGGCATTTTTGGTTGTGTCCCTGATCCTTTCCCCTTTGTTTTATGTTCAGCGAAACCAGAGTTTGTGAATTCTTTGCATTTTCCTTTGAAAAATACAATCCCCAGTCAGAGCCAATGTTACCGCGTCATTTATTCCTCTTGGCAAGAGTGGATCATCTTTTCATTTTTATGTTGGAGTCCTAGTTCATGCCATATTACCTTGGTTCAAGTCCTTAATGCGTCCTCAAATCAATTTTCCAATCATTTAAGTCAGGTTTAGATAATTGATTGAACTCCTTGAACACGTCGAACCATTCTGAACTGGGTTCAAGAGGTTCATTTAGGTTCAATAGGTTCCAAGGTGTTCAGAAAAAGTTTTTCGTACTAACATTTTCTCTAAGTGTTTTGCAACGGCTCTTAAATAAAGTTTTTCCTGTTCGATGATATAACATTTGTGTTGAACTTATTGAACTGAGTTCAAAGGGTTCAAATATGTTCAACGTGTTCGACACAACAAGTGGTCAGCAGTTTGATGCAACGTACATCTTGAACTACTTGAACACTCAAGAAGTAGGTTCAAGATGGTCATCTAGGTTCAATATTGGTGGGTCCCGCAGTTTCTAATGTTTTGGGAAGTGCATTCATTGCTAAATATGGAGAGGTAGAACCATATCTTAAGGTGATGTCATTATTTGGCTTTTTCGAAGTAAGTGAACATTTCAGGAACTGGCAGATTCTAAAAGCACGCCGCCATGCATTTAATGCATGCATGCGAAGGTCTAATCTATCAACTTGCCGCGTCCAGACCGAAATTGTGAAATCATTGCATTTAATGTCTCTGTATCATTACCTTCCTCAATAAGGTATGAAAATCTTCTGTGTTCTGCATTTGTTACTTGCTGCTGGACTTTTGTTTATGTTATCCCTGGATAGGAGTCTTTCTTGCTGCTAGCCGTCGTCCGATTATACAACTGTGAAGGTGAGTCTTTCCTTATTTTCTCCAGTGTTTTCCCTTGCATTTTCTCTCATACAGAAGGTTTCACTGCAATCAAATTTAGGTTTCTTGTTTTGAAGTCATGAAGTCCACTCTGCATTTGTTTGGAAACATCTTTAGCTTGGCGTCCACAGAAGCCATAGTTAGTGATACTGACTTGAAAGGAGAGAACCTCGAAGATTTGAAAGAAAGGGTGTTCAAGGGTTTTGATAAGTCTTTTTGTATAGAGATTTTGAGTAGTGGACTTTTAGAAGCCGCAACCTTTCCTCCAACAATTCCTTGTCTAGATTTGGTTCGGGAGTGTATTGCTCGATATGACCCTGTATCTGAAACTATTAAGAGAGATAATGGCGAAACCCTTCTTTCCATTAACCGTGAGGTGATTGCTTCAGTTTTTAAGATACCAGATTACTAGTTTTCTAATTTCTCTCCTGCCCAGTCAATCAGTGAGTTCAATGCAGATAGGGCCAGACAGTGAAATAATGTGGCGAAATTCTGGTTGAAGGTCCCGCAGAGAGGTGGTTCTAGGTTACCTAAAAATCCTAACAAGAACCATATGTTGCCACATATCCACGATGTGATGCTTCTGTTGCATCGAGCCAGAGGTTCTGCCGAAGCTTATAGCTTTGATGATTGGATATATTGCTATGTGCAATTAGTTCTGGAAGGAAAACAATATTTGGATTAGGCAGAGTTAATTGTTGATTCAATGAGAGAGCAGTTGAGTCTAGCCAAGCAGTTTCAACAAAACTTCTTCATGTCCTCATATCTCTTGTATTCTCTAGCTTGTGTTAAGGAGTTAACAGGTGTACCAAAGCAGCTCACTGAGGAAGATGTTCTGGTGTATGAGTTCTATCCTATGCTACAAAAAGACAATGCCCTACAAGATTTCAGAAAGATACACAATGCATTCCTGGGTGATATGTGTTATGAACTGAAGGGTACAAAGGCCAAATGGATTTCAGTTGATGCATAGACCTTGATTAAGAAGTTTGGTAGTTTTTACATCCAGTTCCCACGCTTTTTCTATATACGGGTAGGGGGCTTTGAAGAGGAACCCTTCAAGCTTCCGCACTTATGTTCTGATTGTTTTTTTCTAGCAGAAGTATGCAAACAACTGACCTCTTTGGTCAAGAAGGCACAACCTAAGGACAAGTGGGAAGGTCATTTTCCAATACAATTGGGAGTGTTGTCTTGTAATTCAATGTCTGATGCACTAAGTATAGTAGCAGACCTTAGGAATTTTAATTTCTCTCTATATTCTGAAAGGAAAGGGTTTGACAATAAGGGATTTTCTCGGAGCCTTGGCTTAATGCCTTATCTTCCCATGCCACAACTAGAAGACTTCTAGGAAGACTGTACAGATGAACTTGAAGTTTTCAAAAGGGAAAACATGAGATTGGTACTAGAACAGGTTGTCTCTTTGCAAATAAAGTTAGATGTTAAAAGGCTTGAAGAGGATTATCTTGAATTGTTTGAACCAGGATATTTAGCCCATGCAGAGACTGAAATGCCCCCAATTAATTGGGATGAGGAGGAAAATGATGACATACAATTGAGGACCGAATGAGTTATGGAAAGAACCATGGCATGGGTGGCTAAAAAGAAAGCAATAAAGCCAGAAGCCAAGTCCCTTTCTACACGAAATATATCTTCACCAAAACATCCTTCCAACAGTGCTCCTGTTTCTGCAGGTAAGGAATTCAAGTTGGCTCAGCCTAGACGCAGGTCTAGCCCAACTCTGGATTTCAGTACCCCTCGGCATACTCGATCACGTAGTGTCGCCTAGAGGAAGATGGACCAGGTCAAGGATATGGGAGTAAAAGATGTCGTGCTTGAGGCTTAAATTATTGAAATTAAACATTTGGATGGTGAAGTTGCTTCTTCTCTAGACTCCCAAACAGTGACTGTGGCAATGACGCCACCACCGAAAAATGATTGAAGGAACTTCTTGTTCCGCTGCGACCCCTAAATGGTTAACAACCTCAGTGAACAAGAAAAGGAGCTTTCTTCCTGTGACCATTCCGATTCAGGAGATGGTTGCTAAGTACTTCGAGAAGAATCCAAAGCCAAAGAGGTTCAAGACCATTGCTCACCTAAACAATGACGAAGAAATTGGAAAATGGATGGCTGAAATTGCCTCATACAAGCCGAAAGAAGAAAACAGAGAGGCTGGTCCTGATGATTTTGAAATCACAAAAGTAGAGATGGGAATGATGAGCAGAGATACATATAACCATTTTTTCCAAGTGTCAGCAAAGAAGATGCTTACCCGCTCAGAGAAGGATGGATGGGAGGAAAGAGAACTTAAAAGACACATAAGTGTTTTGGCTCAGTTCATTGATGGTATCGGTTGCCTTGGAGCAATTCCAATATCCCATGCCACTGAGAATTTTGACCCAACTTCTTCGGAAAACAAGAAGTTGATGAACCAAGTTCAATGGGCTAAAAGCATCGCTGAAGCGGTTGAGAAGTGGATTGAACAAATAATCAAAGATGGTGAAAAGTACATAACCGACTCCCGGAAATTGTGTGATGAAGTACAGAGCCTGATTTCTGAAATCCAAAACCAACTTGTACCATGGGAGAAAGAAGAGCACAAATGGCAAAATGTCCTGCCTCTGTTTTCCAAAATCAAAGAATATGGGACTACCAGGTTTCTGACAGAACATTCAATTAAGTTGGTGGCCGATGAATGTCAACTTTTTGTGTTGAAGAAAACTATCATGTGGCGAGTGCTCACCTTTTAGTCAGTGATTACGGATGCAAGAACCTTTGTCTATGAACTCCAGGATTTGCGAAGCAGTATAGTCAAGGATAATAAAGTGGTTAATCCCGATCATGACTGGGAGTTAGGAATCTGCGGGTCAAGCACACAGGAAGCAATCAAATCTTTCTGGTTGAACATGGAGAAGATCAAAGTCAAGAGTAGCTTCATGCGGGAGGATATAACCAAGGTGGCTAGGATCGAATCTATGGTTTTCATTGGGAACGATCAACTGCCGAATCACTTAGAGAAGATGGTGCAACATAAGTGGAATAAAGAGGTGGCAAAGGCAAAACTCAATGCAATGAAAGTCCCGAACCAATCCATGGTTCAAGAACTCACAGCTGCTCACGATGCCCGCAAAGAAGGAGAGGATGATAATGACAGAATATGACATAATGCATCCGCTTAGGGCCAATCTTCTTTATTTTTAAAACATTTCTTATGGTTATGCAGAAACTTCGGGACATCTGTCCCAAAATACTCTTTGTTGGTTTTGTAACTATTTTATCGGGGAGTGGTCGAGTTTTCAGGGAGACCGCTCCCGTTTAGACTATAAATTAAGTAAAACAGATGGTAGAGGGGTTAGATTTTAGTAACTAGTTTTGTGAACTTCGACTGAAGTTTTTGTTTTGGTATTTTCTGTTCTTAATCAAAGGAAGAATCAGATGATTGTGATCTGTTTTGGAAAAAGATTGGCAGATGTGTTTTTGTGCCTTTGTTGCATAAGGATATATATATGAAATCTGATAATATTGTTTTTGGGGAGAAGAAAGATTTGTGTATTTTGAATCCGAATAGATAACATATCTTTGCATGTGTTCATCCGATCAAGTAACAGTAATTGATCATTTCATTGCAGTATTTCTTTATTCCTCTAATGTTCTTTCCTTTGAATGTGTTGTTTACTCTAGAAAAGATTCATTATTGAGGGCGGATTTATTTTCCCTGAATCTATTCATCTTTTATTAGTTTAGGTGGAAGAAGTTTATTGAACTTTGTTTCAGTTGCTATAGTTACATGTTTTGAAAATTAAGAAAATAGCTTCCATTGTTTTATGAGACATGAGAAAAGTTGCAGCGTTTCATCCAAGAATGAAATAGGCGGCCTTACACACTTTCTGGTTAAAAGCTTTCATTCAGATATAAATAAAAATAAAACACATTTCATAAAAAACCAAGATAGGGAGCTGTACCTATGCAAAGAAAATTCAGAGGGAAGTGATTAGGACAACACTTACCCAACTATTCAGTGAATCATTTGTTCTTAGAATAAGGTAACAGAGTTTAAGATTAATCATTCAAAAATAAAGAGCAAATCTGTTCACTAACACTAGGTTAGGAAGTTTATTGCTGACTATTAAGTCTGAAGAACCTATGAGAAGGATAGGGAAATGGTGAGAGAAGATTAATTCCACCCTCTGTTACATCAAGTGGTATCAGAGAACGACTATAGATCAAGAGGGATAAGTGAATGAAACTAGGTGCAAGTAAGTTGAAGACCAAGATGCCTCCGAAAGGTTATTCAGTAGCAAGGGAGATTCGGGAGTTGAAAGATCAGCTGCTCTTGAAGGAAAAACTTTTCAAAGAATCTCGAGAAGTAACCTTGGCTTAGTTAACAACTTTGGAGAAGAATCAAAGAAGAGGAATGGTCAATGGTGACCAAAGTGATGAGGAGGAGAAAGGGGGTGACTATAACAACCCTCCTAATGCGGTTCAGCAGGTGCCAAAGCCACCAATGGACCCTGAAAAGTTGAGAATGGTAAGGATGCTCAAGGTTGTGAAAGGGGATAGTGTTTCCATGGTGAAGGTTGAAGTGCCCATGTATAGAGGAAAAAGAGATTGTCAAGAGCTCCTAGCATGGATAGATGCACTTAACAATTTCTTTCAATTTGAGGAGGTAGAGGATACCAAGAAGGTAAGGTATGCCAAAACAAAGCTGAAAGGTCCAACACTCACTTGGTGGAATTTTGTTCAAGAAGAGAGGGTGAAAGGAGGTAAAAAAAAGATAGTGTCATGGGACAAAATGGTCTCAAAAATCAAGGCCTAGTTCCTACTAGTTGATTATGTTGTGCATACATTTAAGAAACTTCAAAATCTGAAGCAGAAGGATATGGATGTTATTTCTTATACTGAAGAATTCCACAAACTAACTTTGAGATCCAGACACCATGAAGATGAGGTGGAGAAGATTGCAAGGTATCTCAATGGGCTAAGATTAAACATACAGGATGAATTGAGCTTGGACACCCCAAGGACTATGGAAAAATGTTATCAACTCACTTGTAAGGATGAAGAAAAGATTAAGAGAAAGCAAGAACAACAAGAAAGAGGTAGGGGAAGGAATTTTAGAGGCAGAGGAAGTCATAGTGGAAGAGGACCACAAAAAGACCCAGGTAAGAAAAATACAAACCAAGAGTCTAATGGTGATACAAGAGGAAGTTTTAGAGGTAGGAGCCTGGGAGGCAGAGGAAGATTCAATGAACCAGGAAGGGGTTCTATTAATTTCTCAGGAAAGTGCTATAACGGCAATCAAATTGGACATCCAGCATGGAAGTGTCCTGATAAAGCTAGTACAAGTTCTTATAATGGAGATGAGAGGAATCAATTAGTACGGGAGGAGGATGAAGGGAGTGTGAACTCTCCTTGTGTTCATGTCACTCCGGAGACAAGAGAATCTTTGATGATTAAAAGGACTCTAATAAAAGTAACAACCATCAAGTAGCCTCCACAAAGGAAAGATTTGTTCCAAACAACTTGCAAATCCCAAGGCAAGGTATGCAAAGTTATAGTTGATTCAGGTTCAATAGATAATAGAGTGCCTTTAGAAATTTTAGAAAAACTTAAGTTGAAGAGAATCCCTCATCAAAATCCTTATAAGATATCATGGCTTAATAAGGGACAACATGTACTTGTGAATGAGAAGGCATGGGTAGAGTTTAATATGGGTCCTTACAAGGATAATGTTCTTTGTGATATTGTTCCAATGGATGTGTGCCACCTTCTTCTTGGAAGGCCTTGGCAATTTGATAGGAGAGCCCAACATAATGGACATAAAAAGACTTATGTTATTGAGAAGGATGGAGTGTCTTAAACCCTTGAACCACTACAAGAAGATATGGGTGTAGCTCATGAAGGACCTAGTGTCATGGTGGTGAAGGAGAAGGAGTTTTTGAAGGATCTTGAGGAGGAAGGATGTGGCTATGCCTTTGTAGCTAAGCCAATCTGCAATACTGCAGCTAGTGACAAGGAATAAGTCCCAAATAAAGTCCAGGGTCTACTTGACAAGTATGCAAATATAGTAGTGGAGTTGCCAAATGCTTTGCTTCCAATCTGGGATGTAAGTCATTACATAGACTTAATACCTGGTGCAAGTCTTCCCAATAAGGAAGCATATAAGATGACACCTCAACAAAATGAGGAGATAAAAAATTAGGTGTAGGAGTTTCTAGATAAAGGTTTAGTGAGAAAGAGCCTAAGTGCATGTGATGTGCCAACTGTATTGGCACCCAAAAAGGATGAGAAGTGGAGACTTTGCCCAGACTCTAGGGCTATAAACAAAATCACAATCAGGTACAAATTTCCTATACCTCGGATAGAAGACCTCATGGACAACCTAGCAGGTGCAAGGTACTTTTCAAAGATAGATTTAATGAGTGGTTATCATCAGATAAGGTTAAGAGAAGGTGATGAGTGGAAAACAACATTCAAAACCCAACAAAGGCCTCTATGAATGGTTAGTGATGCCCTTTGGGTTATCTAATGCCCCTAGTACATTCATGAGACTCATGAATGAGGTCTTGAGGGATTTTATCAATAAGTTTGTTGTAGTATACCTGGATGGCATTTTGGTCTACAACAAGACAAAAGAAGAACACTTGGAACACTTGGGCAGGGTGTTGAGTGTGTGTGTGTGTGAAAAGTGGACCTGTATATGTATTTGGAACATACAACACTTCAATTAAGTCATTAGATGCATGGTTAGTAAATCAATAATCAATGAATAATAAACACTTAAAAAGCAACCCATTGCCTTCTAGTAGATGCAAGTTTAGATTTCTCTCAAATTGCTAAGCTATCCAGTGACTAGACAACACCTAAATGAAGGATTTTTAAATCTATATGAGCATGAATATGAGCTAAATTGATGCAAGATTTAAGCTAGATATGCAAGGTTAATCTAACATGATTTAAGCAATATATGAATATTTAAGCTAGATGATTTAATGAATATGAAATAACTAATATGCAATATCTCAATGTGTTAGTGAACGGATTTTTGCCTTTCTTCAAATTAATTAATTTCAAACCCTGTCACCTTCTTTAAAAGACAAAAGTTCAACTAAACAGTTGGGTAAGTGTAACATATACTACTTCCCTCTGAATTTTTGATAGGTACAACTCCCTCCATTAGTTATTCAGGGAATAATCTAATTAAATTTAATTGGTATGCTTTTAACCTGAAAGCGCGTAAGGCTACCTACTTCATTCTTAGATGAGAGGCTAATGATTTACACATATCTCAGAGAAAAATTATTCTTCAAAATGCTTCAACATAGGAAATGGAAGTGATCGAAACAAAGTTCAGAACACCAGTTTAACAGTTCATAAAAACAAGTAAGAGAAATAAAATCTCTTTTCAAGCACATATCTTTTAAAATCTCACAAGAAGGAGTCCTAGAATAATACTAATATTCTGCATTGGAAAGGCGATCACTGTCATTTTGATTAGATCAATATATGCAAAGATATATCACTACACAGATTCAAAACCCAAAGGTTTTCCTTCTCCCAAAAACAATATGATCTTTTATATATATATATATATATCTTATGTGACAAAGACACAACAATACATGTATAAATCCTTTTCAATTCTAGATTTTTAAAGTTTGATGACTTCCTTCAACAAAACAAAACTTCTAAAACTAGAAAAACTAAGTAAAAACTAACAAAATTCTTACCAAAATCTAACCCCCGTTCTGTCTATCTTAATCTAATTTATAGTCTTTTGAACAGAGGTCTCCCTGAAAACTCGACCTCCTCTAAATCAGTTACGAAAATGAAAAGAGTATATTTGGGACAGATGTCCCGAAGTCATTTGCACAATCATGAAAAATACATAAAATAAAAACAGAGCATTAACAACACGTTATGCTCCTTTTCCATCATCATCTTCTCCTCCGCTTTCCTGGGCGTTGTGGGTAGTTGCAAGTTCCTGGATTATAGATTGGTTCAGATTCTTCATAGCATTGATTTTTGCCGTTGCGGCTTCTTTGTCCCATCCGTGCTTCACCATTTTCTCAGCATGATTCGATAACTGATCATTATCGATAAACATAATGGACTTGATCTGAGCGACTTGTGTTATATCTTCCGAGGTGAAATTGCCTTTAGCTTTAATTTTCTCCATGTATAGCCTGAAAGCCTTTATCGCGTCCTGCGTGTTTAGCCCACAAATCCCCAGCTGCCAATCGTGGTTCGGATTAACCACTTTGTTGTCATTAACTAAACTACATTGGAGGTTTTGAAGTTCATAAAGAGAAGTCTTGGCATCGAAAATCACAGACTTGAAGGCGAGTACCCACCACATTATGGTCTTTTTCAATACGAAGAGTTGGCATTCATCGGGTACCAAGTTGATTGAATATTCTGTCAGGAATCTGGTGGCTCTGTACTCTTCTATTTTGGTGAGCATAGGCAAGACATTTTCCTATTTATGTTCTTCTTTCTTCCATGAAGAAATATGGTTTTGAATTTCTGCAATGAGGCTCTACATCTCATCACATAACTTCCTGGAGCTTGTGATATACTTTTCTTCGTCTTTAATTACTCCTTCAATCCATCTCTCCAAAGCCTCTGCAATGCTTTTAGCTTGTTGAACCTGACTCATTAGCTTTTTATTCTATGGTGAAGTAGGGTCAAAGCTCTTTGTAGTATGGGATATGGGACGTGCTCCGAAGCAACCGATGCTATCAATGAATTGAGCGAGAATGTTTATATGCCGCTTTAGCTCTCTCTTCTCCCGCCCATCTTTTTTCGACCTGGTGAGCATTTTCTTAGCCGATACCTGGAAGAAATGATTATCCAAATCCCTACTCATGTTCCCGAGCTCCACCTTGGTGATCTCAAAATCCTCTACACTGACTTCCTTATCTTCGTCTTTGAGCTTGTAAGAGGCAATCTCGACAACCCACTTTCCGGTTCCTTCATCATTATCCAGTCCGAAAGTTGTTTTGAACTTCTTTGGCTTGGGGCCCTTCTCTATGTACTTAACTACCATGTCCTAAATTGGAATGGTCATGGGAATGAAACTCCATTTTTTGCTTACTGAAGTGGTTAGCCACTTAGGAGTTGCACTCGAACTGGTTGTTCCTCTGATCACTTTAGAGGGTGGCATCATGGCTATGGTAACTGCATGGGAATCCATGGTGTTGACAATGTCACTGTCAATATCTTCAACTTCAAATATCTGAGTATCAAGAATTTTATCCTTCGCCTCTGTATCTTTGGTGTGGTCCATTCTTTTCTGCGCAGCACTTCATGATCTGGTATGTCGAGGAGTAGAGAAGTCCAAAGCTGGATTAGACTTGTGCCTAATGTGAGATGGCTTTTTATCCTTACCTGCATGAACAGGCATAGAAGTGTGATTAGAAAAATGCTTTGGTGAATGCAGAGTAACCTCACTATTTCTCGCAGAGTTAGACTGGGTGCCTAATCTCACTACTCTCTTCCTACCAATCCATTTTGCGGTTCTCTCCAAAAACCTTTTTGTTTTTAGCTGTATATTGTCCTCTTCTTCCACATCCTAGTTGATGCAGGACACTTCAGTTTCAGCTTGGTCTAAGTATCTGGGTTCAAACAACTCCAAATAGTCTTCTTCAAGCCCATTTATGTCAAGCTTCACCTGCAGTGAAATTACTTGCTCCAACACCATTCTCATGTTTTCCCTATTGAACACCTCAAGCTCATCAGTGCAATCTTCCCAGAAGTCCTCTAGAGATGGAATTGGGAGGTACGACATCAGACCAAGACATCGTGAGAAACCTTTATTGTCAAAGCCTTTTCTTTCATGGTATAGTGGAAAATTGAAGTTTTTCAAGTCCACTCCAATGCTCAAAGCATCTGACATTAAACTGTAGGATAAAATACCCAAATGAATAGGAAAATGACCCTCCCATTTATTCCTGGGTTGAGCCTTCTTAATCACGGTAGCCAACCGCGTACAAATCTCTGCCAAAACAAAACAATCTGAACAAAAATGAGGAAGCTTGAAGGGCTCTTCCTCAAAACCGCCTACTCTTATGTAGCAAAAGCGAGGGAACTGGATAAAGAAACTACCAAATCTTTTCACTAATGCCTGTGCATCCTCATACATCCTCTTGGTTTTCATGTTCTTTAATTCGTAACACAATTCTCCCAGGAAGGCATTATGTACCCTCCTAAAATCTTGCAAAGCATTATCCTTTTGTAACATAGGGTAAAAATCATATATAGAGACCTCTCCCTCAGTGAGCTGCCTAGGTATTCCCACTATTTCCTTAACACACACCAATCAATATATCAGATATGAGGACATGAAGAAATTCCACTTGACTGTTTGGCCATACTCAGTTGCTCCCTCATGGAATCGGCAATCAGCTCTGCCTAATTGAGGTATTGCTTTCCTTCTAATACCAGTTGTACATAGCAATAAATCTAGTCATTGAAACTGTAGGCCTCCGCCGAGCCTCTGACTTGGTGCAACAGTAACATGACATCATGAATGTGGGGAAGCATATGGTTCTTGTTGGGATTCTTGGGCAACCTGGAGCCACCCCTTTGGGGAACCTTCAACCAATATTTCGCTACATTATTCTAGTGCTCGGTTCTATCTGCGTTGAACTCAGTAATTGAGTGGGCAGGATAAAAGTTTGAGAACTAGTAATTAGGTAGTCTGAAAATGGAGGAAATAAGTTTGCGGTTAATGGCAAGCAGGGTTTCACCATTATCTCTTGTGATGGTCTTAGAAATTGGATCATACCTAGCAATACACTCTCTAACCAGTTCTGGGCAAGGGATAGCTGGGGGGAAGGCTGCCACTTCTATGAGACCATTACTCAAAATTTCCACACGAAAGGAACCATCAATTCCCTTGAACACCCTTTCCTTTAAAACTTCAAGATTTTCCCCTTTTAAGTCTGTATCACTGACTATGGGCTCTGTACATGCAAGACTAAAAATGTTCTCGAAAAGGTGCAATGTGGACTTCATAATTCATAAATGACAAGCCTTATTTTCTCAACAAATATTATTACGAGAGAGGAAAAGTAGGTAAAAATCACTGGAGAGGATAGGAAACAAACTCACCTTCACAGTTGAGAGCAATCGGATGACTACCTGCAAACAAACCTTTTATTCAAGAAAAGTAACTTTGCAGCAATGAGGAACAAATTTTTAGAGAATTAATCCCTTCATACCTTATAGCAAAAGCAGTGATACGTACTTATTAAGTGCATTAATTCGAGTCATCAGTTTAAATGTGCCGAGCTTTTGGATTGGACATCACACGCACACATTGAATGCATGGCAGCGTTTTTGAAGTAACCACGAGTTCGCGAAATGATTACTTGCCTCGAAAACTCAAACAGTTGATGTCACCCAAGATATGGTTCAATCTTCATCATACTTGGCAATAAGTTGACCATCATGCCTTTTAGCTCATGGGACCCACCTAATTTGAACACGCATGAACAATTTGAACTGACTTCACTAGAGTTCAAGTAGTTCAAGGCGTACACGGTGCCAAGAACATTCTCTTCTGAAAGGATTAACTATGTTAAGTGTTGTTGACCCTTTGAACCGCGTTGAGCATGTTTAACACCCCTGAACTGTTTGAACTAGGTTCAAAGAGTTCATGGCCTGGAGAGAGATGATATAACACATCACCAAACACGACCATTAAAAGAACGGCTGCAAAACACTTTGAGTGAATGTTAGTATGAAAACCTCCTAGACACCTAAGAACCGACGGAACCTAAATGAACCTTATGAACTTGCTTCAAAAAGGTTCAATGAGTTCACGGGGTTCAAACCGATCATTAAAGCTTGGCATTTCAGATTAAAAGACAACCTACAAACGGATTAAGGATTGAACCGAGGAATTCCAAGAAAGATAAGGACTTCAAATAAAATTTTATAGGGTGATTTACTCATGTTATGAAGGATGAATGATGAGGTAATATTGGCTCTAACTGGGGATTGTATTTTGCGAAGGAAAATGCAAAGAACTTTAAATCTCTGGTTTCACACAACCAAAAATAGAAAGTGGGACAAAAGAGGACCCACACCTAACATACACAAAACAAAACACCTAAACAACTATATATATACAGGAACTCTTAATCACAAATTTCATAGTTTGTAGAGCTTGAGGTCCTGCCCATTTTAGGTATAGGGCATAACCATTCCATCAGAATAGTTGAGTCTAAAAGCATTTTGTGCTACCACTTCATAGATCTTGAATGGGCCTTTCCACAATGAGTCAAATTTACCACGGGCACCCTTTGGTTCTTTCATTTTATCCCATAACAGTACTTCATCTCCTTTAAGGAAACCTCTTGGCCGAGCTCTCATGTCAAAGATCTTCTTCACTCTATTCTAATGCTCAGTAATTCTATCCACTAACATTTCTCTTTCTTCTTCTAACTTCATCAAATACAAAACCCTCTTCTCTAGAGCATTCTGGAAAAAGGAATCTTTGATTACTGTTTGAAGTTTGGCTGCCGATAATTCCAGGGGTAAAGAAATTTTCACGCCAATCTTTTATACAAGCTCAAAAGGTGCCATTCTAATGGCTCTTTTAGGCATAATTTTGTCTGCCCATAAGGCTTCATATACCTTCTTATGCCAGTTTCGAGCATTCTCATCAACCAGCTTCTTCATAATTGCTACCAGGTTCTTGTTGCTTAATTCTGCCAATCCATTACCTTGTGGAAATTAATCGGAGGAATGTGAGAGAGTAATTTGATGTTCATAGCAAAACATAGTTAGTTCTTCAGAGGAGAAATACGATACATTATCTGTAACAATCTTCTGAGGGACCCCAAAACGGACCAAAATGCAATCCTTGAGAAAGTTACACATGACCTCTGAATTCACCTTCTTAGTGGGAACAACCTCCACCCACTTAGTAAAATAATCCATTGCTTTCAAAATGTACATATGACTAGCACTAGAATGAGGATTTATTGGCCCAATGAAATCAATACCCCATTGTTTGACGGGTTCATCTATTACCACAGGCCTTAAAGTCAGAGTTGCTAAATGTGGTTTCCCGGAAAAGAGTTGGCATTTTTCACATCCCTTAACATAAACATATGCATCCTAAAACATACCAGGCCAATAAAAGCAATTTCTTAAAATCTTAAAAGTAGTCACAAAGGATGAGAAATGCCCACCGCAAGCTTCACCATGATAAACTTCCAGAAGCTTTTGTTGTTGAGGCTTATCCACACACCTTAAATAAGTACCATCCAAACCTTTTTTGTATAGAACATCTTGCCAAATAACATACTTAGTTTCTTTTAACTTGAGATTCCTTTGCTCCTTAGCTGACAAATGACTTGGGCAGCTGCCGTAACTCAAATACTAGGCTACATCGGAAAACCACGTATCTTGCAATTCAATAAATAGGGTCAATGGTAACTCTTTTTCTGTTTCCATCTTATTTTCTGCTATTAATTTGCATAAGCCTTTTCCTTTAACCATCTTTGTAGGGCAAATGTCTAGATCGTATTCCTGAATTTTTGTTACCCATGTGGCTCTTTTATTGAGTCTGACTTCTTGCTGAGTTAAAATGCTTTTCACTACAGAATCTGGAACAAAAATCACAGAATGAGAATGTAAAATGTAATACCGAAATTGTTTTACAGCTTTAACCACATCAAAAGCTTGATTCTCTGAGAGAAAATACTTAAGCTCATGCTTCTTGAGAGGAACACTCATGAATGCTATAGGTGCTTCAATCCCAGATTCATCTACTTGTAACAATATTCCTGACATTGTATGTTCTGAGGCATAGCAGTATATAATGAAATCCTTTTTGAAATCCGGGTTGATGAGAGTTGGCGCATTAGCAACTGAACTCTTGATTCTTTCAAAAGCTTATTTGGCTTCTTCAATCCATTTGAAAGGATGCCTTTCGCTCAACAAGCTGATGATATGCTTGGTAGTTTCTGCAAATTCAGGTACAAACCATCTTAGGAAATTCACCTAGCCAAAGAAAGAACTTACTCCAGTCCGATTTGAAGGTAAGCTGAGATGTTGAATTACATTGACTCTCTCAGGATCAATCTTGACACCTTCTTTTGAAACAATATGCCCCAACAATTTGCCCTTAGTTACACAGAAAACTGATTTCTTTGGGTTCAAGGAGATTCCATGCTCTCGACAACGTTGCAGAACTACCCTCAAATCTTTGAGATGATTCTTCCTATCTTTAGAAAACACTGTAAAGTCATCTAGGTAAACAACAATAATTCTGTCACAAAAATCCCTAAAAGAAGAATCCATGGCCCTTTGAAAAGTTTCTCTGACATTTACCAAACCAAATGGCATACGATTATATGCAAATGTTCCCCATGGAGTGATGAATGCTGTCTTGTGCTGTTCATTCTCTGCAACACTAATTTGATTGTAACTAGAAAAACCGTCTAACATTGACATCATTTCTGACCTAGATACTATCTGCAAAATATGATCCATATTGGGTAAAGCGTAGTTATCCTTAAGACTTGCCTGATTCAGATTGTGAAAATCTACACAAATCCGAATTTCCCTATTCTTCTTCCTCACAGGCACAATATTGGCTACCCAGGTAGATTGATGAATTGGATATATAATTCTGGCTTTAAGCATTTTATCTACCTCTTTAAAAATTGCATCTGCCATCATGGGATTGAAATTTCTCAATTTTTGTCTGAAAAGAGAAATACCAGGCTTCAACGGAATTTGATGTTAAAACTGCCCATTCCTAAACTCCTTCAAATCATCATAGGACCAAGCGAATACATCAATGTATTCCTTCAGTAGCCCACTAAGTATTCATTTTTCCTCAGAAGAGCAACATTTGCCAATTGTTACCATTTTAGGATTAGATTCATCACCAAGATTAATCTTTTCACAACTTCCTTTCCCACCATCGTCAAGAGCTTTCTTGCCTATGAACACATCATTTCAGGTGAAAAACCTCTCTATATTCACTAGCCCTTTCGGAATTTTGTTCCCTTTAAGTTGAATGAAATTCTTATCAGAATCAATACCCAAATCTAGACTAAATTCCTTGCAACTATCTTCAGATGCTTCGAAATATGATTGGGAAAATGAACGAGCGCACTCCAGAAAGTCTTTAATCTGAGTATCTGTATCAAATACTCGCCAATGGTTTACATTATCAGGGACACCAGGCCTATAAATCATTTCAATCCTATAAGAATCATCCTTAAAGTCTGGGTGTGGTAACAAAAGAGAAGCTGAAACGGCCAATGAATCCGCCCTAGTGTTTTGATCGCTTGGTATAGCTTCAATTGAGAAAGCATAAAAAAACTCTATCTCATCCCAAACCCTATTTCTATAATGTTTCAATCTATCATTCTTAACTAAATAGACATTTCTTACCTGTCTGACAATCAACTCTGCATCCCCTTTAACCTTGAGCAGTTTTATACCCTTACACTTGGCTTCATTTAATCCTAACAGTAAATCCTCATACTCCGCAATGTTATTAATATTCTTGAAATCCAACTTGAAAGAAAAAGGAAAAATGTTAGTATTAGGGGACAACAAAACTACCCCTGCTCCAAAGCCAGAGTTGGCACAACTTCCTTCAAATTCCATCTGCCACAATCCGCCATGTTCATCAACTGCTTCTTCAAAATTTTTTTTATCAGGTGCAAGGATGAGATAGTTTCCAAATTCACATTCTTGGAACAAAATCTGGGCTTTGGGATTATCAGAGGGAAAGACTGTGTATTTATTTTTCGGTTCGAGTTCAATTTTGATTTTTTGTTTTCCAAGTGGGATGATAGCTTCTGACCAGTCCATCTTAATTTCACCTCCAAGTTCTTTACATAAAGTTCTACTTAAGAGCATCCCATAACTTGCAGGAATGTCAGCAACCAAAATAGTCAATTTTACCCTTTTATCAGGACATGTTGCTAGCACTGCCTGAGCATCCTTTACCTGTCCAATAAGAGGGACCTGCTTCCCATCCATTGAATAACATCTCCCAAATGTCTTAGTGAGTGTTAAACCTAAAGACCTAGCAACATATGAAGGCATTATGTTATCTGATGCTCCTGAATCTATTATACAATTGCTAAGCTTCTGACCATTCAGGAGAAGAGAGATGTACAAAGGTTCGGGTTTTAGAACTTCAATGTCAAGCCTATCTTCAACATTGTGAAAAGCACAGGGATTAATCAAATCAGTAGAAGGGCACAGAACAGATGCAGATTTTTCAGCAGTAAACGAATCACTATCCACCACACATTTATGCATTGAGGAATCTGAAGAAGAATCTCCTTTTACATACTTGACCAGTTTGTCTAATTTTTTCGGGTTCAGTTTCAAATATTCAGCAGTAGAAAGTTGAACAGTTGAAGATTTACAAAATTCAATTATGTCAAAGGAGGAGGAAGAAGAAGAATTATTTTTACTTTCAAGATTTCTTTGTAAAATCTTAACTTCAGGAGTCTTTGCATGAGAGGAAAAATCATTACTTGTGGGATCTTTACCTTTGAAATTAGCTCCAGAAGAGCTCGCAAAAGGAGCAAGTTGGGAGGTTCGTTGATTCCTTGTAAGGATTGCACATGCAGGGTCTTCAAGAGTTACCAAAATATTACCACCTCTTTCTGAATCTGACTCATATTCAAGGTAGAATGATCCAGAGTTGCCAGGTACTTTTTGAATTTTCTCTGCTTCAGTGAACTCACCTAGTTCATCCTTTGTGTTTTTCATTTGAACATGCCTTATCATATCAGGACAAGAACTCCCATCATGATCTATAGTGAGGTGAAAAGAGCACATAGCACCCTTATCAGGAGGAGCCTCTATTTGCAATCTTTGCGGGGCAACAAGCAATTGCAAAGATCACCCATAATTATACTGGTTTGGTTGTTTTCTGCTTATATCTTGATAGGGCTGTTGGTAGGAAACTCCAGGTTTTGGTATCTGCCTCTTCAAAGCAATCATATCATTGACTAGCCTTTGAACAATTGGATCAGTTGAAGAGGTGGAAGCTTGAGGTTGACCTTGAGGAATTTGCACATCCTTTCTCCATTTCCTGGCTATTATTAGATCATCTTCAAGTTCTATAGCCTGATTTTGTGTAGTATCAAGATCGGCTGGCCTATTTCTTCTGAGATGGAAACCAACATCGAGAGGCATAGAGTTTATAAAGAAGCATTGTTGATTATCAACAGTTGGTCTTTTAGCCTGGGGAATTTTATGGATAATCTTATTATACTTGGCCACATAGTCCCTCATTGGCTCATGAATCTCTTTTTACATTTGTGTGAGCTGAGCCAATAGTGAGTGCTCATCATCAGCGCTCTTGAACCGTTTCTCAAAAGCAGTTTTCATTGTTTGCCAATCAGTTATAGATCCCGCTTGCAGATGACTAAACCAATTTGCCGCTCCCTCAGTAAGAGTTTGAGAAAAAAGCCTAACAACCACATCCTCATGCTATACTGCCAGTATCCTAGTAGCTACATTAAAAGAATTCAAGTGTTCTTCAATTGAGACTTTTCCATCCCCATTAAAATTATGTAAAACATCCCTTGCCCCTTTTGGAAGTGGATTATGGGCTCTGAGGGCAAGAGGTCCGACTACGGCACCCCATGGTTGGGCCATAATGAAAATAGGGTAAATAGTTACAAGAGGAGGGGCTTGAATTCCAGAAAGTGTTAACACTTGCCAGTGGCTAGAAGAGGAAGGTATAGGAGTGGTTCTGGTAGGACAGGAAGGTCTGATTTTAGCGTTCCTCTTGGGAGTGAAATTTGTGGCAAATGATAACCCTTGCAATTCTTCAAAATAATTATCAATTACTCCCTCTCTCCTTTGTGATCTGGTATAAGGACGAGAATCCAGTGTTGTCATCTCTAGGATTTCTAACGTCTTTAAACAATTCTTTCAACCTCAACAATATTCCCGAGTTACGGAAATTTGTCTCAGACAAAGCAAACCTGTTGATACTATTGATTATGAGTTCAATTCTAACATGCTCGTAGCACGCTGATCTATTGAATGTTCGACGTCTCCCCAACAAAGTCGCCAAAAATTTGTTAGTGAACGGATTTTTGCCTTTCTTCAAATTAATTAATTTCAAACCCTATCGCCTTCTTTAAAAGAGAAAAGTTCAACTAAACAATTGGGTAAGTGTAACATATACTACTTCCCTCTGAATTTTTGATAGGTACAACTCCCTCCATTATTTATTCAGGGAATAATCTAATTAAATTTAACTGGTACGCTTTTAACCTGAAAGCACGTAAGGCTACCTACTTCATTCTTAGATGAGAGGCTAATGATTTACACATATTTCAGAGAAAACATATTCTTCAAAATGCTTCAACATAGGAAATGGAAGTGATTGAAACAAAGTTCAGAACACCAATTTAACAGTTCATAAAAACATGTAAGAGAAATAAAATCTCTTTTCAAGCACATATCTTTTAAAATCTCATAGGAAGGAGTCCCAGAATAATAATTATATTCTGCATTGGAAAGGCGATCACTGTCATTTTGATTAGATCAATATATGCAAAGATATATCACTACACAGATTCAAAACTCAAAGGTTTTCCTTCTTCCAAAAACAATATGATCTTTTATATATATATCTTATGTGACAAAGACACAACAATACATGTATAAATCCTTTTCAATTCCAGATTTTTAAAGTTTGATGACTTCCTTCAACAAAACAGAACTTCTAAAACCAGAAAAACTAAGTAAAAACTAACAAAATTCTAACCAAAATCTAACCCCCATTCCATCTATCTTAATCTAATTTATAGTTTTTTGAATAGAGGAGGTCTCCCTGAAAACTTGACCTCCTTTGAATCAGTTACGAAAACCAACAGAGTATATTTGGGACAGTTGTCCCGAAGTCATTTGCACAATCATGAAAAATACATAAAATAAAAACAGAGCATTAACAACACGTTATGCTCCTTTTCCATCGTCATCTTCTCCTCTGCTTTCCTAGGCATCGTGGGCAGTTGCAAGTTCCTAGATTATAGATTGGTTTGGATTATTCATAGCGTTGATTTTTGCCTTTGCGGCTGATTTGTCCCATCTGTGCTTCACCATTTTCTCAGCATGCTTCGGTAACTGATCATTACCGATAAACGTCATGGACTCGATCCGGGCGACTTGTGTTATATCTTCTGGGGTGAAATTGCCTTTAGCTTTAATTTTCTCCATGTATAGCTTGAAAGCCTTTATCGTGTCCTGCATGTTCAGCCCACAAATCCCCAGCTGCCAATCGTGGTCTAGATTAAACACTTTTTCATCATTAACTAAACTGCATTGGAGGTCCTAAAGTTCATAAATAGAAGTCTTGGCATCGGAAATCACAGACTTGAAAGTGAGTACCTGCCACATTATGGTCTTTTTCAATATGAAGAGTTGGGATTCATCGGTTACCAACTTGATTGAATGTTCTGTTAGGAATCTGGTGGCTCCATACTCTTCTATTTTGGTGAGCATAGGCAAGACATTTTCCCATTTATTTTCCTGTTTCTCCCATGGTGAAATCTGGTTCTGAATTTCTGCAATGAGGCTCTACATCTCATCACATAACTTCCTGGAGCTTGTGATATACTTTTCTCCGTCTTTAATTACTCCTTCAATCCATCTCTCCACAACCTCTGTAATGCTTTTAGCTCATTGAACCTGACTCATTAGCTTTTTATTCTCTGGTGAAGTAGGGTCAAAGCTCTCTATAGCACTGGATATGGGAAGTGCTCTGAAGCAACCGATGCTATCAATGAATTGAGCGAGAATGTTTATATGCTGCTTTAGCTCTCTCTTCTCCCGCCCATCTTTTTCTGACCTGGTGAGCATTTTCTTAGCCGATGCTTGGAAGAAATGATTATCCAAATCCCTACTCATGTTCATGAGATCCACCTTGGTGATCTCAAAATCCTCTACACTGACTTCCTTATCTTCATCTTTGGGCTTGTAAGAGGCAATCTCGGCAACCCACTTTCCGGTTCCTTCATCATTATCCAGTTGGGTAGTTGGTTTGAACTTCTTTGGCTTGGGTCCCTTCTCTGTGTACTTAACTACCATGTCCTGAATTGGAATGATCACGGGAATGAAATTCCATTTTTTGCTTACTGAAGTGGTTAGCCACTTAGGAGTTGCACTCGAATTGGTTGTTCCTCCGATCACTTTAGAGGGTGGCGTCATGGCTACGGTAACCGCATGGGAAACCATGGTGTTGACAATGTCACTGTCAAGATCTTCAACTTAAAATATTTGAGCATCAAGAATTTTATCCTTCGCCTCTGTATCTTTGGTTTGGTCCATTCTTTTCTGCGCAGCACTTCGTGACCTAGTATGTCTAGGAGCAGAGAAGTCCAGAGCCGGATTAGACTTGTGCCTAATGTGAGATGGATTTTTATCCTTACCTGCATGAACATGTATAGAAGTGTGATTAGAAAAACGCTTTGGTGAACGTTGGGTAACCTCACTATTTCTCATAGAGTTAGACTTGGCGCCTAATCTCATTTCTCTCTTCCTACCAACCCATTCTACGGTTCTCTCCAAAACCCTTTTTGTTTTTAGCTATATATCATCCTCTTCTTCCACATCCTATTTGATGCAGGACACTTCGGTTTCAGCTTGGTCTAACTATCCGGGTTCAAACAGCTCTAGATAATCTTCTTCAAGCCCATTTATGTCAAGCTTCACCTGCAGTGAAATTACTTGCTCCAACACCATTCTCATGTTTGCCCTCTTGAACACCTCAAGCTCATCACTACAATCATCCCAGAAGTCCTCTAGATGTGGATTTGGGAGGTACGACATCAGACCAAGACTTCGTGAGAAACCTTTATTGTCAAAGCCTTTTCTTTCATGGTACAGTGGAAAATTGAAGTTTTTCAAGTCATGGTACAGTGGAAAATTGAAGTTTTTCAAGTCCGCTCCAATGCTCAAAGCATCTGACATTGAACTACAAGATAAAATACCCAACTGAATAGGAAAATGACCCTCCCATTTATCCCTGGGTTGAGCCTTCTTAATCACGGTAGCCAGCTGCCTACAAATCTTTGCCAAAACAAAACAATCTGAACAAAAATGAGGAAGATTGAAGGGCTCTTCCTCAAAACCTCCTACTCTTATGTAGCAAAAGCGAGAGAATTGGATAAAGAAACTACCAAATATTTTAACTAATACCTATGCATCCTCAGACATCCTCTTGGTTTTCATGTTCTTTAATTCATAACACAAATCTCCCAGGAAGGCATTATGTACCCTCCTAAAATCTTGCAAAGCATTATCCTTTTGTAACGTAGGGTAAAAATCATATATAGAGACCTCTCCCTCAGTGAGCTACCTAGGTATTCCCACTATCTCCTTAACACACGCCAAACAATATATCAGATATGAGGACATGAAGAAATTATGCTTGAACTGTTTGGCCATAGTCAGCTGCTCCCTCATGGAATCGACAATCAAGTCTGCCCAATCGAGGATTTGCTTTCCTTCTAATACCAGTTGTACATAGCAATAAATCCAGTCGTCAAAATTGTAGGCCTCCGTCGAGCCTCTGACTCGGTGCAACAATAACATGACATCATGAATGTGGGGAAGCATATGGTTCTTGTTGGGATTCTTGGGCAACCTGGAGCCACCCCTTTGGGGAACCTTCAACCAATATTTCGCTACATTATTCCAGTGCCTGGTTCTATCTGCGTTGAACTCAGTAATTGATTGGGCGGGAGAAAATTTTGAGAACTGGTAATCAGGTAGTCTGAAAATGGAGGAAATAACTTCACGGTTAATGGCAAGGAGGGTTTCACCATTATCTCTTGTGATGGTCTCAGAAATTGGATCATACCTAGCAATACACTCTCTAACCAGTTTTGGGCAAGGGATAGCTGGGGGAAAGGCTGCCACTTCTATGAGACCACTATTCAGAATTTCCATACTAAAGGAACCATCAATTCCCTTGAACACCCTTTCCTCTTTTAAGTTTGTATCACTGACTATGGGCTCTGTACATGCAAGACTAAAAATGTTCTCGAAAAGGTTCAATGTGGACTTCATAATTCATAAATGACAAGCCTTATTTTCTCAGCAAATCTTATTACAAGAGAGGAAAAGAAGGTAAAAATCACTAGAGAGGATAGGAAACAAACTCACCTTCATAGTTGAGAGCAATCAGACGACTACCAACAAACAAACCTTATATCCAAGAAAAGTAACTCCGCAGCAATGAGGAACAAATTTTTAGAGAATTAATTCCTTCATACCTTATAGCAAAAGTAGTGATACGTACTTATTAAGTGCATTAATTCCAATCATTAGTTTAAATGTATTGAGCTTTTGGATTGGACATCGCACACACGCATTGAATGCATGGTGGCATTTTTGAAGTAACTACTAGTTCTCGAAATGATTGCTTGCCTCAAAAACTCAAACAGTTGACATTACCCAAGATATGGTTCAATCTTCATCATACTTGGTAATAGTGCACCATCATGTCTTTTAGCTCATGGGACCCACCTAATTTGAACACGCATGAACAATTTGAACTGACTTCACCATAGTTCAAGTAGTTCAAGGCATACACCATGCCAAGAAAATTCTCTTCTGAAAGGATTAACTATGTTAAGTGTTGTTGACCCTTTGAACCGCGTTGAACATGTTGAACACCCCTGAATCGTTTGAACTAGGTTCAAAGAGTTCACATCCTGGAGAGAGATGATACAACACATCACCAAACACGACCATTAAAAGAACCACTACAAAACACTTTGAGTGAATGCTAGTATGAAAACCTCCTAGACACCTAAGAACGCGCGAAACCTAAATGAACCTTATGAACTTGCTTCAAAAAGGTTCAATGAGTTCACGGGGTTCAAACCGATAATTAAAACTTGGCGTTTCAGATTAAAAGACAATCTACAAACGGATTAAGGATTGAACCGAGGAATTCCAAGAAAGATAAGGACTTCAAATAAAATTTTATAGGGTGATTTACTCCTGTTGTGAAGGATGAATGACGAGGTAACACAATGCAAATTCTCAATGAACCTAGAGCAAAAACAACTTAATAACAATATATTCTCCAGGATTTTTGGATGAGAGATGAGAGCTTGAATTTATAGAAAATTCAGAAAGAAACCAACAGCTGAGATGAAATGATGATGAGTGGTCAATATTTTCCAAGAGGAAGCACAATCCAAGTGAATTGATGTGATTGGATGCTTTTCTCAGTTTTAAAGGAAATTGAACTAAACTTAAGATAAAATCAGGAAAAAACTGATTTATTTTCTATTTCATTCAATTTTAATATTTAATTATTTTAATTGCTTTCTTTGAAATTATTTATCAATTTTAAATTTGTTTTTCAAGATTATCTCCAATTGATTTCTTTTCTCAGTTTTAAATTCTTTTTTTTTATCAATTAATTCCTTTTTTGATTTGTTTCCTTTTTTGAAGATTTGTGCTCATAATTTCCAATTCCTCTTTCTTGATTTGTTTCCTTTTTTGAAGATTAATGACAATTTTTATTTATTTTTCAAATTAATTCCTCTTTTTGATGATTTAAAGGCAAATTGATTTATTTAATTAAATATGCAAAAAATATTTAATTAAAATAAATAAGATAATTGTTTAAAATGATTTACTTGGAATGATTTAATTAATTAAATAAATATTTAATTAATATTGAGTGATTACTTTTGCCATGTGACATTGATGATTTTAGAAATTAATTGTGTGCTCAAGATTTATTTAATTGCCTTTGGTTAGGACCTTGGTGACGTTGTCAAGATAAGGGCCTCATGCTTTAGATGACCATTTTTAGGGTATTACATTTGCCCCTCTTTGAAATAATGTGCGAGCAGCGTGTTGGTTCAAAGAAAATTTGATGTTTAGGAGATACCAGTTCTGAACTTGATTGATCACGAACTAGATGAAGAGCGAGGTATTCAACTTGTTTTGAAGTGATGAAACTTAACGAAGTTGATTAAAGCGAAACCGACCCCAAACTTGATTGAACTAGGATCGATGAAGAGCAAAGATACTGAACTTGAACTTGATTGATGAAGAAGCAGATCTTACTGATCTAGAACTTGATTGAACTAGACTTAGTGAGTGAAGAGAAAATCGATCTTGAACTTGATTGATCAAGATACAATGAGAGAAGATAAACTGTCTAGCTTGCTTCAATGCGATGAAACTGAACACCAGCTTAGATTGAGTGTGTGATCGAAGATACTCTTTAAACCCTTGATTGAGTTTAAACAAAAAATCAGCTTGATGAAAAGCGATGAAACTGATTAATGTTAAGAGACTGATTTAGACAAAGACAATGTCAGCTTGATATGAAGCGATAAAACTGATATGCCCCTAGCGATTGATTTGATGAAGCTTAGCTGCTCGACTTGTAACGAAGATTTTTGAAAGAAATTCTCGACTTTGAGGTCATGAGTGTGCCCCCTCGGGAGAGAAATCGAAAGATAGCGAGGGTTGCACAGTGATTGTAGCCAAAATTTTTTTGTAGCGATGATAAATTATTTGAGAACAAAGATTAATGTAGAAGATTAAAATCAGAGTTAATGTGAGAATTAAATTGAGATTTAGCATTGATTAATGAGAAATTGAGCGCAAATTGAAGAAGAGAATGAGCAGTTGATGAAAGTGCTAAGTGGTCAACGTCGTGAAATTTCGATTAGAGAATTGACATTAGATTTTGATTTTGATCCCGAAAATGGACTCAGGACAACCGATTTATGAGCTCTTGATTTGATTTCATCATACTTGTGTTGATTGATTATGAGATGTTGTTCTATATGCTTTATTCTATATGTATGCATATCTTTTCAGTATAGATGAATGAATACAAATGGAATATGGATGTTTATTTTTGTTTCTTTTTGTGCAAATAAATGAGGAGAATGAGTAACTAGTAATGCAAATGTTTATTTTTCTTCATGTAGCAATATGAATACAAATAAGTATACAAATGAAATGTATGGATCTATATAAGATGCTCATGTATGCAGCTAACATCTCAATACACAAGTACTCGATTGGAGAAATGATGATGAAAAAGAAACCACTTAGCTAAGAAATGATGAAGCTTCAAAATCTCATTCAAAAGATAAAGAGATCATTTTTATCATGCTGAAATCACTTGAAATGCATAAAATTTAGAATGAATGCAACCTATACCTAGTCATTGGATTTGGAATGCTTAATTTTCATCACTGAGCGTTTACAAACATAGCAGGAAAAATAGAGTTCCTTCCTTTTCATATGTAATATTAATTATCTTGTCTGCAATGACCTTTTTTTGTTCATATCCTTGGACAGATTATGCATGCATCCGGATTGCACATTAAATAAATTTACTCAAAACAGGCAAATAAATGATGCCAACCTCCCTGTAGAATACAAATAAGCGGAGTCGAGGTATGTGTGGTAATTTCACCTTGATGTGAAGGCACTTATCATAGACACCCAGCTGATTAGATGTTTCTAGATCATCAGAATCACCCCTACAAGAAGAAAACAAAGAAATGTATTATGCTCCCAATCCTTGCTCCTCTTAGTCAAGATAGACTTCCTCAAGTTACTCAGAGGGAATAATAAGCGAAAGCCAATGTAAAAGACAACACACAAAGAAAATTTCATGCATATCTCAAACAGTTTAGTGATTGTTTCAAAGTCTTGTTTTGCTTGTGTACTCAGTGATAAAACTCTTCAGTAGTTAGGAGATAGGTGACTGACTTAGAGTGGATGACCAGGTATCACTGACTGAAAGATGACTTGGTTGATACTGCTTAGGATATGTAAATTGCTCAGTCCATTACCCTAAGACTAGGACAGTGATCGGTTTCAAGTCATAAGGGTTCTAAAAGAACTAGGATGTCACGAAAGTGACTAAAAGATATGTACAAGCTAAAGAAAAGATGCAAAATTTCAGTACAAGAGATAAGACTAACCTGGACAAAATCTAGCAACCATACTGATCTAGGTCATTGTTTTGATTTGTGTGATCATTGATAGGAATGTCTGGTTTCAAAGAGTAAGTACCTCGTATAAGACCGATCTGTTTGGTTTCGAGTGTACCCTTCCTTGTATAAGACATGTTGATGTTTGACAGAGTTTGATAGATAGATTAAGAAGACATGCGATAAGTTTGATTGCAGACTTTGAGAGTTTGTCCGTGGTTGATTTGGCTTGAAGGATAGTCTATGCTTTCTTGCTTCGATTTTGTCAGTTTCTTTTTTTTTTATAGTTTTTTTAGGATTTTGTTCTGGACATTTTATGATTTTTAGGAGTTTGTTCAGGACATTTTATGATTTTCTTAAGAGTTTGTTCAGGACTTTTTATGATTTTTTATGATTTTTTAATGTTTGCCCCTAGTGTCTAGCAAGGCAAAAGGGATTTTGAGTACATGAATGGATAAGCAAATGATGGTGGACGCTTTCAAGGACTATCTCACAACATTAATCCAAGCACAGGGTCTAGATATAGCAATGTAAAGCAAGGATATAGCGTAATGAAGCCATATGGTCCAAAGAAGTGGCCATGTCAAGAGGTTTGTGGAAAGCATGTTTTTGCATTTTATCCATGGTGTTGATCAAGATCAAGGAATAGATCTGGATAGGGGACAAATAGGATAATCAAGATCAAAGGTGGTAATGAAGGATGTAAGGAAGCAATGGATAGGAGCTAAAGGGTCTGGATCAAGTGTAATATATAGGACATACAAAACTTGTAAAGATCCTTAACCTTGTCAAGATCAAAGGTGGAAAAGGGATATGAATGTAGATAGAGCGAATGAGGGATAATGGAGGATGAAGGATAATAGATGGATGTACATGGATGGAACTTTCCCCCAGGGTAAAGTGTAAAAGGATAATGGATTATGCATGATGCCCATTTGCCAGGTTTTCATCATGGTACTTTCCCAAGGCACCACAAGAAGTGGTTTTCACTCGTGGACGAAATTATTTCTCTTTACTTCTTTTTTTTTTTTTCCACTTTTTCATCATTTTTTTTTTCTTTTTGAAAGATATTGGAGGCATGATAGGGGATGGAAGAAGGACCTCAGCATCTCGCTTCTTTGGATGGTACCCTTATAATATGAGTTGCAATTGACCATGACTATGAATGTATTCTCAAAGATGTTGGCAGGATAATGAAATGAAACTAGGGCAAGGATTTATGAAAAGTATTGGATAAGAGGGATGGAAGGGTGAAAAAGAGGTGTTGGATAATGGATGGCATGTTGGAAGAATTGTGTATGGCTAGATTGAAATGTTGGAGAGATCAACATTGGCACACACCTTGAGGGATGGTGGATACATGGAAGAGAAGTGAATCTCAAATTTTGAGATTTGGATGGAGGAAAGGTTACAAATTTTGGGGCATAAGAACCCAAAATGGATGAAGGAGGTGATGGAGGAATAGAATCGGAAGGTTTGGATGGAGGAACAACAATTTTGGATGCCAATTTTGATTTTTCTTTAGACTTTTGTGCTTCAAGAAATCGCTTAGGGATCCACATGGTTTTTGATTTTTCATGCTTTTGTAGTTCCTTAGAGCGCATTGCTTCTACAAGTGCCTTAGCAACCCATATGACTTTTGGCTTTTCTTCTTTCTTTGTGGGCCTTTGTGGCATTTTGTATTTTGTATTTTTCTTTTTGGATCATATTTTTATTTGTTTTGACATGTCGATTAGATGGGACTGTAGCATAGAAATTAGGAATCATCACAAGATAAGTAGATCAATTAAAACACAAGACATGATAACTCAATCATGAGAGCACTCATTGCAAATGAACCTAATCCTAAGCACACTCAATAGAGATATGAAAACAAAGCATTCAAAATGAAAGATTATACAAACCAAATGCAGAATTGAATGCTCCTTCCATGCGGCTCCATTGTTGTTCTTTCCTCTTCAATGGATTTGTGGATCTCACCTACAAGTGCACATACAATTGAAAGCAATATTGATGAAAAGCTCAAGAGTACTAGAAACGTAAGTTCGGTAGTTTGATTAAGGATTCGGATTCGGGATTCAAGATTAGCTTTGATTGAAAATCATCCAATTTATAGAAGAATTGGATAAATGACAAGATTAGCATGATGCAATTCAAATGGAAATTGCAAATCAATATGACAAATTATGACAAATTATGCACTTTCCATGCACAATTTGATTGATTGATAATTGATGACAAATTATGACACATTCTATGTCAAAATTGATTGATTATCAATTATGACAATTTATGACAAATTGAAATGTCATTCCCATGGAATTAGGAGATGAAATAGGAGGGAAAAGAAATTAGAAATTAAGAAAATTAGAAAATTGAAATTGATGACAATTAGGAATTAGAAATTGATGGAAATTAGAATTTAGTGAATTAGAAGAAATTAGGTAAATTAATTAACAATTTGTCATTTATTAATTAATTTACAAGAGGAAGAATAATTAGCCAACTAAATAAAGATTTAATTGTAATGAGAAGACTTAGGATTAATAAATAATTTAGTAATCCTAGAGGAAGAAATGGCAAATTAGGTTAAATGAATAAATCATAAAACCTTAGAAGACGAATTAGAAATGCGAAAATGACAATTAGGTCTTGATTGAAGATAATTAATGTCATGATTTTGAATTGATAAATGACCAGTGCGACAAAATTATTTGATTAAGAAAATGCGCCAATTGACGAGGAACAATGACAAATTGATCCAAATTGACATAATTGAGACAGACAACGATCGATGACAAATCGGTCGCAAAATGACAAAATTGATAAGAGGACAACGATCGATGACAGAATATATTGCAAAACGACAGGATTGAAAATGACCATGATCGATGATAAATCGATCGCAAATGACAAGATCGAACATGACAACGATCGATGACAAATCGATCGTAAAACGACAAGATTGATAAACCGATCGCCAGATGATAAGATTGAAAAGAGGACAAAACCCTAATTAGGATTGACGATGTCCAAAATGATAAGATTGATGATACGATTGATAAGAGAGAAACGATTGATGACAAATCGATCGCAAGATTGACAGGAGGACAAAACCCTAATTAGGATTGACGATGTCCAAAATGATGACAATTTAGCACGCACATTGATGCAACAAGATAAGTTCGATCAAAATCATGATTGGATAATGTTGTCGACAAGACCAAATTTGAGGACGAGATGATTGAATAATGTAGAAGAATGACTCGATGTTCGCAAATGATAAAGACCAAGTGCGAATCATAGGAGAAATGTTAATGCGACGCAAAAACCTAAAATGAGGCAATGTGCAAATGTTAAAGTATGACTTCGCAAGCGTTGACCATTTTTGGGTGTCTACATTTTGCCCCTCTTTGAGACAATGCGATTCTGAGTGTTGTTTCAAAGAACAATAACGAAAATGCCCCAGACAATAATAATGACATATGCATGCCCCCTCGAGGAATTGGCCGGAAACATGCGGAAAAGAGGCCAATTGATCAATAAAAATGATAGGATTGAACGGACTGACAATCGGAGATCGGATGCATGAAGGACAAGCAATGGACGACACAAAAGACTACGACCAACACAAGATGGAGAGGATGCACGTCCATCTATGCAATGACAAAAAGCTATAAATGGGACCAAGAGGGTGAAAATTGCTCATTTTTACTAGCCAAAGAGGAGAATTTGTTTCTCTGGACAAGGACACTTGCAGAGAGATGGCGAACATTCCCATGGCGGATCACCTTGGAGAACATGTACGCACATTCAGATGACCGGACGACGCAGGAGCAGCGGTATGTATCTCAAAAACCCATGTTTTGAATTTGATAAATTTGACGCGTTTGCGGGACATTGCGGGGTCCACAGGGGATGCAAAAAAGGACTCCTGCGCTTGTGTCATCTAGTTCTGCGCTTGTGTAGGAAGTTCTGTGCTTGTGTAGGAGGTCACCTGACATAGGCACAGGTTAGAAGACACAGGCGCAAGAGTGCATGAATGACTCAATTTTGATGCGAAACGGCATGCAAATGACCTAAAAAGGGGGGACAAGGGTGGGATAAGTCAATGTAGATGAAAAACACCCTGATTGGACATGAAAATGAGGAAATGAAACCCGTAGGAGCAAACCCTAAAACTGACAAAATGATGCCCCGATTGTGATGCAGAGTCGACAGTATCCGTTGATCACGCGGGAGAATCGACCTGACTGCTTCATGCTACGACACAGACTCAGGAGCACAGAGAGAGACACATTAGCTGGACTGGGGATATATTACATCACATACATGCCCGAGATTAGGGCAAACACAGGATTGCTTACCGCATTGGCAGAGCGATGGCATTCGGAGACTTCCTCATTCCATTTGGCGACTGGAGAGGCGACGGTGACTCTAGAGGATGTATGGCGCATCCTCCACATTCCGATACATGGGGAGATGATAGAGTACGACCCAGTGATAGGGAGAGACGCGTTATGTAGACTGTTTGAGTGTGACGCAGATGATCTGGACATTGTCGAGAGGGAGATTCGCTGGGAGACTATGGCTGCCGAGTATGACCGACGATATGTGGTGATAGTAGTTGTGATAGCATGTCTTCTAGCAGGAGATAGACGAGGACATGGATTCCCTATTGGATGGGGAAGAGTGCTAGAGCGGATGGTGACAGAGGGGACAGTGTATGCATGGGGACCATGTGTACTGGCGATGCTCTATTTTCAGCTGCATCAGATAGCATATCAGGGAGTGCAGACATTGAGCTGTGGAGTTACATTGCTTCAGGTATGGGCATTTGAGCATATTGCCATATGTCGGCCAATTACAGATAGACAGGTTGTACCACACCGACCATATGTGTATAGCTATGGTGGAGCACTGAGATAGGGTCCGTTTGGATACATATTATATTGGCGACATGAGCTAGACAGACTGATAGATTTCATATGGAGGCCATATCGAGATTGCCCCGGATGGTTAGATGATCATGAGGAGTTACCATATTGCAGACAGGAGAGGTACCTGATTGGGCGACCAGTGAACCGCCAGAGAGTGATTGAGTTGTACCTGCCAGAGAGAGAGTCAGGCAACAGTTTGGAGAGCGACAGGATGTACCTAGGAGGACTGCATGCTTTGCCCGATCTCACAGAGAGACGAGTCAGTGGGGGAGTATGATTCAGCCACACATAGCCTATGCCGACTTTGCACAGCTACAGCCGAGACAGTGGGAGTGGAGGTCAGATGTGGTAGATGCTGGGACGATAGAGGAGTATGAGATATGGTTTGCACCACGACGGCCAGTGCCTTTGACTGATCCTGATATTCCAGTACCGAGGAGACAGGAGGACTTCCCACTCACAAGAGAGGAGGGAGATGATGAGGACGAGGAGGATGAGGATGACGGAGACGGGGGAGAGGATGGTGATGAGGATGATGAGGATAACGAGGACGGGGGAGATGATGGTGATGAGGATGATGAGGATGACGAGGACGGGGGAGATGATGAAGATGGTGGAGGGGAGGACAAGGAGGAGCCAGACTCAGTGGATCAGGAGACATTGTAGGACATTCCTCTAGAGTCGGAGACAGCTAGGACAGAGGAGGTGGAGATGTGTAGGGCTACCATAGCGAGTCAGCAGGACTATATTGTGACATTGGAGAGGGAGCATGAGCAGTTCAGAGCGGAGATAGCCAGACTCACAGCAGCTCGAGATACAGCCATAGCTCAGGCACAGCGAGAGGGACAGAGAGTCACTGAGTTCATTGGGTCGATTAGGGATGCCAGTGCACGGGAGATGGCACAGATGCTGGTAGAGACCGGCGAAGAGAGACTGTATTGGAGGACACTATATGAGGGTGTTGTTCCACCAGAGCAGAGAGCGCCTTCATATCAGGCACGATCGAGGACAGAGAGCAGGTCACGCTCTCGGAGGTCATTGAGCAGTATGGGGGTGAGTGGACCTGTGAGACCACCACAACCAGGACTAGGAGGGACATCATCCGCGAGACATGGTAGGGATGAGGAGGACAGAGGGAGCACCCAGTGACAGAGGCACGCACTCCTTATGACAGACAGTGGACATTATGTAGTTTGACATTTTGTAGTCAGCCTGCGGGCCATACTTAGGACAGACAGTTCGATTTTGTATTCCGATATTATTATGATATGTGATATGAAATGCATCGATATGATGGGATGCAATGTGTTATGATTTGTAGTTATTTTTCATGTATGGATGACTTATGCACTTGTTTATGAACATGTATGGATATCTTTTTATGTATTTTTGATGTATTTATGAAATGAAATGGATAAAATGCTTGATGTAATATGTGATGGAATGCAAATGTACTAACCAATGAATGCATGATGTAGTATATGTGTTTGGATATCGGAGCACTGGACCGAACTGACTATCCGACCAGACGGAAGAAGTGTTAGTAAGAAATGAGATAGAAGACAGTTAGAGATGATGAAAACTTGCTTTTAGTAATGCACTTTGTAGGTGAGAACCTTTATTTTTATTTAGCAAAATGGATGCGTAGCATCATGGCATTGAAGGCCAGAGCTGAAATGCAACCCTTTTTGCAAAAGACAGACACATCACAGACAAACGACAATCACAATCAAAAAAAGAAAGAGACCATGAGCCATCCCGGTCACTCTAAATCACTCAGTGACATCATCAAGCAACATAGGAACATGATCGAAGATAAATCAAGAAAAAGATAAGATGCGCAAATTCAAACAAATCAAACAAACATCTTGATCTTCATTGTCAAAAGTTGAAAGTGCTGATAGGACGATCATGCTATCTGGTTTCAGGAAATGCGGTACCCCGTCTAAGACAGGACACAGTCTGGTTTCGAGTATACCACACCCTGTATAAGACCCATGATAGTAGGAACAAGGACAAATGATTTTGATGTTGATATTTGATTGATAAGACAATTTTGATCAGTTTGAATGTTTGATTTGGATTGAAAAAGTTCATCTGGTTAAAGCATGATTTCATTAAAGCACAGCGTTGGATTGATTGTCGTTGGATGTATGCTCAGCGATTTGTCTTATGCACAAAAGGAATAATATTATTGCAAAATGATTGGTTTTTGGATTTGGAGTTTTACAATTTTTTTGTTGCTCATTTTTTCAGGACTTTTTTATGATTATTTTTTTTGGATTATTTCAGGACATTTTTAAATGTTTTAAGACTTTTTTTAGGACATTATTTGATTTTTATGAATTTTTTCAGGACATTTTTAAATTTTTATGATTTTTTAAGACTTTTTTCAGGACATTTTTTGATTTTTATGAATTTTTTCAGGACATTTTTCAATTTTTGATGAATTTTTTCAGGACATTTTTCAATTTTTATGAGATTTTTTATTTTAGGACATTTTTCAATTTTTTAATGCTTTTTTCAGGACATTTTTAAATGCAAAAGTTCCAGTGATCGATCATGACAAGGGAACGCACCCAATGTGCATCAGAAAGACATACAGAGACCGGGACCAAAACATATGGACAAAGAACCGGGGTATGTAAGACAATGATGTTGACCAATAACGAGCCTGGAATAAAACGTTTGGTCAAGACGAAGATAAGCATGATAAACTAGCTGAGAAAGAACATAGCTAGAAGTCATGATAGATGGCGAAGCAATAATCTCATTACTCATGGCGCCTGATTGCCAGGTTTTCACCATGGTACTTGCCCAAAGTGCCTGTTTGCCAGGTTTTCACTAGAGGGCGAATAATTTTTTTTTACTCTTTGCTTTTTTTCTCTTTTTTGCTTTTTTCATTTTTTTTGGTATTTTTTTCATTTTTCATTTTTTTGTATTTTTTTGCTTTTTTCATTTTTTTGTATTTTTTCAGGATCATATTTGAAGAAATATCTGACAGAAAACTATGCCCAGTACTTGCGAAGATGCATGCTATTAATAGGATCAGACAGAGGTTCACCTTCTGGAGTCGCAAGCTGATATGCCCCCGAGCCATAGGCTGCAGTTACTATGAAAGGCCCAACCCAATTAGGTTCAAACTTGCCCTTGATGATGTCAGTAGACTGTGCATTCTTGGGATTTGCCTTTAAAACCAAGTCTCCCACTTCGAAGTGTTGCCCTTTGACCTTCTTATTATAAGAGCGACGGAGACGGTTTTGGTATGCTTACAAATGTGTCAGAGCTGTCTGACGCTTCTCATCTAACATCTCAAGCTGATGTAGCCGAGAGACTCTGTGTGTCTCATCATCAATCAGGTGTTGCAAAGAAACTCGCAAGGAAGGAATCTCCACTTCCAAGGGTAAAATGGCTTCCGCACCATACACCAAAGAATAAGGTGTTGCGCCAGTAGGTGTGCGGACAGAAGTACGATAGGCCCATAGTGCTGGATTTAACTGTACGTGCCAATCTCGACCAGCGTCATTGACAACTTTCTTCAGGATCTTGATAATGGTTTTATTTGATGCTTCAGCTTGACCGTTACCCTGTGGATAGTATGGGCTAGAAAAACGGTGTTGAATATGAAATTTTTCACAAAGCTCTTTAACATCTTTATTCTTGAAGGGTCAACCATTATCTGTGACTATGGCAAGGGGAACCCCATATCTGCATATGATATAATTTAGCAAGAATTTTGAAATTTGGACACCAGTGATATAGGTCATGGGGATGGCTTCAATCCATTTTGTAAAATATTCTGTAGCTGTAATAATGAACTTGTGTCCATTTGCAGATGTTGGCTGAATCTTGCCGATAAGATCCAAACCCCACTGAGAAAAGGGCCATGGAGATATAACAGAATGAAGCTCTTGAGCTGGTGCATGAATATAATTTCCATGGATCTGGCACTTGTAGCACTTTTTAACAAAATCATGAACATCCTTTTCCAAAGTGGGCCAATAATACCCAGCACGAATCAACTTTTTGGCTAAGCTAAGACCATTGAAATGGCCCCCACATATACCATCGTGAACCTCGTGTAAAGCCGTTTGTGCTTTTTTAGAATCCAAACACCTGAGGAGGGTATGGTCAAAAGAACGGCGGTAAAGGGTGTCAGCGATGATGACATATTTGGCTGTTTGTCGAATAAAGGCTCGGCGTTGGTTAGCGGAAAGGTTAGGTGGTAAGGTCTGGGATTTCAAATACTGATATACGTCATTGTACCACGGGGAGTTGGGACCAACAAGAACGCACATCACATCAGCTGTCGGAATGTCAAAAGAGGGAACCAGCAATTGTTCGACCAAGAATTCACACTTGTCCATATTATGAGGCATATTCAACATGGAAGCGATTGTAGCCATCGCATCTGCCAACTTGTTTTGCATTCTTGGCACTTGAGTGAAATGGATAGCCGTGAATTTTGTCTTGAAGAAATCTACCATGTGCTTATAAGGAATAAGCTTTTCATCTTTTGTTTCGTAGTCATCATTCACTTGTCGGATGACTAGTTGAGAATCTCCATAGACTTGCAAATGCTTGATATTCCAATGGACTGCCACTCGAAGTCCTGTAACCAATGCTTCATACTCTACAATGTTATTGGTACATTGGAAAGTTATTCTGTAGGACTTTGGAATAGCATCACCTTGAGGGGTGACAAACAAAATGCCTGCGCCGGATCCGAACTTGGTGTGGGACCCATCAAAGTATAACTTCCATTCATTAGATGGTGTGAGAGCAAAGACTGATTCATCTAAGAAATCAGTCAACATGGGATGATCGTCCGAAATAGGAGCATCTGCCAGTTGATCTGCTATGACTTGTCCTTTTATCGCCTTTCGCTCCATATACTCAATGTCAAATTCACTGAGAATCATGACCCGTTTTGCTAGGTGACCTGTCAAAGCTGCTCGGCTGAGCAAATATTTTAAAGGATCAATTTTGGCAATCAACAATGTTTGGTGGCTTAGCATATAATGTCGGAGCTTTTGTGTTGCAAATACCACTGCTAAGCATGCCCTTTCAATAGTTGAATAATTTAGCTCATAGCCTACCAATGTCTGGCTGATATAGTAAATAGCTCGCTCTTTGCCGTTCTCATCTTGTTGGGCCAAGAGAACGCCTAATGCTGTTTCAGTTGCAGAGATATACAATAAAAATGGCTTGCCATCGATAGGAGGCATTAGAATAGGCGGTGACAACAAATAGTCTTTGAGAGCTTGAAAGGCTGATTGGCATTGCTCAGTCCATTTAAAAGTGACACCTTTGTGCAATAGATGCTGGAATGGATGACATTTGTCGGCCAACTGAGCTATGAAGCGGCGAATTGATTGGAGCTTTCCTTGCAGACTTCTTAGTTGCCGGAGGTTGGAAGGTGGAGGATTATCCATGATTGCTTTGACCTTGGCGGGATCGACCTCGATGCCTCGGTGAGAAACAATGTATCCGAGTAATTTGCCAGCTGTAACACCAAAGACACACTTTTTTGGATTGAGCCTAAGTTTTTAGGTCTCCATTCTATCAAAGATTGGGCCCAAGATGGCTAGATGACTATCTCTAGTAACAGATTTGCATAACAAGTCATCCACATAATCCTCCATCAAAGTATGCATGAAATCATGAAAGATTGTCCTCATTGCTCTTTGATATGTTGCACCGGCATTTTTGAGACCAAAGGGCATCACATTCCAGCAATAGGTGCCCCAAGCACATGTGAATGTGGTCTTATGTTGATCTTCAGGTGCAATGCGGATTTGGTTGTAACTGGAGAAACCATCCATTAGTGAAAGCATCTCATATCCAGCTGTCATGTCCACTATGATGTCTATGTTTGGCAATGGAAAATCATCCTTAGGGCATGCTTTATTGAGGTCCCTGAAATCTGTGCAGATTCTGATGCCCCCAGTTACTTTGCTAACTAGTACTAGATTTGAAATCCAGTCTGCATAATCAATAGGTCTGATGAAGCCCACATCTAGTAATTTTTTCAATTCCACTTTGACCAAAAGAGCCACCTGAGGATGCATCTTTCTAAGCTTTTGTTTGACGGGCTTAGCATCTGCTTTCAATGGCAAATGATGAAGGACTAACTCGGGATCGAGGCCAGGCATGTCTGCATAGGACCACGCAAAGTTGTACTTCTTCTCTAGAAAGAAATTAATAAAATCAATCTTCTCTTGTTTTGACAAGGAGGCAGCAAAGTGAATGACCTTATGTAGTACCCCTACCCTAGTCTATTTCTAACCTTGGCTTAATCTTGATTAGTTAATCGTAATATTATGTTATAGTCAGATGTTGATTAACGCATAGCTATTGATGTGGTTTTCTCACTAGTTGTATGCAGGTTATTCAGTGTACCTATTTCGTGATTTTAGTATCGGACTAACGCTTTCATTAGATTTTATAAATGTATGCATGTATGATCTTTTGTTGCAGGAGATTTCAGGTACGAAGTCGCATGAGTGCGAGGTTCGTCGTCACCTGGTTTTGCAGGTTTGAGTGTACCCTTTTTAATCCCTAGAGTCGGATTAGGTGGTCGTAAGACCTTAGTCGGCCTTAGTCGTGCTCAAGTGAGCATCGCCAGTCGTCGTCGGTAATCCCTTCTTGTTTGGGTTTGCGAGTCGTCTGTTTGGTTGATCTTCTCGGTTTGCGTGCCTGGTGTGTTTGGTTAACTGATTAATTAGTCCTTAATAATTATCTTGATTATATATGCATTTGTGCATTGATGATTAATGGATTAGATTAATCTGGTTTCCGTTAGGCGATTTTCGTTGATATTGTATTGCTTATTTTAATTGGGAGTAAATTTGAATTTAATGGCTGAATTCGATTATTAAATGCATTATTTATATATGCTGATGAAAAAGAAGGATTTGTATTTAATTGCAAGAGGTTTAATTACATTCTGTTGGATTATTAAATTAGAAAGATTAAATTTCGATAAAATGAGAAATCGTTCCTTGATTTGATAAAGCAAGTTATTTTGTTGTTGCATTTAGAAAATGATTAATTTTGGAGGAATTATTTGTTAATAAAAAGATTTTATTCCAAAAATAGAAATTGGGAGTCAACTCTTCCATATAACCCAATTTGGGAAATTTGGAGAGGATGGACAATTTTGGAGGATTTTGTATGGAGAAGGAAGAATTTGAGCAGCTGGAGTTTGGGATCCTTCAGCCGATCTTGCCAGGATTGCGTGTTAAGGTAGGATCCAACTCTCTCAATTTTGGTTTTGGTTTGGAATGATAATGGGGATTTTTATCTTGGATTTAAATTTTCCTTCGAATGCCATGTTTATGGATCGATTTGGTAAATTACCAGCTTGGCTGGAAGTGATTTAGAGGTGCTGTTAATTCCTCTTGTTTTTTTTGGGCGTTTTTGTTCTGAAAGCTCGAATTGTGTTTTAAAGGAAATGAAAACATGTATTCTTAATATCGAACTGTGTGTTAATTTTTAAACAATATTTATCTTCCAAACCCGGCCTGTGCGTTTCGTTTGAATTTAAACCTGTGAGTTTTGTTCGAATTGAAACCTGTGCGTATATGTGTTAACCTTTGGGGCGTTTCGCGTTGTTTTATCGAACTGGGCTTTGTTTGAACCCCCCCCGAACTGCGCGTTGTTTTTATTGTTTTAACAGTGTTTTGGGGTTGGAGGCGGGGAGCGGAGCTCCCCCGCTCCTCCTCCCCCCTTTCCCCGCATGCCAACCTTATGCCTCCCCCCGCGCTGTGTGTTAGTCTTTGCCGCGGCACCCTGCGATGGCCGCAGGGCCGCGGTGGCCACAGGGCGCCGTGGACCTGCGGGCACCGCAGAGGCGCCGCCCGTAGGGTATCCCCTGCGGATTATGGTGTGGGCGGAGCTAGGGTTAGGGCACGGCCCGCCCAGCTCGCCTCCCCTGTTTTTTTTGAACGCGTTTTGGTTTAAGGTAAAGTTTTTTTTTAATAGTTTTTTTTATAATGTATTTAATTAGTATTCAAAAAAAAAAATAAAGAAGCTTATAATACTTTTAAATATTATTTAAAGGCTAAGCTTTAATTAGATGCTTAATGATGATTAAGGGGCATAAAAATGATAAACGTAATTGGGTATGGATTAACTTGGTAATGGAGTTTATAGGTGGATTAATTATTCAAACTTCATTTCGTGACTTTGCCCCTTTCTAATTAAGTTTTACAACTGTTGATTATCGCAATTGAAAATTGTTGATGATGTTAAATTTTATCGTGGAACAGATCATTTGAGTAACTGTATAGTAGTGAAATACTTATCGTTGGGTATTGAAATTAAACGATGTGCTTTTGGAAATGATTAGCTTCTTTAGTTTCTCTTTCTACATTTTTATTTCCGTAATTCGTATAATGCATCTGGAAGTGAAATTATGAATCTGTAGAGATTGATTTTAGTCCAGTATGTTAATGACGTTTTGATTGGAGTTTAAATATCTTACTTTAATTGTTTAATGGTTGTCTGAAGTTGATTTTCATGAATTTGGTTTAAGAACTCATTGTGGCTTTAATTTTGTCTGTTCGATGCTTGAACCTTAGGAGTTAGAAAACCAAGAACAAATTATCCCTTGTTGAGGTAGATAACTGTAATTTGATTTAGATCTTGTAGAAAAACTTGATCGATTTTAATGATTAAATCAATTTGAGAATTCATTGTCCTTTCTGATTATTGCATTGCGAGTTTAATTACTGTATTCGCCTTTAATTACGAAATGGCATGTTTTGCTTGTTTAAAGGACCCTGTCGTAAGGATGATTTGGTGTTCCTGTTTAGGTCCTCGAATTCCGAGTTGACTGTTGTATTGTGATGTTGTCATAATTGGTCATATCCTCTTTGTACGAGTCGAATGATGATTCGTGGTTAACCTTATTTATCAGGTCTCTAGTTGAGTATCGTCAGTAAGTGTTCACCATTGAATTGTGTTTGACCTGATGATTGTATCTTCTTGAACTCCGTTCGTCTTCCATGTGTATTCCGTGGTTTGAGTTCGTCCGAGTGTAGTCTAGTGTCGTATGGGAAAGTGGCTTTCGATTGGGGGCCGCGCCCAAAGTGGCTGCTGGGTAACCCATCGAAAGTGAGTCTAATAAGTGATAACCTAAGTAGATTAGAAAATAATCTCTAAATAAGATAATGTGCCTCACACATGGGACGAATGCTATCATAGATTCGGCATGATGTGAGAAGGCCTGAAATGGCAAACTACCTTCCTTGTCTTCACGAGAGGATGTGTGGGTCCACATGAGGCTTGGATGGGCCGAAAGTTCGGATTAGGTTGCCAGGGTTACCAGTGTATGGGCCGGGACCTATGAAGACTTGCCATGGTATCCATACCAGGTTGTGTGATGACACTTGTCCCTACGTTCGCTAGTGTGTTGTCGTTTTGTCCTGTTTTGAGTACCTTTGAGAGTCGTCCTTTTGGTCTCTGCCCTTGTGAGTGTCGGTTTCAGGTTAGACCTTGGGTGGTGATGGCTCAGTTTTATGGATGTTCTCATGGACTCTTATGTTATTAGCTTTCATTGTGTTCAGCTGGATCTTGTTCTTTGTAAGGATCGTTTATGTATTATTGACCGTTGTGGTCGTTGTATATTGCTTATGTATCGCCTTGATGGCTAGATTGTATAGTGTAACCTCTTGTATTCTTAACTTTATTATTTATCCGAGGGGGTCTTGCAGTTGAGCAGACCCGGAGATGTAGCCCTTTAGGGGTGAACTCCGAGATCATTATGGTGTCATGTGATGTATTCTCTTATGGTTCCTTTATTCAGCTTTTCATGTATGATTAATTTATGTTAGAATGGTTAAGTGGATAAATGGAATTAACTGTTAATGCTTATATTCAGTTCTATCTTGAATGCCATGTGGATCGAATGCATAATTGGTTGAGATGCGATTTATCGTAATGCATGTGTGAAATCGTCCTTTTAATGCAATAAGTTGGAATATGGAATAATGTATCTTAGAGTAATGAATTATTCTTAGTTGTTGTTAAGGAATTTAAATATGCTTGGTAAGATCGCTTATGCTTTGATGAAATCCTAGTGTATTAGAATGTTATATGTATGGGTTGTAATTTTAAATGAAAAGGATTGAATGAAGTTCATGAATGGATCTTAATGATGAATTCTTGCTTGTGATTTATATTTCCATCTTTGATAGAAATTATCCTGATTGTGAATTATCTCGTTATTAAGATATTCAGCTTAATGGATTAATTGTGTGAGCTAAGTGTATTATGAAAATTTAAGTAATCTCGTTGGGAAACTCTCTAGGAGTTAGTTGAAGTCTTCCGCTTTGTAATCTGAATCTTTGTTATCGTGTTGCATCTTATGTGTTGTAACCTTTAAAAAAAAAAAAATTTTGCTCTCTATTCTTGTAATTTTGGCTTATCCCTTCGGGGTTTCCTGGCGGGGCATTACACCTTAGGGTTATTAGGTGTACCCAAATTGATTTCCTCGGTCATCTCTACCAGCAATGTGGATTTGTCCTGAATTGATAGGGGTACGTCCACTCTTCCACCTTTGGGCGCCTCAGAAAGGTTTTCACCCGCAGGTACGTCTTTTATTTTTACTTTTGTATGATCAGAGAGTGCCTTACGGTTTTCACTCAAAGATCTATTCTTTTGATTTTTTTCTTTTTCTTTTTCTTTTTCATGACTAGAAGAGGGAGTTGACTCCCCAAAATATGTCGTTGAATCTAGGTCAATAGCAAATCCTGCCTTATGATCGCCCTGCGGTATGCCTTCTCGTAGTCCCAGGAACTCTGCAATTGCTTCGTCATTTTGAAAACAGTCCAACGTGAGCGGTTCTTGTTGGTCATATTGGATAAGTTGGGGATATATGAGGGGCATGTCATCATCGATTGTAAGGATAGAGAGGGCTGATATGGTAAAAATGTGAATGTCTGTGGTGTCACTATCTGAACTGCTTATGTCGGATTCGGAGCTTGGATCCCAAAATGATTCTATCCAAGCATGAGGATATGTTTTAGGAAGATGATTTATTTCATGTTTATCCTCCATAGGCAAGTTATCAGGGTCAATGAAGATATTGTCAAGGGCATAGGAGCTCGAAGAAAAAGAACTCCACTCCCATTCATTAGAATCAGTCTCGGGTCGGATATCCTCAGGTGTTATTTCATCATCAGAGTCACGCCCTTTTCGACACGTGGGCACTTTGGCAGATGTAGATCCAATTCGTAATGGTACAAAACCTAACCCTTAAGTTGGGGGTCGCCTTGTAGGTATGATAGGTTCTAGCCTTCCATTGTTGTTCAGGCCTAAGCCACTGCAGCCATCGTATCCTTTCTTTTGCAGCATAGTAAATCGTTTGCCATATAATTCCACTGGCAGCTTGACAGGTGGGGCTTCAGTTGGATCTTTATAGAGCCAATCTATGACATCATCGTCTATAGTTTCTTTGTCAAGTTCTCCCCATCTTGCAAATGTAGTAGGAGGCTGATATTGAATAATGACCTTGGGTTCCTTTTGCAATAAATGCGGTTTTCCATATGATTTTGGAGATATTGGCAAATTCCCGATGAGGAATGTTTGGTCCATTGAATATTCTCCACACCCTTGATCCTGTATCTTCAGTTTTCCTTTGACAGCATCTAACAATGCATTGGGATCCACATAACTATCTGATTTGGCCTCTCTATTGACTGGGACTTGCTGCCGAGGAGTATCCTTTAGGGTAGCACAGAACTGGAACGGATTAGGATCTCCTGGAATTGTTATCTCAGTTCCATTGTAAGGATATTTTAGACATTGATGATAAGTGGATGGAACCGCTTTCATGGCATGGATCCATGGACGGCCAAGGATCATAATATAAGGGAGGTCAAGGTCTAGGACTTGTAGGAAAGTGTTTTCCGTCATGGGACCAACTCTGATAGGCAGTGTAATTATCCCTTTGGATGGGCGCTCAACGTCATCATAGGCTTTGATTGTTATTCTTTTGGAAGCATCAATATCATTTTCTGTATATCCGAGGCCAATGACCACTCTCAAGGTGCAGATATTAAGACTTGCTCCGCCATCTATCAAGACTCGCCGGATTTTGCAATTATGGACAAAGACTTCTAGGTGCAAAGGGTCATTATGGGGAAGCTTATCAGGTGAGATATCACTATCAGAAAATGTGACACTTTGGGAAATGGCTAAATGTCCAATCCGTGCTTGAAATTGGTCAACATCAATATCTGTTGGGACAGTGGACTCAGTCAAAGCTTTATCAAGGACTGCACGATGCATGGGAGACATTTTCAACAACTCTAGAATGGATATTTGTGCAGGTGTTTTTCCTAGATGATCCAAAAGATTATACTGACTTGCAGGAGTTGGTTTGGGAGGAGCTGCAGGAGCTCCTTTCAAGACTATTTTGGATCGACGAGTGGTAACCGTGCAAGAAGGATCTTGTCCTTTTATTCTCAAGGTGGAAACATACTCATTTGACGCATTAAAACAATTAATAACATTGTAATAACCGGTATTTGCATAATTGGCCGTTTGAGCAGAGTTGGAAGAAGACGCTTTTCCCTTGTCATGATCAAGCAAAGGAGTTTTGAAAATAGTATGATCAGTGTTAGAGGTCGGGTGGGGTGGATCTATCTCAATTACTCCTTGCTCCAATAAATCTTGAATCATATGTTTTAGTTGAAAACATGAAGCAGTTTTATGTCCTTTGGACCAATGATACTCACAGTACGCATTATCATTCCACCAATGCGGCTTTACTGCTGGTTCTGCTTTAATATCTGGTAGCTTGATAAATTTTGCTTGTATTAATTGCTTCATTACTGATTCAATAGGCTCTCCCAATGGCGTAAACTATCGAGGAGGCCCATCCCGCGATCGGAAGGGTTTGCGTTGTTGATTTTGTTGTTGGCCTTGTTGTTGATTATATTGTTGCGCATGCTGTTGTTGAGCATTTTGCTGATATTGCGGCTGTTGAGCATGTTGTTGATATTGCGGCTGTTGAGTAACATTACTCCTTGGTGCTTGATTTTGTTCCATAGTTGACATGTTAGGAACACTCAATTTCTTAATTGTGAATGGGGGTTGATTTGCATTCACCGCTCTCGCATCAACAACACCATCATTAGTGACATTCTTGTTCTTATACCAAAATCTATTTCTATCCCCTGAATAATTTGTGTTGTCATTATCTTTATTGAGCTTGATAATTCCTTTAGCTACAAGAGCTGTTTCAATACTCATTCCTTTCTTAATGAGTTTTTCTATAGTACTAGGACTTTTCAATTTTAGCTCATACATCATTTCTGGGACCAGATTCTGGATAAACAGATTCACTTGCTGTTCTTCAGGTATATCGAGAGAAGAATGACTATACAAGCTTCGCCATCATTGCAAAAAGGTCACTAATGGTTCACCTTGCTTTTGTTTGGTATTGCATAAATCCGACATAGTCACATCACTGTCGATGTTGAACACGAAATGAGATATAAACTTTTGCGCTAGTTCTGACCAAGTCTTTATATTTCCTGGCAGATGTGAATACCAATCCATAGCTTGTCCAGTGAGACTTCGTGCAAATAATCGCATTAAATATGTCTCCTCATAGTTTACTTCCGTGCATGCCGCGTAAAATGCTCGAATATGATCTTTTGGATTGCCATTCCCTCTATATTTCTCAAAGTTGGGTGCCTCAAAATGCTTAGGGAATGGAGGCATGTATACACTCTTGTCAAATGGATTAGGACATAAATCTTGATCTGTATACAACTTCTTTGTTCCTTTAGTTTCTAATGCGTCAACTTTTCGTTGTAACTTCTCAAGTTGTTGCGCAATTGTATCAGATTGTAGAGGTCCATCATTAATCCCAGTTGGTATTCTTTGTTGATATATCGCATTTCCGATCGGTTGTTGATACTCTGCAATGGTCGTTTTTGGCGTCTCCTGCATATAAAGTTTTTGGTTCATCTCTTGTTGTTGCGGTTGTGCTATGCCTTGATATTGACCTTGTTTTTGTGCTTCTTGGAGCCTAGGTTGATATTGCAATTGAGTAGGCTGTTGATATTGCATAGGCGCCAATTGCGGTTGTGAAGTAGGATAACTTGTTTGCCGTGGCACATATTGTGGCACATGTTGTTGGTGCTGACGAATTGGAATTTGTTGACTTTGTGCCAATTGTTGTCGCGGTGTATATCCCATCATTTGTAAAAAACTTTGTTTAGATGGTTTTCGTTGCTTCTCCTTAGGATGGGGTATAGCACTTGCATTAAGTTGCTGTGTTGTTTGTCCAATCCATTGTGATGGTTGCAAGTTTGCATTAACTTGTAATGGTGCCGAAGGCACTGCAATTTGTTGTCGAATGCGAACTTCTTGTTGTGGTACATTGCTTGTTTGTACCTTCGATTGCACTTTTTGTATATTATTCAATTGTTGCAACAATTGTTGTTGGTGCAAACCATTATCCATAGCTCTTTGTGTCACCATTATCGAAGGGTTTGTCGCAATAGTGTTTGGCACAGATATTGAACTCAATGGGACATAAGAACTTTGTTGCATCGTGGAATTGCTTTGGACATTATTGACATTAGGCATTCCAGTTGTGAAACTTTCTTGTATCTTAGATGTTGATCCAATTTTATGCATGTGAGAAACCACTTCTTGTTGAGGAACCATTGTCGATATTTGCATGGTCTTCATTTGATCTTGTATTATAGGCGTTGTATTGAATAATGGATTATTTATCATCTCAAATGGTGACTTTTGAGGAATAGTCACTATCAATGCCTTTGAAGCACGTTTGCTCATCAAGGTAGATTGAGTTGCTTGTTGTGCATTTTCTTCATTTGGATGCGGAGAGAAACTTAACAACTCAGCGCCTTGTTGTTCTTGCACATTGATTTGTTCACTTGAAGAGGTCACATTACTAATCATGTTACGATACTTTTGTGGAAACATCTTAAAGACCTTGTTCAAGAACTTGTCCATCTTTTTTGTCATTTTTGGATCTTGAAAGAACACATCAACATCATTAGAAGCGTCAGAATCAGATGAAGAATTTGGTTGGACATTTGGATTCACTTCTTGTTGGATGCCTTGATCTGAACCAAATCCTTGCGAAAAATTTTGTTCTTCATATAACGTTTGAGTTTGAATGTCATGTTGCAAGTTTGGTTGATTCCAATCGAAAGGTGGACTTCCTCTTGGAGTAGGTGGGACACTCCCCTGTCCTGGTTTCATAGGTACAAACAATGGTTCATATAATGGTGGTGGTCCGAGTTGAACCGTTCCATATGGTGGTAGAGATGTGTTTGATGAACCTTCAACTTGCACTGTTTGACTTGTTTGAAACTGCGAATTTGCTATGTTGTCCATGGGTTGATACATTGGTTCTCCCATCTTCTTAGATTGTGATCTTGTCTCAACAGGCATGTCACTTATGCAAATGTTTTTTTTTTTTTGGAATTTTTGAAGGATAATATATGATATTGCAACTAAATGCAAACTAAATAGATGCAAATGCAACCTATGTTTTTGGTTGTTTTTGAAGATTTTGACAAACTTTTGAAATACAAATCTAAAAAGAGACCCTTAGGAAAATTGAAATGATGTTTAGACCTCAAAGGACAAAAGGACCAAGTGACAAAAGGACAAAATGACAATGTCTCCCCTATATGCTTGGATACTAAGCTAGTTTGACGAAATGATATTGATGACAAAAGGACAAAAGATTTGATAAGGTCTAAACTTCTTAACAATGACTTAGGGTTTATCAAAGATTTGGATTACTCAAGTATGACAAGACCTAGTTTTGACACTATATGCTAAGGGATAATTACTATGCAAATGACCCTAATATGATATGATAATGACCTAAGCTTAGTGAAGAGACTTAGGGTATGCAAATATAAATGTATGACAATGATATGACTTTAATGCAAGAGGACATATGCAAGTGGATGACTCTTATTAATATGCAAAAGGAGTATGACTTAGGTGAAACATAACCTTGATATTTGACAATGACTTTGCAAAATGCAACCTAGGATGAATCTAAATGTAAGTGACATAAACGTTGAGACAAGTTTTTGAACAATGTTGGATAACCATGTTTGAAGAAGATGATCTTTGAATCTTGTTGAATTTTTGTTGGATGAATGTCTCTTATGTTTAACCTTGTTTTGAATCAATTTGTTTTGCTTTTGAAATTGGATAACATTCAACTTTTGACAATCAAAGAATACAAGATATTGCAACTTAGACTCAAGACACTCATTCTCATTTCCACATTTCTTATGGTAGGCAAAGACATTAGGTACTTGAGAGGTAGACTCATTATGAGATTCAAGGAGAATACATAGATGCTTGACCCCACGGGCTCCCCTCCACGACACTCACTTCTCAGGGCAGCCAAGCATCAGTCCCCATGGAATCTCCCCATGGTGAACTTAGTATCTCTTCCAAGTATCCGAATTTGTCCTTCTCAAGCAACTAGAAGGGTTTTTGGCCTCTAAAAACAAGGTGTTTAGTAAGGATTTCTGTTAAGCATTACTCCTTGATGTCACGCAAGCGTGATTGAGACATTAAGCCCATCAAGATACCAAACAAATGTAGTCGTGCAAGCACGATTTAGACCAAAAGGCCCTACTTAGATGTTGATATGAGGAAGAGTTTCAAGGGGCATCACTTCCCAAGTAACTACAATTCCCACGTAACACTTCCTTCAAAGCTTTCGCTCATCGGGTTTTTTTTTATAGTGAGTTAGAATGCCAAGGAATTATAGCCATACTCACTTTGGGTCGTTCCCTTCTCACGATTATCACTTGCTTGCAAAAGAAAAGTGGTCGGGAAGGTAGGCCCTCTAATGGAGACACTCAATCAATAACACAAGCATGGTATTGAAGATCTGGATTTCTGATCACCCTAAGAAGGATGAGAGCATACTCTCCTACTCCAATGTCACACTTAACAATCAAAGCAAGCAAATATTCATTCCCACCTATTTATAAATCACTAAGTGCCTAATTAAAAATCTCAAGCACACAATTTGGTTGTTTTTCCAAGGCAACCTGCAAAACCCAAGTTAGAGGTTTGATTTGTTGTCTTTGACCATCGAATCTGCACAAAACATGTTAGTAGTTTGATTTTTAGTCTTTTCCATGCGTATGCCAAGATTCTACACAAATAATTAGTACCAACATCCAAAACACAGAAAACAGAATTCAAAAACATCAAAAACTTCAAGTAAACACTGCATTTTTCACCTCTGTTCTAGACTTTACACAAGCGCAGAACTCATGACACAAGCGCAAGATGTCTGACACAAGCACAGAATGTTGCATACACAGGTGCAAGATGCTCAACACAAGCGCAGAATGCTTCATACAAGCGCAGAAGTGTCCAGAATGCACTGCACGGCCCTGTTTTTGGGTTTTTGACTTGCAAATCAACTTAGAAGCACTCCAAAACACAGTAAAAGGGTTAGAAGGTTAGTATTCACGTCGGGTTCACCAGTTAATGTAGCATAGAAATTAGGAATCATCACAAGATAAGTAGATCAATTAAAACAAAAGACATGATAACTCAATCATGAGAGCACTCATTGCAAATGAACCTAATCCTAAGCACACTCAATAGAGATATGAAAACAAAGCATTCAAAATGAAAGGTTATACAAACCAAATGCAGAATTGAATGCTCCTTCCATGCGGCTCCATTGTTGTTCTTTCCTCTTCAATGGATTTGTGGATCTCACCTACAAGTGCACATACAATTGAAAGCAAGATTGATGAAAAGCTCAAGAGTACTAGAAACGTAAGTTCGGTAGTTTGATTAAGGATTCAGATTCGGGATTCAAGATTAGCTTTGATTGAAAATCATCCAATTTATAGAAGAATTGGACAAATGACAAGATTAGCATGATGCAATTCAAATGGAAATTGCAAATCAATATGACAAATTATGACAAATTATGCACTTTCCATGCACAATTTGATTGATTGATAATTGATGACAAATTATGACACATTCTATGTCAAAATTGATTGATTATCAATTATGACAATTTATGACAAATTGAAATGTCATTCCCATGGAATTAGGAGATGAAATAGGAGGGAAAAGAAATTAGAAATTAAGAAAATTAGAAAATTGAAATTGATGACAATTAGGAATTAGAAATTGATGGAAATTAGAATTTAGTGAATTAGAAGAAATTAGGTAAATTAATTAACAATTTGTCATTTATTAATTAATTTACAAGAGGAAGAATAATTAGCCAACTAAATAAAGATTTAATTGTAATGAGAAGACTTAGGATTAATAAATAATTTAGTAATCCTAGAGGAAGAAATGGCAAATTAGGTTAAATGAATAAATCATAAAACCTTAGAAGACGAATTAGAAATGCGAAAATGACAATTAGGTCTTGATTGAAGATAATTAATGTCATGATTTTGAATTGATAAATGACCAGTGCGACAAAATTATTTGATTAAGAAAATGCGCCAATTGACGAGGAACAATGACAAATTGATCCAAATTGACATAATTGAGATAGACAACGATCGATGACAAATCGGTCGCAAAATGACAAAATTGATAAGAGGACAACGATCGATGACAGAATATATTGCAAAATGACAGGATTGAAAATGACCACGATCGATGATAAATCGATCGCAAATGACAAGATCGAACATGACAACGATCGATGACAAATCGATCGTAAAACGACAAGATTGATAAACCGATCGCCAGATGATAAGATTGAAAAGAGGACAAAACCCTAATTAGGATTGACGATGTCCAAAATGATAAGATTGATGATACGATTGATAAGAGAGCAACGATTGATGACAAATCAATCGCAAGATTGACAGGAGGACAAAACCCTAATTAGGATTGACGATGTCCAAAATGATGACAAATTAGCACGCACATTGATGCAACAAGATAAGTTCGATCAAAATCATGATTGGATAATGTTGTCGACAAGACCAAATTTGAGGACGAGATGATTGAAGAATGTAGAAGAATGACTCGATGTTCGCAAATGATAAAGACCAAGTGCGAATCATAGGAGAAATGTTAATGCGACGCAAAAACCTAAAATGAGGCAATGCGCAAATGTTAAAGTATGACTTCGCAAGCGTTGACCATTTTTGGGTGTCTATAGGGACATGTTGATCCTTGAATACATGTGGATTACTTGACTTATGAATTTTATGCTTAGCATCCAAATTTCTTGGAGGGAGATGCGTGGATAGATAGGAATGATATGGAGGTATTTTAGATGGATGGAAGGTACTCGAAGATGTGTGTCTTTGTTGATCTCACATAAGGGATGGAGGGATATAGGGACCTAGAATGGATGGAAGCGATGATGGGGAAAGCATATATTTGGATTTAACTAGAGAAATGTAGAATTTATGAGGGATACCAACATCTTGAGAAATGTCCTTGAGGCCATGACCTTTAACTTTTTCTTTAATATGGAGGGGTTCTTGCTTGTGGAGATTTACCCCTTTGTCTTTACAAATATTTTGACTTGTAGGATACACTTTTCTTTGGAAAGAAGGCGCGAGTCCATTATGAGATGGAGGTAGAATGTAGGGAATGATAGGATCATGAGAGGGATTTGTAGGCATGATGGATCCTTGAGGTGAATATGGAGGATTATGACAAGGAGATGAAGGGATACTTTGATCTTGACATGGAAGAGGACCATTGGATAAAGTAGGAAGGGTGTTTGACTCTTCATTTTGAATAGGACCATTTGAAAAGGTGGAAGAGGCATCATGATCTTGCTTAGGAAGGATGCTTTTCTCTTGAGATGGAAGTGGATCATCTTGGAAGAAATGGAAAGTTATAAGGGGATCATCATGGGATTCTAGTGAAATAGGATCTTTTTCAATCATTAGATGGGATTGCGGAGTTTTGGTGTCTTGATCTTGATTTATGATAGGACTTGTTTTTTCATTTCCAGATTTTCCTCTTGACATGAAGCCATTTCTAAGGAAGAGGTAGTGTTTTTGATATGCATGGAGGATTCTTGGAAGGTGTTCATATTTTGGTATGATGGGGACGCATTTTGAGTGGGACTCTCTGGAGTGGGTACATTTGGAATTGGAGTGCATGATGGCATAACATCTAGGATTTTTAAATATTTATAGGAACTTGTATCAATATTGGCATTAACTTGGATTTCCATAGGAGATATCCCTTGAAGGTAAACATGAGAAGTTTCATTGTTTGAAGGAGATGGTATGGATTGTTGCTGAGAATTTTTACGAGATGGAGGCATTACGGAAGAGATGGAGGCCACATATGGAGCCTTGCTAGACATAGGTTCATGATTTTGATCATGCTTAGAAGTAGTTCCTTCTTTTTCTTTAGGTGAGTCATTAGGATCTTCAATTTCAATGACACCATTATCAATGAGATCTTGAATCTTATGTTTTAATTCCATGCACTTCGAAGTCTTGTGTTCATTTTGTCTATGATATGCACAATACTTACTCAAAAATTCACATCCCCATGTACTATTTTTAAGTAATATGATAAGATTGTTCTTAAGAAGCCCTTCCAAAGCTGACTAAATAGATTGCCCCAAAGGTGTAAACTGTCTATCTAGAGATATTTGGAGGAAATGTCTTTATGTCTTGGTGAAGGTGTCTTGTGAGCTTGTTTGAGATTTGGCTTTTGATTGTCAATTATTTGTTGGTTTTTTATTATCAAATCATATAATTGTTTTAGCATTACTTGAAGTTTCTCACCCTTGATATCATGCATTTATTGTTCAAATGGAGTAATTGATTTATTTTGTTGGATTTTCATGTCATATATATCCTTCTTGATATCTTGATTCATTTGAGCCAAGGTAGCCATGGGAATTGGAGCTAAGGGAGCTATGGGCTTCTTACTTTTGTTAGAATTTTTAGAAGAGCTTGTGGCTTGAACAAGCATTTACAATCGATGGAATCGAGAGCTAGATGTGTTGTAGAAGTCAAGATCAAATTGAAGCTAGTTGTTCGTTTGATGTAGTGATTGAGGAAAGTGACTAAGACTCAGTATGGTTTCAGGAATGATCTATCATGTATAAGATGTGATCTAAGTTAACTTAGGTTTGATAAGATGCTGATTGGACTAGCTTAGAGATGATCGACAAAATCATGCAACACAATGATAGGGGTACACTATCAAGACTATTAATGCTCAGGAGGATGATAACCAGTTTTATGCTCGCTATAGATTGGTTTAGGCAAGTTTGACTATTCGGGACTGATAAAATCAGGAATTCATACGACAGAGGATTGGATAGAGATGAGATTCTGACAGAGAGAGTTTCAATGACTGACAAAGACCAGTTTTTGATATTTGATAGACACCGGTTTTGGACACAGACAATTCATCACTGGTTTGTTGATTTGTTTTCTCTAGCTTTAGTATTTTATTTTTAGTTTCAGGGATGAAAAACACAAAAAACATGCAAGATGTTCAATAATTCCAAGCACAACATGCTAACCCTATGGAAGTTGGCTGAGAGAAGAAAATATTTGCTTGCTGACTTAGGTACACACCCAATAGCTAATCAGAATATGACCACTGAGTCTCACTCAATGGATTCTCAACTCCATATTGGCCGAATCTAAATGCTAATGGGGGCATGATATGGAAAGTGTCTTGGGAGAATTACTATCTCTCTTGCACAAAGATTATCCCCCTTTCGGAGGTGAATTGGGTAGCCTCTATCTTATAGTTTTTAGTAAGGGTTCCATTTGGAAGGACCGCTTGACTGTCACACAAGCGTGATTTAGATACAAACCCAGCAGGATGTTGAAACCATGTAGTCACGCAAGCGTGATGTAGACCGCGAGGCCCTAAAAGATGCTCAACATGAGACACTCCTCATAAATGAAGCAGTGCCACCGATTATTCTGTCTCTTGGGACTTTCACCCCAAAAGTGTTTTATTATAGTGAGTTGGATTCCTGGCTTTGGCCGGATTCACTTGGGTCGTTCCCTCTCATCGAGGCTTAGGGGTTCTCGGGAGGCAGGTCCTCTAAAGGTATCAACAGATCTCAAACTCTAAGAGAAAAAACCTTAAGGTCTGGATTTTTGATTATCCAAATGGACAAGAGCATACTCTCCTACTCTAGATTTCCCAAAAACATGTAAACACAAAGTTATTTCCCTTATAGAAATTGAAGTGTTCCTAAAAAGATTAAGAAGACAAAATGTTTGTTTGTATCTCTAGAGGCAACTTGCAAAACAAAGATATCAGTAGTTCGAGTTTATAATCTTTGGCAAGCATATGTTTAATGATTGAATTATTTGTCAAGAGGACCTAAAAACATTAAAAGCCCAATATTAATTGCCAAAATAAAATTTAAAAAAATCATCAAAAGAAAATTCTAGCATGCAAACTGTAAATTAAACTAATCTAATAAGAATTTCCATTTTTTATGACTATCCTAGTTATGACACTTTTGATAGTACTGCACTCTGTCATTTATAACTTTCCAACCAGACATTATTAGAAAAATCTCTTTGGTGGAAATGTGGACAACTTGGTTTGACACAATAAATAAATTTTTTGGTTAGATCCAACGGTTCAATAAAAAGTTATGCCCTCCGAACAGAGACCATGTTTGATTGTCACAGAAGAATAAGTAAAATGATAGTACTGCACTCTGTCATTCATAACTTTTAAACCATAAATCCTTAGGAAAATCTCTTCAGTAAAAATGAAGAAAAATTGGTTTTAAACAACATATAAAAACTTGGTTTAGATCCAATAGTTGAATAAAAAGTTATGCTCTCCAAACAGAGACCATTTTTGACTGTCATAGAAGAACAAGCAAAAAGAAAGATTTTTATTTGCAAATTTAACACATGATTATTAGTTACAAAAACCAAACATTAAATTATTTCAAGAAACATTAGAAATATTGTAGTCATGGGTTTGAGCCCCATGGTGGGTGCCAAAAATGTGTGTGTGAAAAGTGGACCTGTATCTGTATCTGGAATATACAACACTTCAATTAAGTCATTAGATGCATGGTTAGTAAATCAATAATCAATGAATAATAAACCATTACAAAGAGACCCATTGCCTTCTAGTAGATGCGAGTTTAGATTGCTCTCAGATTGCTAAGCTATCCAGTGACTAGACAACACCTAAACGAAGGATTTTTAAATCTATATGAGCATGAATATGAGCTAAATGGATGCAAGATTTAAGCTAGCTATGCAAGGTTAATCTAACATGATTTAAGCAATATATGAATATTTAAGCTAGATGATTTAATGAATATGAAATAACTAATATGCAATATCTCAATGAAAATTCTCAATGAACCTAGAGCAAAAACAACATAATAACAATATATTCTCCAGGATTTTTGAATGAGAGATGAGAGCCTGAATTTATAGAAAATTTAGAAAGAAACCAACGACTGAGATCAAATGATGATGAGCGGTCAAGATTTTCCAAGAGGAAGCACAATCCAAGTGAATTGATGTGATTGGATGTTTTTCTCAGTTTTAAAGGAAATTGAACTAAAATTAAGATAAAATCAGGAAAAAACTGATTTATTCTCTATTTCATTCAATTTTAATATTTAATTGTTTTAATTGCTTTCTTTGAGATTATTTATCAAATTTTAATTTGTTTTTCAAGATTATCTCCAATTGATTTCTTTTCTCAAATTTTAATTCTTTTTTTGGTCAATTAATTCCTTTTTTGAAGATTTGTGCTCATAATTTCCAATTCCTCTTTCTTGATTTGTTTCCTTTTTTGAAGATTTATGACAATTTTTATTTATTTTTCAAATTAATTCCTCTTTTTGATGATTTAATGGCAAATTGATTTATTTAATTAAATATGCAAAAGATATTTAATTAAAATAAATAAGATAATTGTTTAAAATGATTTACTTGGAATGATTTAATTAATTAAATAAATATTTAATTAATATTGAGTGATTAATTTTGCCATGTGACATTGATGATTTTAGAAATTAATTGTGTGCTCAATATTTATTTAATTGCCTTTGGTTAGGACCTTGGTGACGTTGTTGAGATTAGGGGCTCATGGTTTAGATGACCATTTTTACGGTATTACATTGAGGAGATTGAATGAGGAAAGGCCAATGATCAACCTCAAGAAGTGTGTGCGGATGAAAGAGGAACTTGTCTATTTAGGATTTATGATCTCCCAAGGAACTTTGAAGATGGATCCCACCAAAGTGGAAGCAATAATCAGTTGGAGAAGTTAGGGGTTTCCATGGTTTGACAAGTTTTTATTTCAAATTTATCAGAAATTTCAGTCATATTGTTGCACCAATGATTGATACCATTAAGGGGAGAAAAAGATCAGGTTTCAATGGACAAAGGAAGCAGATCAAAGTTTTGAATTCTTGAAGAGAAAGGTATCACAACAACCAATCCTTACACTTCCCGATTTTGGTAAATTATTTACTATTGAGTGTGATGCTAGTGGGTTTGCAATAGGGGTAGTATTAAGTCAGGAAGGAAAACCAATTGCATACTTTAATGAAAATTTAAATGAAGCTAAAAAGAAATATTCATCATATGATTTGGAGCTTTATACCATGGTCCAAGAACTTAAAAAATGGAGACATTACGTTCTACCTAAGGAGTTTGTAGTATTCATTGATAATCATGCTTTGATTTTTCTTAACAGCCAAGAGAAATTAAGTCATTGACACATGAAATGGGTAGAATATCTTCAGGCTTATACATTCACCATCAAACATAAGAATGGACAAGACAACAAAGTAGTTGATGCATTGAGTAGGAGAGAAGGACTAGTACAAGAAGTGCAGCTCCAAAGTGTGAGAATAGACATTTTTAGATGTATGTATGCTACTGATGTAGATTTCAGTGATACTTTTAATGTATGCCAACAATTTCAAGGTTCATTTCATAAGGACTATGAGGATTTTGTGATACAAGATGGGTTAATCTTCAAGGGGGCCCATTTGTGTGTGCCTAAATTCTCAATGAGGGAGAATTTGGTGAAGGAAAAGAACTGTAGTAATTTAGGGGGACATTTTGGCTGTGATAAAACTTTGGAAGAAGTCAAGAGGTTTTACTATTGGCCAAAGATGCACTTGGATGTGAAATTTTTTGTTGATAGTTGTATGATATGTCAAAGAGCTAAGGGTTCAAGTTCAAATGTTGGTTTGTATCAACCTTTACCCATACCAAACAAACCATGTATGTCAATAAGTATGGATTTTGTGTTGGAACTACCAAGGACTTCAAGGGGGTTTGATAGTGTTTATGTAGTAGTGGACATATTTAGTGAGATGGCACATTTCATGGCATGTAAGACAACTAATGATGCTTCTCTTATTGCATATTTATTCTTTAGAGAGATATTAAGAATTCTTGGTTTTCCATTGTCTATAATATCAGACAAAGATCCCAAGTTCATTGGTCATTTTTGGAGAACCTTGTGGAGGAAGCTAGGGACTAATTTAACCTTCAGTTCTGCCTAACATCCTCAAATAGATGGGCAAATTGAGGTTGTGAACAGATCTTTGGGCAATTTGTTGAGATGTTTGACAAAGGAACATAAGGAAGCTTGGGATTTGATTCTTTCATAGGCTGAATATGCCTATAGTGACTCTGTCAACCGTAGTATTGGTAAAATTTGACCATTTGAGGTTGTTTATGGAATGCATCCAAAGGGAGTCTATGAGCTGAGAGAAATAAGTGGATTGAATAAAAGAAGTGCACAAGTTGAAGATTTTGATATAACCATGAAAGATATCCATGAGTAGGTCAGAGAAACTTTAAAGAAAAGTGTTGGAAAGTATAAGGAGAGTGCAGATTTGAGGAAAAAAGATGTCCAATATAAGGTTGGGGATATGGTGTTTGCTTATCTCAGAAAGGAGAGGCTTCCTAAAGGCAAATACAATAGGTTGATGATGAAAAATATTGGTCCTTGCAGAATAGTACACAATTTCGATCAGGATGCATATGAGATTGAACTCCCACAAGGGGTTGCCATCTCACCAATTTTTAACGTGGCTAATATATACCCTTTTAGGGGAACTATTGTTACAAGGCAGGAAGCAGATGAACATGTTATTGCAGGTCAGGATGTTGATGTGGACTAGATTAAATACCTTCCACCTAATCAACCTATGCAGCTTGAAGTTATCCTAGATTCCAAAGTGGTGAAGAGAACAAGAAGGAAGGAGTATAAAGAGTACTTGGTCAAGTGGCTTTGTTTACCAAATGAGGATGCAACCTAGATGTCTGAAGCAGACATTAACCATCATGGAGTCAAAGTTGAAGACCTCATTTCATCAGGAGGATGAAATATTTTCCTCTCTGGGTGTATGCTACAGGAGCACTGACTTGGCATTTTTTGGTCTAAGTGTGGTTTAGGAATTTTAGGGGTTTTAATTTATTTTGGTTTGAATAAAGGTCCACAATGACCATTTTGTATTTATTTCTAATATGTTTCTTATAGGGTCAGTTTTGTGTCAATGATAATAAAATGGAATAAAATGATGCTCAATTGGTTGTAACTGGAACACCAACAATCATGGTATGACTGTTGGTGTCTAGAAGCTGAATTTTTTATATGCCTCGAAAGCTATGAGGCAAGGTTGTTGTTGATCGTTACATTGTTGTTGAAAGATTGAAAGGAGAATGAATAGGGGTTGTTCATTTTCTGCTGCTAAGAATTGTTTGTCCTTTTTTATTTTCTTTGGTTTTGCACGACCTGTACGGTCTGCTACAGTCTTGAATTGTAGTTTGTTAATTATGTGATAGTTTAGTGTTCATTTGAATCTGCAGGAGTTCGGGTTGTAAGGAAGTTAGTAATTACTGTCATTTTTGTGACAGGAAGAGTTCGTAGCCAAGAACTTAAGTGGTTTGAAAGTCCATAACATGAACGACCACCATTCCACCATACTATAGATATTTTCAGGTGGAATGGGTCATGTTAGGGTTAGTTTAATGGTAGGATTAAGTACTGCAGCAGGAGGTGGAGAGGGGAATGTCTCTCTTCAAAAGTCAACCTAGCATCTTCATGTGCTAGGTCAAGAAGTTTTTTGTTACTGTTAAGTTTGAAAACCCTATGAGAAGGATAGGGAAATGGTGAGAAAAGATTAATTCCACCCTTTGTTACATCAAAAAATTAAATTAGAATTTTTTAAAATAATATTTTTTGAAGTTTATATATTATTTTTAAAGTAATATTATAATCATATTTTTTTATTTATTATTATACTTTCTAATAGTAAGTGAGTGAAATACGGGTGGGAAAAAGGCACTAAAACAACAACTATCATAATCATAAGAGGGAATTGTGCTTAATGAAATAGAAGCACACGTAGATGGATGTCTATATGGGTGAAGAGATGGCGATGCATTTAGTTAAGAACATGAACATTTGATAAGAATGAAAAAATTTATTTATAAAAAGATAAAAATGAGCTTTATTATTATTATTATATATATATATTAAAATTATTTATATGTTATATTTATTATTCCTTACATTGTATTGTCTATTCATGATGTCATTTGATCTAGTTTGTTTTATTACATCTATACATTATTTGCAAATTTAATTATTAAATTAAATAATACTATTTTTATAATTATAAAATAATTAAAAAAATTACTGCATTATATTAAGAAATTTAAAAGACAAGACCATAAATGCTAACCATTTTCCACTAGCCTAAAAGTTAAAAAGTGTGTGTGTGTGTGTATATATATATATTACATTTTTAATGGGTTTTATTTTGTTTTTAACTTTTTAAGTTAGGTTTCGATGTGTAACTTTGAAAATAAAAATTATAATCCCAGTTTATCAATTTTAATATGGTTTATTTTATTTTTAATATTTTATTATAAGTATATTTTTTTATTTTTTAAAAATTATTTTATTTAAGAGTTTATTAAATTTATTTTTAATTAAAACACCTAGAAATCCTAGCTTTTTCGAAGAATTTCCCTTTGAATCTATATTTAGAATTTTTACTCTGTCTATAATCTAAAATTTTAAAATATTAATTAGATCTTTTTAATTGTCAAATACTATTTTGTAACCTAACTTAAGCCTTTTACAAAAACCTTGATTTTTCATTTGATGTTTATGTCATCTATAAGAACTTACTAACTCATGATATAGGTTTCTATCTTTGTTTATCCCTCTTCCTCTCCTCTTCCTTCTTTCCCTCTCTATATATGTATCTCCCTCACACACATCCTTTATCTTCCCAAGTTATATCTCTCTCTCTCTCTCTCTCTCTCTCTCTCTCTCTCTCTCTCTCTCTCTCTCTCTCTCTCTCTCTCTCTCTCTCTCTCTGTGTGTGTGTGTGTGTGTGTGTGTGTGTGTGTGTGTGTGTGTGTGTGTGTGTGTGTGTGTGTGTGTGCCTGTGCATGTGTGTGTGTGTACACACACGCACATCCCTCTCCCCCTCCTTTGTCTCCCTTCTACCTCTCTCTCCCTTTTTTTTCCACATGTCTCTATCTCCATCTCTTTCTCTTTATCTCTATCTCCTCTTTCTCTCTCCCTCTCTCTCCCTCATCTATCTATATATATATCTAGGGGGGCTAGTCAATTAATTAACCTGCTAGAATAACCTCCTCCCACCCACCCACACACACACACACACACACACACACACACACACACACATATGCATCCATATTTCTTCTTGTATCTCTCCCTCCATGCCTATCTTGTTATACCTCAATCTCTCTTTACCTTTATGTCTTTCCCTCTCTCTACCTCTCTCTATATAGAACTTAACTCTACCTTTATATTTATCTCTCTCTCTCTCTCACTCATTCTATTACTCACTCTCCTCTATATATTTCTCTCTTTCATCTCTCTCCCATAATATTTATCACTCTCTTTTTCACTTTGATGGGTGAGGTCATTGATGTCACAACTCGCATCATTTAATTTCTCATATATTGAACTAGGTGTGTCTTAGAGTTGTATGCGATAAGGATGTAGTCAAGTTAGGGGGTTTTGCACTGAAAATAGTGAATCACACTTTGGTCATACTTCATTAGGAGCTCTTGAGATCCACTTTGATAAACTAAGTTCTATGCTAAAGTTTCTATTCTAATATGATAAAAATTGAAACTTAGAATGCTTAACTCATCCTAAGAAGAAACTTTGGTGGTTTTAGTGTGATAAAAGTAGAACTAGATTAAGATCAATTCATGGAATCTTCTAACTATGGTTGAAATCAAATTTAATCTATAATGCATAAATTTAAGTTCTATTCTACTTTGTTGAAAATGAAATCTACTTTACGCTTGTAGAGAATAAAAATTCTATTCTAAAGAACATTCAAAGTAAAACTAAATCCCATGAATTGAATCAATAAAGCTTTTGTTTAATCACTACTTCCATCACCATTGTCGTTGTTATAAAAAACTGAAATGCATTTATTGATTAATATATTTTGTGATTTCAAACTTAACTAGATAAAACCATGAATCTAAACATCCATACAAGAATTAATTAACTTTAAGCGCTATTAAAAATAATATGTGAATGATAACTACTAATTAGGAATGAATTTTTTTAATTTTCAATTTCACATATGAGCTTGCAGAAAGAAAAATAACTGAAAAAATAAACAAAAGACAAATGAAAATAAAGAAACAACTCAGGATCACCTCTCTTTAGTTGAGTGGGCCTTGTTCTCCCTCTAGTGGGATCCTTTAACACCGAGATTTTAAATCAACTTCTAGCTTGCATTCAAATTGTCTCCCAAAAGGGAGTAAACCAAAGTTTGGAAATTATAGAAGGAATTGACAAGACTCTGAGAACTGATGACTGACTAACTGTCTCCTACTAAGAACATATGGATATATAGGCATATAATTTTAAATGATGTGTTACCCTCCTAGATGAGTAATGAATTCAAACTAAACTACAAAAAACTCAGTGCCTTTAATTTCAATGCTTTATTTATTGCTGATGAAACTGGAAGTTTCATAGATAGCTAGTCAAGTTGAACTGAAAAGAACCATTGCATCGCCCAATTGGAGCAACCAAGAGCATGATCAAGAGTTCCACGTTGCTAGACACAAAGTTGACAATTCCACACACTGAAACAACCTTTTAAAACATATGAAATAATATCTAGAAAAGTAGGACAAGAACATAACAACAAAGATTTGGATGATGGTTGTTTCTTCATTGATTTAGCCATTGAAGTAATGCATTCAATACAAAATATCATTTCTAATTTATACCTTCTAATTAGTAAAGTAAAAGAGAAAAATAAGTAAACATGTAAATTATATATAGTCTACCTCCAAACACATTAATTAGCAAAATACATACAGTTTTTTAGTGTAAACTAAGATTTTAAATGTCATTTTTGAGAACTCATCATCCCCCCCTCCCGTTGTGAACCATGCCCTCATGGTTGAGGTTCTGTTAGATCCTTGTTCATAGATTCAATCCAGATGACCAAATCAAAACGTCAAAATTTGTACTCTTGATAAGTCCTGGGGGGAGCATATTCATTCATCTCTTTCACTCTGTTAATCCAATTTCTCATAATTTCACCTACAAAATGGGGAGGTGCATCTAATCTTAGTGAGGAAAATATAATCAAAGGTGGTTTGAATCTCATACCAATTCATTCTTCCTATTGTTCTTCTATTATTGCAATCATTGTCCTTACTCTAGTCAAGCTCTAGGTGATATTGTGAGGAGAGATGAGATCTCTCTTTCTTAATTGAACTGGTATAGTATTGAATCTCACTCTGGATGCTAACAAGGCATGATGAGGTAGTTGTTTTTGAACATTTTTAAAAGCTTGAGTGCTTGCAGCTAAGTTATTTTTGTAGATTGGTTTTACTTTTTTCAATTGTGCTATTGCAGTAAATTTATTTTTGAATGCCATGGACCTAGGCGATTCATCCCTCATGTGAAGACCTAATTTTCTTTGTGCTTCTCTATATTGATTCAAATTGTCTTCCCATTCAACTTGATTCTGTAATAATGACACAAAGGCTCTAATTTTCATCTAACCAAAATATATATTAAAAAATGACTGAAGAAAGTGACCCAAAAGAAATCCATGCAAATAATATTCACACATTTGATTCTAGAAACTAGGATCACTTTTATAGTAATCCTCAATAAATTCATCATCATCATCATCATCATCATAATTAGTTTTTCTTCCTAGAACTAATTGATTTATCTTCCACTGGAAAAATCTTTCTTTAAAAAAAAGGCATATAATCCAGATGGCTTTGTCATGGCTAGCAATGTTGAAGACAACTCTGTAACTTGTTCCAATATTTGATTAGCTTGTTGTCTTTGTTTCTCCAGGTTCTCAAGTTCCTTACTCAACTTTATTTTATTTTTTTATACTTAATAACGGCTAAGGAATGGTACCTAGGAGGAGCAGATGAAGTGGAGGCCTCGTGATCATCACTTTTAACAATTTGTTTTCTTAATTGGTTGTCTTTTTGTTCTAATTCTTCCTTTAATTTTCTTAGTTCCTCGACATTTTTTAATGCTTGATCATTAGCTTGTCGAAGTGCTTCCTCTATTTCAACCAATTGGTTTCTATAATTAGGTTCTTTCTTTAGTTTCTTTGCATGTTGAGCAACCTGTTGCAATTCTTCATCTTTTTGTTTTAAACTCTCCCCAAGAAGCCAAATTTTTCCTTTTGCTTCTTCTATTTTTTATTCCAATCTAGGTAATGCCATGAATCTCATTAATTCTTTTTCCTCCCCAATTCTTCTCCTATTTGGATTTTCTGAAAGTTCTTCTTCAACCATCACTTCTTTTCCTTCTTGGTAGATGTTTGAGGGGGAAAAGATGGCAGTGGATGATCAGGAGGAGGTGAAGGATAATGTTTCAAATTATTCTAAACCTTCAACTTCCTCCATTTTGTCTCTTTATTGAGGGGGAGGATGGCGTGAATGTTTTTTTTTAGGTTCATTAGGAGAGATTTCATCGATTGTAATAAAGATAGGTCATTCCTTCTCAAGAGGATATTCATCTTTTTTATCTGTGGGGTGTAAAACAATAGTTTATTCTATAGGAGTGGGGGATTGTGTAGGGCTTTGGGTTTTACGATGACCTTCAAGAGGTTCCTGAGAAACTTCAGGAGTCTACCTAGGGGTAATATCAGGATCTTGCATAGAACGAGCATCAAGAGGTATGAAGGGGTAGCGATAGGGATAGGTTTTTCCTCTAACTGCTCTCGAATCACCCTTCTCAAGGAGCGATGGGTTACCCTCATGGGTTTAGTCTGCTCAATTTCTATTTTTCTCTTTTTTCTAGATGTTTCCCCTTTTTCTAATTTAACCCTTTTTGGTGTGGGTCCCTTTTTAGACTTTTTCTTCACAAGTGCAGAAAGAAATTCAACCACCCGTTCTTCCCAGACTCTTTCTTCAAGGAATGGTGCTTTATAATCAAATGAATCAAGCTATGATATCAAATTGAACTACCCTTATCTTTTATTCTAGATATCATAGAAGAAATTTAGGAAAATAAGAAAGCTAGGAGATTAATCCTAACTTTGGGGTAGGTATTTCCATACCTTAAAGGTGTCAACAGTTACATTCCTGGCCCCAGTATGGTCCCAACTGGCCTCATAGGTGAAAAATTTCATCAACCACATTACGACTATTTTCCAAGGCTTGTCTATATTTTTTCTACTCATACCCTTGGTGCTACCTTTATGCATTTGCAACTCAGGTCATCCCTTAGTCTCTTGATGAAATGCATTCACCAGTTCTTCCAAATTGATATGGTCTTTTTTTTTTGGCCCCCTTCTGCTGGAATTCCAAGTAATTCACTGGTTGTCTATGGGTTTCACCTCTATTATCTCTTGTCTCACTCTTGTGACATTTGCATAAAAATTTCTAACAAATTCTTCAACTAAATCTACTTCAAAGCCTTCATACATGCGTATGAAATTCAACCATCCTACCTCTTCTAGCAATCTTTCTCATTTGAGGGTCCAAATTAAAATTCTTTAGCTCTGTCTTTCTTTTGTTCCCCATCTTAACTCTGCAACTCAAGAATGTTTTTGTTAATTTGAATGTTAATTCAACCACAAAATGGATATTTCATTTTTAACAGTTGGAATTTTTAGCATGGATGATGATTTATAACACATTTTCTTGCAATGATTTTCTTGAACTAGATCGGACGATCCACATGCCACTTCTCTTTACTTCTTCATTGATTCGCAAAGTTGGCGGCAGTTGTGACATGTGCATGCTTTTCAAAGTAATAATTACTTTGAATTTTGAATTGACAAATAATGTCATTCAAATATATACCCTTATCTCTTTGCCATCATTAGTTTGGTACTTAAAACTTGTGATTATAATGTTAATAATGAATTGGCAAAGATTTCTATACAAATAATGCCTACTAATTCTACTTTATACTAACTAAATTGGAAAATAATATTTCAAAAGTAATAATTGCAATAAATGCATATCTCTTCATTTAATGCATATTTTGTCAGGAGATATCATGCAGTAGTGACTAGCTTACCAAAAATAACTAGCGCATTGATTAGGAGTTGTCATGCAATACCAACCATCTCGCCAAAAGAGACAAATTGGCTTTCCGATCAAGAGCCACTCAAAGTGTATAAATCAAATTAAATAGTAATGAACTATTGAGTCAATCAGGAGATACTCTTCCTTGTTGATACATGCAAAAGACTTATTTCTTGAGAAATTTGAGAGCCATTAGGAGTCATCTGGAATCAGTTGAAGTTGATTCGAGCAAAGTTACGATTTTTGGCTTTCAACTTTACTCTTTAAGGTATGAACCGCCATTTCTGGTTTTCAGCTCACCCCTAGAGTAGACCACCATTTTTGGTTTCAATCATCCCCAATTTTCTTTTTTTGGAGATAAACCACCATTTTTGTTTTCATCTTATCTCCTTCATTTATATCTTCTTGTTGGGTTTACTTAGAATTGTGTTCCTTCATGGAAATGATATCTTCCATGATGAAATATTCAATTATGGCTTGCAATGCTAAAATAAACTCTTCAATTATTTGGTTGTTGGTTTGTGATATAACTTCAAAGTATGACCATTAACTAGCATGGTTCTTCTTTTTGGTTATGTGCAAGATCATGTTGGGCCAAACAAGCCCTTAAGTGGCAATGAAAATTCAAGAAAATAGAGTTAGCTAACTTGATGTAAAAATTTGAATAAGATATCAACATTGTTTTAAAAATATGTAAGAATAGAATTTGTAGCAAATTGAATATAGTTTCTAATCTACTAGTTGTTTTCTAGAAAAAATAAAAATAAAAATAAAAAATATATTTGATGAAAATTTGAAATTTCAATGCAGTAGTACTAAAATTTCAAGAAAAATATAAGTAGGTGTCTATCTGACCACCCTAACCACAATGAAATCATAATATGTTTTTATAATATTTTAAATATAAGTAGAAGACTCATGTCTGGATGTGACACATCTTTTTGTAATTTTTTTTATGTAAATAATTAATTATGATTTTTTAACAATATTTTAAAATTATAAAATCTTCTATGTTTGACCACCTTAACTTAGTCAAAACTTTATGAAATTCATTTTATTTATTTTTTATCCTATAGTAGGTGAAGCATATAATGTGATGCATATTTCGGTTTCAAAAAATGTGATACCGTTTGAAAGTTATAGATGTTTTTCAATCAACCTATCAATTGAGACTTTAGTCAGAATTCAATTAGAAAATGAATGATACTTATTTATTAAAGTCAAAATATGGAAAAACTTATATTGTTGGAAAGCTGCAAATGTCCTTAAAAATCCCTTTTCGTTTCATCAATTTCAGCTAAAAAAAAAGTCACTAGCCACCAGAGTGAAGTCTGGAAAAGCAAGTAAGACTCAAAAACACGTTTTTTCTATCGACTTTCCAAGTTTGGCATGTCCTAGCCAACTACCAATGCAATCCCAAGGCAAATACCTTGGCTTTTGATTTTTGTTAGAAATAACGGATATTCGATATGAATCGAATATCCGATTTTTTTTATTATAAATATAATTAATAATATATAATATATTATAATATTAATATATATTATATATTATATTAATATAATAATATATATTGTAATGTATTAATATTTTTATTAAAATATTAATAATAAAAGATTAGATATCGGATAATATTCAATATCTGATACCTTGTTTAGGATAGGGATATATATATATATATATATATATATATATATATATATATATATATAGAGAGAGAGAGAGAGAGAGAGAGAGAGAGAGGGGGGGGAGGTTGGCAAGGGATAAGGGGAAAGTGATCTAGATAGGGAGAGAAGGGTAAAGGGATCTAGAGAGAGAGGGGGGAGAGGGTGATAGGGATATCTGATACCTTGTTTAGGATAGGGAGAGAGAGAGTGATAGGGTGAGGGAGAGGGTGAGAGAGAGAGGGGGGAGGGAGAGAGGGATATCTGATACCTTGTTTAGGATAGGGAGAGATAGAGAGTGATAAGGAGAGAAGGAGAGAGAGAGAAAGAGAAAGAGAGAGAGAGAGATGAGAGAGATGAGAAAATGTTGATAGGAACCTACTGGTTACTAAAATTTGACTAAGTTCAAAAACTTATAAGATCTTCCAAAACCTAGAATCTACATTATAACTCCTAGAGATTTGAAACCACTTCCAAACATCCTACCAAAATATACATGAAATATAACTTGAATTATAAGAAAGGAAAAATACATATTGAATGTGACTTATAGTTAAAGGAAAAAGACATATCGAAATGTGATTTATACATAAATGTTATATTTCATGTATATATTCTTGTTGGGAGATTGAGTTTGAATTGAAGACAATAAAAATATTCTCATTTTCTACATTTTCATTTGGTGAATGCCAAATGAAAATGCACAAAATGCAGACGCATTTCCATTTGGCAAACACCGAATTTGGTGCTTGCCTTTGGGTTTGAATTTTCATTGGGAATCCAACCCAAATGGTTGGAAGACTATTTCATGCCAAAAATATGTTTTTTAAAAGGTAAAAAAAATAACACATTTTTGGTGGTGCTATCCATCAGATTTGCACATGTTTCAATGCGCATTTAAAAAAATATCATGATTATGTTAAGCTCTCTCTTAGCTATCTACTAATATATTTTTTTAGATTTTGATTATGTTAAGGTTTTCCTCTTTAATTCCTTTTGTTTTGATTAAGTAAAAGCAGGTTTTTGAAAGGAACCCGAACCTTTTACAAAGCAGGAGATATCTTAAGAACTAGAAAGATCCGTGCTTGATCACTTCAAAAACTAAAATAGATCCCTACCAAACAAAAAGGGATCACAACACGCATTACATAACATTACACACAAAACCAGAAAAAGACAGCTTTCAGAAAGCAAAACGACAGCAAAAAGACAGAAACCGAGACCACTGCCGAGACATAGACAGAGACAGCTAGATACTTTTCATGATATCCTCAGCATGTACAACCATCTGCTTCATGTTGTCTGCCGAAGTATTTAACTCCTCCATCTCATGACCTTTGATGTCACCCTTAATCCTAGTATTGGCTCTAGTCCTCTTCTCATGACCTTTTTTGTCTGACTATTCCTTGTCACCATCCTTCTTTGTGTTGTTCTCAAATCTCTTGATCAAGATGTTCATGTTATCCACCGATGCTTTGAGGATCTGGAATTTTTGTTATGCATTCTTCTTAACAGTGAGTTCCATCTTATCAATTCTGCTACCCAGATTGTTCATAGCAGTTTCCATCCCTTTCACCTCCTTATTTTCTTCCATCTCTTTAACCTTTTTTTCAGTGGCAATAATTTTACCCACCATACTTTCAATGGCTTTCGCATTATTAATTGCAACTAACATTTTCCATCGAGGGTTTCTTGCCCATTGTTTCTCTTTTGACAGCCATCATATTTTTCTTCAAGCTGTCTATGTCCTTCACCATTGTACCGGCGGTCTCACAAAAACCCTTTATAGTCGCATTTTCACCAACATTGTTACTAAGCTTACCACTTTTTCCCTCTTGATCCTCTTTCTGCATACCTTGGGTCTTCAAACCCTCAATGTTGCCCATGACCAGATTCTCCTCCCCCTCCTTATCCTGTCCCTCATCATTTTTATTCTCCTCTTCCTCCTCATCAGATTCAATTAGAATTTGGCTAGTATCTTTATTGCTTCCCTTGTTGGTCTTCTTCCTCTGCATTTGCTTTCCTGTAACTTTCCCTTTCTTTTTTTTAATGAATTTCCCCTTGAAGGATTCGGCCTCAGACTCCAAAATATCTGAGTCCACCACAATCCTTTTCCTCTTAGCCTTGTTCCTACCTTTTTTACTAGTCTCCTTTCAGTCACCCTCAGTTTCTAAATCAAATTTAAAGTCACTGGTTTCACTCCTCATGTCCTCATCTCTTGCATATTTACCTTTAATAGGTTTTTCAATGCATCTCCCTTTAAGCACTTTATAGACAAGAGCCATAAGACCTTGGTGAAGGGCATGGTCACCTTTGGGATCTTTCTGAATCTCCTTGATAGTATGGTCCATGGAGCTAGCTAGATAATATGGCAGGCTCACCTTTTCCCCATGGCGGAAATGGTTGAGAAAAACAAAGTGTTATCCATAGGCTGTAGTAAACCTACCATCCAAAGTAATATAGGTGATAGTAGCAAATAAAACAAACCTCCATGGCCTGCATATCCATTTTGGGGACTGATAGGAATTGTCGACTTTGACCATCTTCTTCCTCTCATCATCTGTGACAGGGAATTGTCCACTGCTTTATCAGAGATTTTGCGGTCCCTATAAAATTTCATGCCCTCAGTCATCATCCCCGTAGCTTTAGCAATAATCTCCTCATCTACAGTCATCATCTAGGATCCAACCAGGATCTTGCCATTCTTCCCATTCTTAATAAAATGTTTGGTAACCGTAGGATCTTTCCCACTAAGCCTCTCCATAAACACACTCAGACCCCCTCTTGAAGGATATCCCACACTTCCATGTTCTTTCTCCATTCTGAGCAAGAGGTAGGTTCAAACCTTTTTCTATTTCCTCCCATTTTTCCTTCGCTATCCCTGAATTTCCTTCTCTCAGCTCCAAATCTTCTTCTCTGATTTCTGTGGATGCCCTGAAAAAAAGCCTAGAATCCATGCCAAACAATTATGAAAAGACACTTAAATAAATGCTCATTACCTTCGTAATAACATTGCTTTGAAATAAGAGGAAGAGGCATTTAGAAATTATAGTTGATAGTGCCATGTTGCCTCATCTGGATATGGTCCAGATCAAGCAGGGATTTCACTTCACATGCGAGCTCACTCTCACCATAAGTAGTAATGATATCTTTCATTTGGCATGCCAGGTTGGCTGCCTAGTCTACGCATGAATTTGCTTCCCTATACACATGTGTGAAAACACACATTTCAAATTCTTCACCAATTTTCTTAGCCGCTTTGATAGCATTGCTTATTGACCAAGAAGGTGGGAACTTCTTATTCAAACAATTGATTATATTCAATGAATCTCCTTCACACCAGACTCTGGTGCAGTTGGCTTCCTTAGCAAGGACCATCCCATGGTATACAACCATAGTCTCAACTACATGATTTGTCTAATTTCCTATGGGTATGCATTTTATAATTTTGCATTTTCCCCATTCATCCCTAAGGACCACCCCACATCCTGCAATACCAGGATTACCCTTTGATGCACCATCAAAGTTTATTTTCATCCATCAATTGGGAGAGATTACCCATATCACACCCTCTCTAGGATTGTTCTGAAAGTGTTCTCGACCTTTTAATCTCCACTTCTTGAAGATTGTTTGATCATCCTTGTCTTGAGGGTTAGCAATACCACCTATTATATTCATATTTTCCACTATATTTCTTTTGATTTTCTCAAACACAATTTGAGCCTTAGACACCTTCTCTCTGAAAACTCTTTCATTTCTCTCTTTCCATATACCCTTGCACATATGGGGTAAATCTAATTTCCACAACAAAATAGTAAACTTGTTCCTTGATGGATGATGCCAAGAGTTAAAAACCTCTTGAACTGACTCTAGGAAAATCCAACTGATATTGAAGTGATCCAAACATCTTCCCCAGACATTAGTAGAGAAAGGGTAGTGAAAGAACAGGTGGTTGATAGTCTCCTCACTCTGCATGCAAAGAAAAAAAACACTAGGCATACACATACCTCTTTTTCTAAGGTTCTCAATAGTTAGAATTTTATCTTGAAGGGCTGTCTAGAAGAAAATATTAATTTTAGGGATAAGGCCTTTCACCCAGGCCTTAGCCTAGCATGGGCTCTCCATTTTAGAATATTGATGATAGTAAAGAGAAGCCACAATGAATTTACCATTCCAAATTAATTGATCTTCATCTTCAACCAAAACCATAGAATTCATTATTTTGTTCAGACTTCCCATGGACTGATCCACCTGAGATAAATCCTTCCACTGTCCCTCTTGCCAGTAATCACCCACCATTGATCCATATCTTTCCTTGCACTGGTTCTGAAATTTGCTCCACTCAAGACTTTCAGTCAAAGGGGAATCGAGCAGCCAAGAATCTTCCCAGAATTTGATAAGGTTTCCTTTCCCCATCTTCCATTTAGCACCTCTAACAATTAAATCTCTTGTTCTAGAAACATTTTTCTGTATATTGGAACCAATTGGGATATCTTCCGCTTTGAGGAAGCTTAGAAGTGTAGGACATTGCCTTTTATACTTTTTGTCCCATATCAGTTTCCATTCTCCCTGGTTTTTATACCCTCTCCAAATCTGCTTGGCCATAAGGTATTCATTCATTTCTCTTATTCTTCTAAGATCCAAACCTCCCTTTCTTATTGGCTTATAGACCTTGTCCCATGCAACCAGATTCATTCTCTTCTTCTCCTCAACCCCTGTCCACAAAAAAGTTCTTTGGATCTTTTCAATAGCCTCTGCATACTTGGCAAGAAGTCTAAAAAGGCTAATGGCATAAAGAGGAATAATTTGAAGAGTTGATTTCAACAATTGAACATTTCCAGCTTGGCTAAGAAGAGAGCCCTTCCAGCCAGCTAGCTTCTTGTGGAATTTATCTACCAAAGTTCCCCATAAAGGGTCAGGAGGATCATGGCATAAGGGAAGCCTCAAGTAGGATGCAGGAAGAGTCCCCAATTGACATCCCAAGATATTGCTTATTTTAATCTTTCTTCTCTCCGGAGTTTTGAATAAAAAAATAAAACTTTTAGACCAATTAATAAGTTGCCCAGTAGCTGATCCATAACTATCCAAAGCTTTCTTTAAACTTCTAGAGTCCTGCATTGTAGCCCTCCCCATAATTATAGATTCATCCACAAACTATTGGTGGGAATAGACTTGATCTGCTGAAGATGGTTTCAAACCACAAAACTCCCCCTTCTCGACCAGCTTCCCTATACCTCTCCCTAGACATTCCGCCATGATAATAAAAATAACCGGTGAAAGAGGATCTCCCTGCCTGAGACCCCTTGAGGACTTGAAGAAAGGGGGTGGAGTTCCATTAATTAAAATAGAAAAAGAAGCCGAAGAGATGAATTTCCTTATAAGACTAATAATTCTAGAACAAAAACCAAAAGCTGAGAGAACTTTCATCATTAAATCCCAATCCACTCTATCATAGGCTTTAGATAGGTCTAGCTTCAAAAGAAATCCTTCTTTTTTAGAATTAGACAAAGAATGAATGTTTTCATGGACTGAGATTATCGAATCCAAGATTTGTCCACCAGGGACAAAACCACTTTGCTGAGGAGAAATGATAGAAGGAAGCAACTTCAGGATTCTTGAGGTTAGAACCTTGGAGATAATCTTGTAAAGAGAGTTGCAAAGACTTATAGGTCTGAAAAGATCCATGGAATCAACTCCCATGTTTTTGGGAATAAGAGCAATAAAAGTACCATTTATCTCTTTCAAAATTCTTCTAGTACCAACAAACTCTTTCACAGCTCTAGACACATCATCTCCAATAATATGCCAATACATTTGAAAAAAGAACATGGGAAAACCATCTGGGCCTGGCGCCTTGTTGCCTTCAAAGGAGTTGACAACTTTCAGAATCTCATCATTGGAAGGGATAGCAATCAGGTGAGAATTTTGATCTACCTCTAGGATAGTAGGGATACAATCCATAAGATTCTTTTGGGCTTGCTTATCCAAATTCTGATCCTTAGAAAGTAGATTGGAGAAGAACTCCATTGCAACCCTACTCATAGGTTCTTCCTCTTCAACACTTCTGCCATTCACTTTAATCTATGATATTCTATTGATGGCCTTATGTTTTAGGGTGGGCATGAAGGTATTTAGTGTTTCTGTCCCCTTCCTTCAACCATACATTTCTTGACCTTTGTTTCCAAAAGGTTTCTTCTTTTGCTATTATGTCATGATATCTTATAAGGATTACATCTTCAACATCTCTTGAAGTATTAGTATATGTTAGGGTTCCCATAGATACTGAGGGGGGGGGGGGTGAATTAGTATCTGACCGGTATTGAAATTTTCTTAAAACTGAATATGCAAAATATAAAGTAACAATATACCGATATGCAAGAATTAATGCAAATAACAGAATCAAAAGCATCCACATGAAAAGAACACCATAACACAAGATGTTTAACAAGGAAACCCAGTGTGGGAAAAACCTCGGTGGGATTTGTGACCCACAATATTCACTTACTGGCCAATAAGAGAATATTACTTACAATAGGGGCATGCACATGCAGGAAGGCCAACTGCCTAGAGCTCACTGCTCAATAAGAAGTCACACTGACTTACAATGAGGATTTACACAAATCCAATATTCTGTACTGCTTTACAATAGCATCTTCAATGCCAAATTCAGTACCAGTTCTTGCTCTGTTCTTTACATATACCCTTGACCTACAATTCGCACATTAGGTCTGCCTTATAATTTATTTATTTCTTTCTATCCATATCCTACAAATGCCTACAATGATCTCTTTTATATACAAGAGTCATTTTACAATTTGCCAAGTCAGCTTACAATGATAAACAAAATATTACATATCAAAAATCTTGTCGGCCTCTGTGTCGGTATACATATTTCCTTCTATGCCAGTGTACATCTTCTGTGCCGGTGCCGGTGCCGGTGTAGATTGATTTTGTTGACGTCGGAGCACTGTTTTGTTTGAGTAAAGCTTTGCCGGTATAATTTCTTGCCGGTGCCATAGGATTGCAAGGTTGCCATCAATGACAAAACCTTCAATCACACACAATGTCTCATTGGAGTGTCCATATGCCAACAATCTCCCCCTTTGGCATTGATGGCAACACTCATGAGAAATTTCAAAAAGATATCCAAAAATGTATAGACCAAAAAAATGTTACCAAAAATGTGAGAGCTCCCCCTGAGCATGTGATCCCTGTGTTTTGAATTTTCTCATCTACTACTCCCCCTTTGGCATCAATGACAAAGGTTAGTAGATTTTGTAGTTGTACCAATTCATAACCTCAACCTTGTACTTGGGTAGTTATTATCTAAAGAATATCTCCCAAAATTAAGTTTATGCCATCCATAAACTTCTTGCTCTCCTTTATTGCTGTCATAGTTCTGTATACTGTACCGGTGAGATGCTGCAAGTGCTCTGCCGGTGTTTTGCTACCCTATGTTAGTGCCTCTGAGATTTCCTTACGCAGAGATGCTAAATAGTCCAATCTTGGACTTAGTTTAGATCTCAAAAATTTTGCCTCGTTTATTATTTTCTCTTTTTCTCTTTCTAATTTAAGCAATTCTTCCTCAAAATTTGTTATCTTTTCCTCAAAAACTGATAATGTATCAGGTGAGTTAACAAAATTATCAGCAAGTTTATTGATCTCTTCCTGTACCTTGCTCATCTTTTTGTCTACATCTGTGGTCAAAATGTTTATCTTACAGGTATCTTTGTACAGAGTTTTGTACTCTTTCAATAAATTGCATAGTTCTGGTAGAAGTGTGTCAAATTCCCTGTTACACTTCTTTATTCCTTCCTCAAAGAATTTTTGTTTCTCTTTTTCTACACTTTCCTTTATAGTTTCTACCTTTGTTTGCTCAAAATTTCCAGAAATATATTTACAAAGTGTATCCAACTGGCCTAAAGAATCTTTGTTGGCTATATTACAATTGGGAGCTATTGATTTCAAAACTGGAATTGAATCATCTATCGCTTTATAGGCTTGTGAGTTATAATCAGTTATTTTCTTGATAGATTCGAGCAATACCTCTGTTACATTTGGTGGTGACCCAATAAACTGAGTGTCGGTGGAAGTGACCATGCTGGTATTGACCTCTGGTAGGTCTGTTTGTGTCTCCATCTCTTTAAGCACAATTTTTCCTGCATCATTTCTTACCGGTGGCATCTGTTCTGGAGCCTTTAGCTCTATTGGTTGCTCTATTTGTGTTCCAGATTCCATCTTTTTCTCTGAATCTGTTGTCGGTTGCTCTTTGTTTCCTGTTGCCGGTTGCTCTTTGTTTCCTGTTGTCGGTTGCTCTTTGTTATCAAATTTATCTGTGGTATCCTTATCTACCACTATGTTGATTTTTTTAGTATCAACATTCACAGTATATAGGACTTTAGGATTAGGATTATTATCCTTTGTGTCCATTCTCTCAGCTGCCGGTTGATCTTCTGCAGTTGTTGTTTTTACTGGTGGAGTATTTAAAGGAGGTGGGGGTAAGTTGTCTCTAATCTTGATACTTGGTGGTCCACCAACTTTACCTTTCCCTTTGTCCTTTTGATATACTAGAATGGGCTTGGGATTCCTATATTCTTCTTGTTTTTCTTTTTCAACCAAGAATGTATCCCAACCATCTTCTGTTTCATTTGAAACTTCAGTAACTCTACCTGCCATTAGTGATATTTGCTAGTGTGTAGTGGAAAAAACTATTCGGTTGGCCTGAGCTATCAAATCATCAATTTCCTTAGGTGAGTTGACCGGGTATACTGCAAGTAATTTTTCTATTTTAATTTTCTTATCCAACTCAACTATTCATTGCCTTCTGGCCTCAAGTCTTTTATATAATTCATTAGGAATTTCATTTAGGACTTGCATCAAAAACTTTTTATACATGTCCATGTGTAATATAACACTTTCCTCGACTTGTCCTTTCTCATCATCTGATAGGGTGTCATAGATTTTCCGTATGTTTTTCAGTTTACCTTCATGTGTGATCTCATTCAGTAATATGTCAAAAGGGGTCAAGTTAGTGTTTGTCTTCTTCTTCTTTTTGGGGGTCAGCTTTTTCTTAGGTGTGGCTTTCTTGACTAGAGACCTCATAGCTTGTTGCTTTCGTTTTGTCCTTCTAGGTGAAGGAGTGGATACCGGCGAGGGGTCTCTTTTCCTAACAACTCTTTTAAAATTTGCTGGCATATCTCCTTCTGAGGAGGTATCTACCGGTGATAGATGAGTTTCAGGCTGTTGGGCTGCCAACTCTTCCTTTGTTATGTCGATTTTCTTTAATACATCATCTTTTATGGCTTTTGCTTGCCTGGTTCCTTTCCTCACAAATGCCTCAACTTTATTTACTCTCTTTTTAGATTGAATTTGACTTTCGATGGTCTCAGCACTACCAAATACTTTTTCCTTTGGTTCATTGGGGGCTTCCAGAAGTGCTTTGGCATAAGTTTCCACTATGTGGTCATCTGTTTCATACCCCATCTCTGTAACCCAGATTGTTCTTGGGATGACTGCTTCCATCTATATCTCATCCTTTTTTATTACAAAGCATATATCATCCTTGTATTTGTTGACAATTTCTTGTGATAGTTTGATTCTTTTGTTCATTCTGACCTTTAGTGCTTGAAAATACTCATTGATATTCTTTTCTCTGTTTTCACCCATGTTGTTGAATAAGTCAGACAATTGTCTTCCTACTGGTATATCGAATCCAAAATCCCTATAGCCTATACCGGGAGCCTGTTTGGTTATATGTAACATTAAGCATACAAGCGAATTTCCAAATCTAAAGGTTCCTTTCTTATCCTTCTTGATTTTTGCCAAATTGTCAATTAACTCATCTTTTAACCATTCACAGATATCAATTTTTACATTGTCCTTAACCATGTCATAAGCACTTTTTATGCATAAACTGGAAACAGAGTTAAGCCTATTTGCATGAGTTGCTTTGTAACCTAGAATCATTCTAATGAATCTCACATTTGTATCGGTCACATCATTAACCCTCAATGATCTTTTGTCAGATGTTGCACCAGTTAATTTCATTAGTAGGTCATTGGAGACCTTCTTGGTTTTGTCGGGTCTGGTACCGGTGGAAGGTAACCCTGTTACTACTTTCACAGCTACCTTTGTAATTTTATGCACTAAGTCAAGCCAAAAGAATGAGCCATGTACCCTGCTAAGAACTATCCTAACCACTTCCTTGGGAAATTCAGGAATGCAGAGGATTTCAGTGAATCCTACGGTTTCAACAATTTTATGTTCAGGTTTCACATTTTCGGCATTGTCACATATAACAGATTTATACATGTTTTTGATTTCTTCATCACCTAATTCCTCTATGTTGCAATGAATATACATTCTAGGGTCTTCTGCATAAACAACACCCTTTGGAATTTGGGAAAAAGCACCTGTGTTGTCATCTTTCTTAGCTACCTTGGGAACTAGCTGAAACACAGGCCTAGGTCATTTTATGACCTCGACTACTGTAGGGTTTGCTATGAATTCAAGTGTAGAGGAGGATGCCATGATGATAAATACCTTTTTCTGCCTTTGGATGGATTGATTGCTGAAGTGCTTTGCCTCTTTGCTTGGAATGCCTTAGCTCGGAAATCTTCGCACTCTCTGAAAGTTTGAATTCACGGTGAAATGAAATGGAGCCAAAAACATTATTTTATAAAGTCTTTTATGCTACCTACCACATTAATTGTTTGTCGGCAATGTATTAACTCAACTTTATTTGCCGGTAATGAAGGATTTTCAACTTCTTTTCTCTAACCGAGGGAATAATAGCACGTGTCATTAAATTGTCAAACCCTCAAGATAATTTTCTTCAATTTGATGAAGAACATCCTGCCAGTGGATCATTGCTCTATCCTCCTGGTGGAGCATCATATTGTCCTGCTGGTGAAGCATTTGTTGGTTCTACTGGTGGAGGAGTAACCCCAATATTTAGATCACCTTTTCTAATCCATTGCTTTGAAAATTCTTGCTTAACCTCTTCAACCTTTTCTTTACCTTTCAAGCTAGTACTTTTGTTATCTACCGGTGTACCTTTACTTCTACAGAATTTAGCAATATGGCCAATCTTGTTACATGCATAACAAGTTACATTATTTTTCTGAATAGCTTTCCCATAACCTATGCTGGTTTGTGTTCTGCATTTATTTGATAAATGACCAAATCTTCCACAAACATAACATCTTACATTCATTCTGCAATTTTCAGAGTTATGACCAATTTTGTTGCATTTGGTGCATTGACTGGTGGGAGGATTGATGTTCTGATAATTCCTAGATCTACATTCATTTGCCCTATTACCATATTTATTACAGTTAAAGCATTTTCCATTGAATTTGTAAGTATTAGAGGGTCTTACCGGTTTGCTTTGATCCTGGGTATTTGTAGTACCAGAGCTTTCTCCAACTTCAAATCCAACTCCAGAAGTGTCACCTTTGGGTTTTTTATTCTTCAATAAGGTACCAAGTTCTTCTGAGCTTTTCTTGAATTTTTCTTTGTGTTGATTTGCAGTTTCCAATTCCCTTTCCAAGATCTCTTTTTGTCTCATTAGTTCATTCGAGTCATTTTGAGTATGCATCAGATCTGTCTTCAACATGTCATTTTCATAGCTAAGTCTTGTGTTTTCATTTGCTGCATCACTCAGTCTTCTGGTCAATTCTTCTTCATTCTTCTTTCTGTCCTTAATCTCTTTGCAGAATCTCATAATCATATCCTACATTTCATTTTTTGTTGTCATGATCTCTTGTTTCAATTTGCTTATCATATCATTTAGTGATTCCTTTTCATCATTTTCATTTTGCAATTTTTCACAAAGTTCTCTTCTCTTGTTTCTTGTAATAGTAAGATTTTCTTGAAGTCCCTGAACAATGTCCTAAGCTGCTTTTAAATCATCTTCTAATTTGATATTTTTCAACTTCTCTGCATCATAGTCAGTAAGAGCTCCTTCAAGTTGCTTCATCAGATTTTCCATCTTTACCGGTGTCAAGATCTTCCTCAAGCTGTTAGGCTTTTGAAAATAGAGAACCAAGCTTTGATACCAATTGTTAGGGTTCCCACAGATACTGAGAGGGGGGGTGAATCAGTATCTGACCGGTAATGAAATTTTCTTAAAACTGAATATGCAGAATATAAAGTAACAGTATACCGGTATGCAAGAATTAATGCAAATAACAAAATCAAAAGCATCCACATGAAAAGAACACCATAACACAAGATGTTTAACGAGGAAACCCGGTGTGGGAAAAAACTCGGTGGGATTTGTGACCCACAATATTCACTTACTGGCCAATAAAAGAATATTACTTACAATAGGGGCCTGCACATGTAGGAAGGCCAACTGCCTATAGCTCATTGCTCAATAAGAAGTCAAACTGACTTACAATGAGGATTTACACAAATCCAATATTCTGTACTACTTTACAATAGCATCTTCAATGCCAGATTCAGTACCGGTTCTTGCTCTGTTCTTTACATATACCCTTGACCTACAATTCGCACATTAGGTCTGCCTTATAATTTATTTATTGCTTTCTATCCATATCCTACAAATGTCTACAATGATCTCTTTTATATACAAGAGTCATTTTACAATTTGCCAAGTCAGCTTACAATTTGCCAAGTCAGCTTACAATGATAAACAAAATATTACATATCAAAAATCTTGTCGGCCTCTGTGCTGGTATATATATTTCCTTCTGTGCTGGTGTACATCTTTTGTGCCAGTGCTGGTGTAGATTGATTTTGTTGATGTCGGAGCACTGTTTTGTTTGAGTAAAGCTTTGCCAGTATAATGTCTTGCCGGTGCCATAGGATTGCAAGGTTGCCATCAATGACAAAACCTTCAATCACACACAATATCTCATTGGAGTGTCCATATGCCAACAATATATCCATTATTCTATATCTCATCCTGAATATATTTTAGCTCTGAGAGAATTGTAGCTTTTGAGGCAAAGATATTCCCAAAGCATTCCTTATTCCACCTCTTAACATTTTCTTTAACAAACTTCAACTTTTTGACCACTTTGTACATGGTGTTCCCTTCAATACTGACCTGCCACCATTCCTTGATCTTGCTTTCCATATCTGGGTGTTTAGTCCACATTCTCTCAAATCTATAAGGAAAATGTCTCCTTCTATTCTTAGCCTCTTCCATAAAGGATATAGGATAGTGATCCGATCCTGCTCTTATATGAGCAGATACAGAACATAAGTAAAGATTAAACCAATCTAGGGAGATAAGAGCTCTATCAAGTCTTACCTGAATTAAATTCTTGCTGCTCCTTCTATTAGTCTAGGTAAATTTAACTCCTTGCAACTCCAGGTCATGGAGAGAATTTTTATTGATAAAGTCCATTAAGTCCAATCTACTATCCATATTAGTTTATCTCCCTCCCTTTTTCTTATTTTCCTTCGAAGGGGCATTAAAGTCCTCCATAATCACCCAACTATCTTCAGCAAACCTGTTTCTTAACAAGGTTAGTTTATTCCAAAAATCACTTCTGCCAGTCTAAGTGTTGGGAGAATACAAATTAGTTAAGACCTATGAAGTGCTATCTTTCAGATGCTTAAATCTGATATAGGCCAGATTGTTGTCCTAAATCAACACTTCTCCTTCTACATTGTTTTTGTTCCAAAAAGTAACAATACCTCCTGAGGCACCTTCTGAACTACCACCACTAACTCCTCCATTAGTGAACATCTTCAGACCTTCTACCTTATCTTTTGACATCTTGGTTTCTTGAATCAAAAAAATATCTGGGTTTTTGTCTCTAATCATACTTTTTATTAAATCATGTTTGTGAGGATTATTCAATCCTCAAATATTCCAAGAGATGATATTCATGGTTTTTTAGAAATACCTGCCTCAAAGATGGTTCTTTGAGTCCCATCTACAATATTCTTGCTTTTTTCCATTGTCCTCTTCTTTGCATTTGAATATCTCCCTGGAGAGGTATGCTACGCTCACACATCCCCAAGCCTGCTTCTAGTATTTCTAGTTGATGTGCTATTATTGATATTTTTGTTATTCTTTTTTTTTTTGCTTGATCTTTCTTTTATCCTCCACTGTCTCTTCTTCCTCCTATTTTGACTCACTCTTTCCTAGTGCCTTTTTGATGTCTTCCTCATCTCCCCATTTTGGTTCTTTATCCTCCGAGAAAGTTAGCTTTACCTTAGCTGGAGAGGCTAATGAGATCTCTAACATCCATTGATCTAGGAAATTATCAGGTTGAGCATCTTGGATCCAGTCTATTTCTTTTTCTAATTCAGGTGAATTAGTTACTAAGTCAAAATTGTCTCCTTCCTCTTTATTGTCTTCGGATTGATTATCTCCATTATTCTCATAATTATCTGAATTTTTCTCTATCTTATCCTCTTTTGTTTCCTCATTTTGGTTGCTAACTTGTGATTTTCTTTCTCCATAATCTAAATCCTTGCCATTCTGGTCCTTCTCCTGATGAGATTTTTTTTCATTGTCTCCTTTCTTCGATTCATTTCCCAACTCTTTGATGAACTCTTCCTTTGTCCTACCAACTTGGGACTATTTTTCTTGATCTTGATTATTAAAATCCGAAGCTTTTAAAGAGATGTCTACTTTTTTTCACACTTTAGTTTGGGATTGAGATTTGACCACATTACTTGGACATTTTTTATCCCAGTGCCCTACTTTCTTATAATGAAAGCAAGCAAAAGGGATTGTTTCATAAACACATATCCTGGCATAAATAAGCCTTCTTCTGGATGTCGTGATTGGATCAATAGCAATAATCTCCCCGAAGGCATTGGCTATTCCTGGAAGCACATGTTCCTCTCAATATTCTATTGGGAGCCCAGGTAGCTTTATCCAAACAGAAACTTGGACCAAATTTTTTTTTTCTCTTCCCGCATTAGGGTACCACTTCTAGATGTACATGATATATTTTCCTATCATCTAGGAACCAATGTAGAGGATGTTTATGCAATCCTCCTCACAAGAGAAAGAGAAGGACAGGCAACCTTTGTTCATAGCAACCACATCTACCTGACCTTTCAAGTTCCACTTCCACTTCCTCTTAACAAACCCACGAACGACCTCAATATTCGGTCTCATCCCAAAAAATTTACCAATCAAAGTATTTTCCATTATAGCAATATTGTGGTCTATGATTTGGTCTGGAACAGAAATGGTGAACTTGCCCTGAGATGCATTCGAGGTATTTTTGACTTGGGGCAAGGACGAATTACCTTTAGCTTTGACCCCAAATAGAGAGGACCACTTGCCAATGTGTCCATTTGATCTGGGTCCCCCCTTAAGATCCTCTGAGCATGGTTTCTTGAGATCCCTCCCAGAAGATTATTTTCCTTCCACAGTATCCTTTGAACCACTTGTCGCTTTCTATCCAAGAACTACTTCTGGTTTGCTGCCTCCCAGATTTAAAATTTGAACCTGTTCATTCTTGTTGCCTCCTACTATCTTCTCCTCACATGGTCTTGGACCTCCCCCTAGATCCCTTGAATCCAAAGGAGCATCAGGATCCTTACCACCTGAGCTCTCCCCTTATACAAAACTCTCTGAATCTCCTGCAGCATGCTGTCCCAATGCTGAACCCGAACTCCCGCCCAACAAATTTGAATTTTGGGCCTGACCACTCCGCTTCTCCTCCCTGCTCCCCATTTTTTCATTCCCCATTTTAATTCCTTTTGTTAGTGTGTCTATTTTTGTCAAAAACCAACATGTGGTATTTTGAGTATAATTTTTCCCATTCATCAAATTTTGAAATAAATTACATTTTTTAGAAACTAGAATCGATTCATGTATAAAAAAATTATTTTTGATTTGTTTTCAAAATATTAAGGGGGAGAACGCAAGAATTTCTATTTTTTAAGATGTGTCCACTTTGAAAAATAGTATAAAATCATATATTCATTAAAAAATTAGATGAAAAATTGGGCATAAACTACATGGTCTTAGCTAATTTCTCATTGGAGCAATTTTTGAAATTTTAAAAACAATGGTAATATTTTAGGGGTGCTGAATACCTCAAACAATTGAGAGGGGGTGTAAATCAATTATATATTAAAACATTTAACTTTTCCCACAGAAACAAATTTGATAAACAAATCACAAATTACTTAACCATAAGCAAATATAAACATGAAAGATCATACACATGAAACACTAGATATGACATGGAAAACCTAAGAAGGTAAAAACCATAAAGAATGTTAGTTCTCAATATAAAACACCTGTTATGGTGACACCGGTTAAAATGATTTTTACAAGATGGCTCATTTCCAAAAATGCTCACTGCAGGTGGGCTCACTACCCGACTAAAACTGCTAGAAAAAGAAAGAAGGGCTCACTACCCAGAAGAAGAAGAAAGAAAGAAAGAATCCACCACTAAAGCACACAACTGACTTGTCAAAAGAAACCTTAGGCTCACTACCACTAGTACCAAACAACGTCAACACTCAACCATATTGATCATCTGCAACCAAACATAACTTTGTACAAACCAACATGAGATATATATTCTTTTCAATCCAATTCCTCTATATCTTTCTCTTTTTTATATATATTCCTCATTACAATCATTCTTCATTTATACTAATCTCTGAAATATAGTTTTCAAGTCATCCATGGAGATAAAATAACAAAGTTCAAAATAGGTCTTCACTAAGCATCCCCACAGTGGAAAGGAATGAGAAGTGGACCACACCATGATGCACCAACATGTTATCCAAACATCACAATCACTAGAGCAAAAGATAGAACATACGGGGTTAACTAGACTCAAATTGATCATATCCAAAACTACAACTTTAGGACATATCAACACGTGCCAAATTAAAATAACAAAGATAGAGACATGAATAACATAAATCTAAAATATCATCAACAGAATGGAAATGCAAAGCACTGCAAATTCTGCCAGATTACATCATTACTGCATAGACTTCTGGAACACAACTTACAGACCTTCAAAACATGAGAGAAATATCTCAAGGCAATATCCAACAACATATCAACACATCATGAACATATCTACAACATATCAACAATGCAGAGAAAAACCAAACACTGGAAAAAACTTATTCAATATGTTAACATCAATGACAACCATACTGACACATCAAACATTTTCACATTTGTAAAAATATCCCCCTTTGTCAATGATGTCAACCTTCATCAATGAAAAACACAGATTTCATCTTTCAAATTCTTCCCCTTAGAAAAATGACTATATCTCTCCAAACGTCTCAAACTTCTCAAACTTCTCCCCCTTTCACATCAAGGAAAAAGGTAAGCAACAACTCAGATCGGAATCCACACAGCTCCCCCTAAGAGGAAGCCCCTAAACATTATCCCAAACTAAGATATGCATGAAGTTCCTTGGACTAATGCATTGCTAAATGCACTTAGTTCAAACTAGGAAGGGGTATGACCCCCAACGTCTGTCGGAGATACTCAAAAGTATCTTTGCACAAAAACCTTTGTAAATATATTGAATAGAAATATGCTTAGTTCTGGAATGCAGTACCAGATTCTTAGATATATTGATTGCACTTGTATTATAACACATGATTGAGTTCAGTTCATCAAACATCACACCAATATCCTTCAATGTATGTTTCATCTCGAGTACCTAAGTGCAACATGATGTGGCTACTTCTTTCTTAACCATGCAACTAACCAAAATGCTCCACCACTAGTACCCTTTTTTTTCATCAACACTTCCTGCCCAATCTGCATCAATATAAGCTTTCAGATTGAAGTCTGATCCTCTGGGATACCACTATCTCAAATATTATGTTCCTTTCACATATTTGAATATCCTTTTTACTGCAACAATATGAGATTCCTTTGGTTTTTGCTAAAATTTGGCTACAAGACAAACAACATACATTATATCTGGTCTAGTAGCAAACAAGTATAACAATCCTCCAATCATCGATCTATACTTGCTTGCATCAACTTTAGGAGATTTATCATCATTAGTCAACTTACTTCTGGTAGTCATAGGAGTACATACCGATTTGGAATTATCCAATCCAAACTTCCTCAATATCTCTCTAATATACTTTGACAAAGAAATGAAAATACCTTTACTATTTTGATTCACTTGCAATCCAAGAAAGAAATTTAACTCACCAATCATAGACATTTCAAATTCCTTTTGCATTTCACTAGCAAATTTCTTGCACATGCCATCATTACCTCCAATGATTATATCATCCACATACACAACAACAATTAGGATCTTACTTGAATCAACTTTAAAGTAAATATTATTGTTAGCAAACCCTTTTTGAAAACCTTGATTCTATAGTTACTTTTCTAATCTTACATACCAAGCTCTAGGCGCTTTATTCAACCCATACAACACTTTCTTCAATCTACAAACAACATTCAGATCATCTGATAACTTGAATCCTTCTAGTTGTTCATTGTAAACTTCTTTTAATTCTCCATTCAGAAATTTTGATTTCACATCCATTTGATAAACTTTGAAATCCTTAAATCCTACAAAAGCTAAATTCATCCTGACAGCCTCCATTCTAGCAATAGGAGTGTATGTTTCTTCAAAATAAATTCCTTCAACCTATATGTATCCTTTGCATAACAACCTTTCTTTGTTTGTCACTACATGACCATCTTCATCCATATTATTCTGAATACCCATTTTGTTCCAATAACATTCTTATCTTCCAGTCTAGGGACTAGTTCCCAAGTTTGATTCTTCTCAATTTGATCCAGTTCTTCCTTCTTAGCCTTTATCCAATTATAATATTTAAAAGATTCTTCAACTATCTTAGGTTTAACTTCAAAAAGAAAACATACAAGAGATTGTTCTTCAACAACTTTGCTTCTTGTAATAACTCTATTTAATCTCCTATAATTTGATTCTCAAAATGATTTTTTTGCACATACCGCAGGGTTTTGATAGAGTTGTCGAAGCTACCCAAATTTATTTCTTCTTTTCTTCATCCCTGTTCTTCTCTTCTTCTCTGCTTGTAGGCTCATCAAATTCATAACCTGCTTGTATACTAGTTTCTATTGAAATGTTTTCATCAACCTTCACATTTGCACTTTCAACGATTTTGTTCAACCTCTTGTTATAACATCTGGTAAGCTTTTCTCTTTTTAGAGTAACCCATAAATATACCTTCATCATCTCTACTATAAAAATTTCCAAGATTTCCTTCATCTCTCCGTATATAGCACTTACTTCCAAAAACTTTGAAATACCTTACTGAGGGAATTCTTCCATGCCATAACTCATATGATGTCTTTCCATACTTCTTTCTGATAGAACTCTATCAAGGGTATATACATTAGTATGCATTGCTTCTCTCCTATACATTTTCAATATATTTTCTTCTTTGATCGTAGTTCTTGCCACCTCTTGAATAGTGCTATTCATTCTTTCAACTACTCCATTCTGCTGAGGTGTCTGTGGAGTAGATAAGTGTCTTCTAATTCCATATTTCTCACAAAAAGTATCAAATTAATCAAAAATAAATTATCCTCCTCTATTAGATCTTAAACATTTAATCCTTCTATCAACTTCATTCTCAACTCTAGCTTTGAATATCTTGAACTTTTCCAATGCCTCTGATTTTTCTCTTAGAAATGTAGTCCATCATTCTAGAATGATAATCTATTAAGAGCATGAAATTCCTCTCACCTTGTAGACTCCTTATTCTATTTGTACTGCAAAGATCTGTGTGTACCAAATCCAATAATATGGTAGAAGATTGTTCTTTTCCTCTGAATGTTCCTTTTGTCTACTTTCCCACTTGACATTCTTTGCAAATATTGTTACCTGGTTTAGCCAATCTTGGTAAATCTCTCATAGCTCTTGTCATGCTAATCTTCACAAAATTATCAAAATTAATGTGACACATCCTGTGGTGTCATAGCCAACTTCCATTGATCTGAGATAATAAGCAATGTCTAGTAGCATCTTCCAGTTGATACATATTTCCTCCTATCTTTTTCCCCGCAACAATAACAATTCTAGATATCTTTTGAATCTCATAGCCACCATCCTGGAAAATAGCATTGTAACCATTTTTGCACATCTGTCCAACACTCAAGAGATTATGATGTAATCCTTTTACATAGTAAACATTGTCAATGTTATGACTTCCATCAAAAGTAATGGAACCAATTCCAACAATCTAAGCAATCTGATCATCTCCAAATCTAACAGAACCACCATCATACTTTTCAACCTTTACAAAATTACTTTTATCACTGATCATATGATTTGAACATCAACTATCAATCAACCATTCATTTCTATCTCTTCTAACATGCAATGTTGAAGCAACAGTCTCAACAACCTTAGAGTTATTATTAGACTTAGGTCCACCCTTTTCTAGAAGGAATAAACAATCACCATCCTCATAATCTAACTCATCACTTGAAATACTAAAATCATCTCTAACATAGTAGGATTTCTTATTTAATTTTCCTTTGTTTTCCTTAAATTTTTGTTTTGATCCTCTTTCTCTTCATCTAGATGCATACTGACCAATATTTCCATACTTAAAAACATTTAAGGGGTAACATACCTTTATACTTGTTGGTTCCTCTCTTCAAATTTCTCACAAAGTTCACTTCCATTTCATCCAATATCTCATCATCTGAATTTTCATTTGTTTCCTTTGATGCTTTAAATGTTGTCACTATTTTTACTTTATCTTTACCAAACTTTTTCGTCTTGAATGTTGTTAAGGTGCCATACAACTATTCTTTGGTAAACTTTGATGGATCATAAGTTTCTTCAATAGTTGAAATCTTGTCATTGTAACATTCTAATAAAGTCCTCATGATATTTTCTATCACATTCTTATAATCCAAGGTACCACCAGGATCTCTGATCTCATTCATTGCACTATCAACCTTTTGAAAATAGCTTGGTATATCTTCACCTTCTTCCATTCTCAAATTATCATATCTACCTTTAGTAGTATACATCTTAGCTATCTTAACTCTATCATTTCCCTCAATCTTTCCCAGACTTCATAAGCGGTATCTAACGCAACAACCTTCACCAATTCAGTTTTAGATAATTCACTAAAGGTAGCATACCTTTCTTGCTCATTCTCTTCATAGGCTTCAATCTCATCCAGTGTAGTAGGTTCATTCTCTGGTTGCACATACTTATTCTCCACATCTTTCCAAGTCTTGTAACTCAGCGAAATCAAATATCCTCGCATCTTCACTCTCTAGAAACTATAGTCGGATCCTTCAAAAGTAGGAATAGTTAATTTATGCACCATCAGATCTCCTCGAGCGGTTAGTCTCACTTTCTAGGAACCAAATCTCTGATACCAATCGTTGAATATCCCATACAACTAAGAAGGGGGAGGTGAATCAGTTGTACATTAAAACATTTATCTTTTCCCATACAAATAGATCCAACAAACAAATCTCAAATTACTTAACCATAAGCATATATAAACATGAAATATCATACACATGAAACACCAGAAATGAAGTGGAAAACCCAAGAAGGGAAAAACCATATAGAATGTTAGTTATCAATATAAAAACACTAGTTAGGGTCACATCAGTTAAGGTGATTTTTACAAGATGGCTCACTTCCAAAAATGCTCATTGCAGGTGGGCTCACTACCTATCCAAAACCGCCAGAAAAAGAAAGAAGGGCTCACTACACAAAAGAAGAAGAAGAAAAGAAAGAATCCACCACTGAATCACACAACTGACTTGTCAAAAGAAACCTTAGGCTCACTGCCATCGATACAAAACAACATAAACACTCAACAATACTGATCATCCGCAAATAAACATAAGTTCGCACAAACCAATAGGAGATAGATCTTATTTTCAATCAAATTCCTCTATAACTTTATATCTTTTCTTTTATGTATTCCTCATTATAATCATTCTTCATTTATAATGATCTCTAAAATATAATTTTCAAGTCGGCTAAAGAGATAAAGAAACACAATTCAAAATAGGTCTTCACTAAGAATTCCCACGATGGAAAGGAATGAGAAGTGGACCACACCACGATGCACCAACACATTATCCAAACACCACAATCCTTGGAGCAAAAGATAGAATATCCGAGGTTAATCAGACTCAAATTGATCATATCCAAAATCACAACTCCAAAGCATACCAACACATGTTGAATTAGAATAACGAAGATAGACACATGAATAACATAAATCTGAAATCTCATCAACCGAATGGAAATGCAGAGAAATGTTGAGCATTGCAACTTCTGCCAAAAAACATCATTAGTGCATAGAATTATAAAACATGACTTTCGGACCTCCAAAACATGATAGAAATATCTCAAGGCAATATCCAAAAACATATCAAAACATCATGAACACATTTGCAACATATCGACAATGCGGAGCAAAACTAAACACCGAAAACACATAATTAGTATGTTGACATCAATGAAAACCATACTGACACATCAAACATCTTCACATTTGCAACAAGGGGGACCACAACATATGTTATTTTATGTTTTTTTTAATAAAATTAGGACCACTTTGTTTGGTCCCCCTATTTCAAACCCTTAATCTTTGACCATTTAAAAAAATAATAGCTTAAAAAGTATATTCAGAGCACTATAACTCTTATTCTTATTGCCAACTTTTAAGTGTAACTATCTTTAATTTCTTATATAAGTTCAAACTTTACTAATTTAAAATAAAATGTGTCATCTTAAGACCCCCTTTTGGTATCATAGATTGGTGCATATACCCCCATTGGTAAAAAATAAATTCAAACCATGATTATCAAGTTAAAGGGTTAGGCCTACATGAACAAGGTATATTAGAAACCCTTCATATCAAATAAAATCCAAATTATCATGGTCTTGGATACATATCTCACTCTTAAGACATTGCCATCCTTGCTAAAACGCACATTCCTCTATATAAATCCAAGTATACACATTCTCCATCCCCCAAATCCATTTTTGGTCCTTACATTCTAAAATCAAAGCCTTCATCCCTCCATCCACTCTTCATACCACACATAGCTCACAATCCATTTACTCTCATAAATAAAGATCAACAAAAGTACACATCCTATAAACCTTCCAATCATCCAGAATACCTTCGTATCACTCTTATCCATTCATGAATCCAAGCATAAAATCCGAAAGTCCAAAAATCTGCATACATTCAAAGATCAATATGTCCCATCTAAAAATACATGTAAAAACAAAGTGTAGAACACAAGATGCCACTAAGAGGGGAGGTGAATCAGTGTTTTCCAAACTTAACCCTTTTTAATCCTAAAAGTGTGTACCAGTTAGCAGATCTAACACAAGGTGAATATACTGGTGAGATAGGGAGAAGACCAAAATACGAGCACACACAAAAGGCACATCACATAACACCGGATATACGAGGAAAACCCAACATGGGAAAAACCTCAATGAGAAATGTTGTTGGAGTCTACTGCTCCAATCCAGCCTCACAATAAACACTTGTATTACAAATTTTAGGGCACCAACCCAAGGAGCACCAACCCCTGCACTGAGCTCCAACTCAGTGATTACAATGTTTGTAAACAATACAAAAGTAATACCTTGGTTACAAATGAATTTTGGAACCTCTCACAATCAAACCACTCTCCTAGTCTTCCTCTTCTCTATTTTGTGTCAGTTCTTTGCTCACTCAAATCCACTACTTCTTGCCACCACTTGTACTCTTCACTATGTCGGTTTTGTTCATTCTAATCACTATCAGTTCTCAGCTTACCGTTCAATCCTTTCTCTAATCTTGCCTTGCTGGATCTTCATTAATTCTCACACTGCGTTGCTTCCCTCTTTGTTGCCTTCTTACCAGTTGAAACACTATGGGTTCACTTGACTACTACAATCTTTAACATCTTGCTGGTCACTCTGACCTTACCAGTTAAGCCTCTACTAAACCCTCTTACCAGTTACACCTTCAAACACTTAGTCACTATGATCTTTGATGAAATCTTTGACTGGTTGTCTCTCTGCTACACTTTCACACTCTGGTCTTCAATATCCAACACCTAATCATCTGGCAACATGAAATCAAATATGATCTCTGGTCTGCATATTTATATGTGAGGTTTCCTGCCAAGGTGGACATTCAAACTTGGCATGCTAGGGTTCCTTCACCAACCACGAGGCATATTAGATTGGATTGGATCTAGTTCCAGAGATTGACCACCTGCAATAGATCACTCAACTCCACCAATCTCGTTGCTTCCAATACACATTTGCTATATTTATCAAACATGACTTGTTGTTCAGTATGCACTTTTCAATCATGATGAATGATCTCACATCTTCACCTACTTAGATCTTCACTTAGACACTTTGCATCGATCGTGATGTCAATAAATCAAATCACTATCCTCTTATCCCTCTTGAGCCACAAACCCCTGCAATCGACCCATGATATTCGGGGTCTTCATTTAATGTTGAATGACTCATCAACTAACTCTTTGAAACACACTTCACCGACCACTACATGCATGACACCTGTGTCCTACGTGTCATTATCATCGACATCCCCCTCTGCTCAGGCCACTATGTCGGTTTAAGCTTAGCCACCGATCAAAATACTACCGGTGTTCATCTACTGGTTTATCTTACCTTGTTGATTATACACTAATTGGTCACAAATCTTTCTACTCATAGCATGTATCGAGAGTGATTCATCATGTTCATCTCCATCCGACAAGAGCTCTTCACTTATCACTTTGTCATCTTTATCAGTGGACACCTATACCGGTAATATCTCCTTCTTGTATACTGGTAACATACCATGCCCACCGGTGACACCAAACTCCATTTGCATTCTGGTAACATCCTTGATGATTCCATGCCATCAATCTCCAACTGATATGCACCAACCTACATCTACATTATAGTTGACATCAACATCCTGGAGTAAATCTATGATTGCAGATGCAAACACTTTCCTTATTCATCAGCTTGATTCTCATCTCAACCGGTTTGCCAAAGTGACAAACACATTACAACTTGCTCTTCCTCTTTTGTCCTGATATCTTATCATGCTTACTCTTTTTGATCCATTGCACATCTCTGGTTTCACATGCTGGAGGCTTCCTCATGTTCCACTTAGGTCATCCGATATAAGCCTTCAATCACCTGCCTTCAACTTCTTTGATTGTCTTATCTCAGAGGGTTATGATGCATTCCATGCATGTTGAGAGATAAGATGAGTATGACCACTTACTGGTGGAAGTGGATCCTTGTCATTTGTTGACCAATGACTGGTGGGAACTAGTTGTCATTAAATAAGGCTCAGTCTGCTTCTGGTGTTGCACCAATGTGACTTCTTTGTTTGAGCAGACACAACTTCAACCTGACATATATTCGGTTGAGCACACACATTGTCAGTCATATCTTCATCTTGTGATACCATCTTCATCCAGTGGGAATCCTATTGTTTCACATCCCAACATCCAACTGCATACCGGTTGTCTGCACATTCTTTATGGATCCTCCTTGCTTTCTTACCGGTTGGCAACCATATACTGCCAACACATCACTCACCGATTGGCATTACCATAATGACAATTGTCTCCAATACCTATTCACTGGTTAACATCACAACTTATGTGTCTAACACAAGACAACACTAACATATGTACCGGTGACTCCAAAGACTGGTTGCCATCCCATACTTACCAGTGACAAGTTGTACCGGTAACATGCTATACTAGTTGACATCAATGACACTATTACTGGTTGACATCAATGACAACACAATTCCAACAATCTCACCCTTTGGCATTGATGTCAACACATGTAGTGTCCAGTATACTACATAATTTCTCCCCCCCTTTGACAACAATGGCAAAGGGTATTGACAGAGCTTTCTACTGGTTTCTTCTCCTCCTTTGACCATTTACTTTGCATCCTCTCAATCAACAACACTTAAGATAGAGGGCTCAGACACCAACTGACACCAATTCTCTACTACCAAGTGTATATACAAATTTGATACCAATTGTATATACCAGTCTGATATCAATTGTTGACAAGTGTGTCAGTGAGTTTCACTTACATGTCGGTCAGATTGCATCTTCTCCCCTTTGATATGCAGAAGGTTATTTTGATGCCATTTTGCTGATACCAATTGTAGATGTCGATGTTGATACCAATCTGATATCACATGAATATTCTCCCCCACTCTCCCTTGTTGCAAACAACTCTCTCGGTGGTCCAATTGTGATTTTAATTAAGTACAAATTGAATATACATTGAAAGACCTCACAAACAAGGATTTATGAGCACATCCCGAAGTCTCAAACATATCGGTACAACCATAGACACTTGATCTCCCCATGTGTTCAGTATATCTGATACCAATAAGAAGATATGGTTGTGAGCTCCTCTTGAACCACAAATCTCAGGTCTTCATTATCTGACAGGTTCTAAATAGGGACTCCAATCTGCACCTTATATTGGTTGATCTTGATGGTATGATGAAAGAATAAGTATCCGATAGATTACTAAGAGGGGGGGGGGGGTAAATCAGTAAACTAAAAAACTAATACAAACTTCCCAATCTCAAATTCAAACTCTCAAAGTAAACTTTTACTATCAAGATCAATACTCATATGAATACTCAACATCAACTGGTTAACTATTATAACAACTTAATAGTAAACAACTTCAATCTTGTAAACATAAAAATGCTTAGTCATATATCAACATGCTTCATCTCTCAATGCTTCTAGTTATCATGCCTTATCAGAAATTAATCAAATCAACAAATAAGATCATAATCACAAAAACATTCATCAATTGACACAAATGTTTATACGTGGAAAACCCAAATAGGTAAAAACCATAGTGAGATGAGACTCACAAGGATAGCTATCTAAACTCCTCTGAAGTTCACCCTATTAGGAGCCAAGCATGTTAAAGATTTTACAATAAGTCATGTTAAGAACTAATCCTGTTAGGAATCACCCAGTTAAGGGATTTACAAAATGCCTTGATGAAAAGTAAATACCCCATTAGGAGTAACCTCGATAGAGGATTTGAGAATCCAAACTAATGGATCACCTTGTTAGAGGATTTCAGAAGTAACCAAGCTTGTTAGAGCTTACCCGATTAGGGGACATCAATTTTGTTGTAATTGTTAGAAAACTATAGGTTTTCTTGATCTGTCTGAATAGCACTACATTTTCTTGATCAGATCCTTTTAAGCTTCAATCTGCTTTTACTCAAACTGTAGATCCATTCTCCGGTTAGGCAACCACACACTCACTAATTTCAGCCAACAACTTTACAAACAACTTCATCAACCTTAAATACAAATCAATTAGGTCGGTAACACAACAAAAACCTAATTCTCTCATAGAGATTACAAACAAATTGGTTCAAGTGTGACAGTTGGATTTACATAGCAATTTATACACATTCTTCAAGAAAATTCCAACCGCTCCATGATCACCGCTTCATCGGACTTGTAACTCATCACTCGCTATGCATTAGATGCAATCCACTTTGCTAATTCCCTAGACAATCAAACAAATGAACAAACGTGCCAAAACAATCTTAAGTCATCCTCATACAATGATCACACGTGTCACTATCATTACCACTCATCATTAGATCTTAAACCAACAAACTCGATCGATTAGGGTTTAACAAAAACAACTGGTAGGGTTTACCAATTACATTGCATAGAAAGGGTTTAACCTTATACACTGGTTTACCGGTTCAACTCACAAACTTACATACCGGTTTACAACATCTTCCTCAAAGCTCTTCCTATCGGTAACAAGACAATATCAATAACAACAATAATATCAGCAATATCATAAATATCATTATTGGTTCAATTGACATCAATGACAATATAACATATCATTAATGCAATCTTCATGCAAATGCCAATAGATTTGAGTATATGTGGTATGTTGATGGTTTTCCACTTCTATGGTATCCATCACAACTTGTGGTGTGGTCTTACTTGACCACAATTCCAAGACACCTCAATATCATGTCAACAAACAAGCTAGTTAAATAAAAAAGATGTATGCATATAAGATCAACTACTAGACCACCACATTGTCATTCAAGACATTTCCAATATCACCTGAGACAAAATTTTATCAATCCAAGCCACAAGAGTCACAACACTAATCTCGGAACACATTGACTCACATACTTTGCAATACCAGTCAATATCCATACCAATAACATACTGCTCATATTGGCTTACTATCTCCACTGGGACACCTTCTAATCTCAGTCCTCTTATGTCAAGTGTCTCTGATCCCAGTTGTAGTTTGTTCATTTGACACTAGCAAAAGTGATCCTTCTTACATGTGTATATGTGTAGCCAAGGCAAAAACTACACATATTGTCATCTCATCTTCTTCCTTGTACCGGTAGCAGCTTATCCTTCCATTTATCCATTTCAACTATGGGGGTGAATGATGTGATCAATATGTAACTCCCCCTGAGTTATGAATCTCCTTTAATCCTTAGGAGATATCACCTATGCATTGGATGCACAATATTGGTCCATGGTTCTATTTTCTTGCTTCTTCCTCCATACCTTCTTGATCTCCCTTTTCTTATTTGCAGTCTTTGGAGCAGGTCTTACCTTCTTTTGTTGATTGGTCCTTGCTCTACCAGATTCTCCAACATGATCAGAGGCATTTTTGTAGAAGCAGACTGTGTTCATACCAAACACATGTGGAGGACCTTCTATCAAACCGGTTTGATCTTCTTCTCCTGATCATGTTGTTGTAACCGACTACCAGAACCGGTGGATTTCTTGATCCTACAGGGGCACTTCTCCTTTGGTTCCATGTACGTCTTTGACTCATATACATTTTGTCGTCTCTTCCATGCTAACCATAGTTGTTGCACTGATTGTCATGTCATTGCAAGTTCTTCTTTCTACAATCATGACTTTTATGGCCAAAACCATTGCATCTTTGACAAACTAAATTGCCATTCCTAGGAAAAACATTTTGTCTATTCCTAGATCTCATTTTGCATTCATCTTCCCTATGACCATAATCCTTGCATGAAAAACAATAACCGGAAAAGGAGGGCTTACAACTTAAAAATTTATTTTTCCAAGCATGAGGTGATCTTATCGGCTTGGTTTCTCCATTTTTACTTCTTTTGGAATTGTTCTTGGGAACATCAACATCTCTTTGTCTTCCATTGACAGAAGGTCTTCTAAGTTGTCTTCTTATGTTCTGATTTCTGATGAAGCCTTCTTCTCTTAGCTTTCCTTTCCCTTTAGGATCAACATTAGTCCTTCTTGTAGCACCAGTCTTCATCCTTATATCTTCACTGGTCGTAGTTAGGTCAACCTTCTTCCTTGGAGCATTCCTGATTGTGAAGGTTTGTCTCTTGTTGTTTCCATTTGAGGAGACAAACTGAATGTCCTTGGGGGGGACATCCTTTCTTGTGGAGCATTCACCGGCAGCAAGACCTAATCCTCCGGTATCCTTGGAGTGTTTTTGTTTATTCAACATTTTATCCAAGGCATCACTACTACCATCAAACCGGATCCTCACCTTGAGCTCATCTTGGAACTTTTCCAACTCCACTGACATCTTTGTGATTTCATCCTTCAGATTCTAACACTCTTTGCCTTTTGTTTCCACTTCTAGCTCTAGCTCCTCACATCTTCTCTCCTGAGCATCAAAGACTAATTTTGATTCATCACTCATTCCTTTGGCTTCTTCTAGTTGAGTTGTCAACATGTAGATATTCTTATCTGACTCTTCAAGACATGTTCTCAACTGGTTGCATTCTTCATGAATTGAAATTTTGTAATTCTTAAATTCATTTCTAACATTTTTCAGCTCATCTAGGGCACTTACCAGCTCTCTTTCAAGATCAACTTGAGCTTCATCATCTTCTTCATCTTCACCATCACTGCCAAACACATCTTGCTGGTAGGATTGATCTGCATGATCACTTTCTTATGTGTTCATTTTTCTTGGTGTCTCATGAGCCATGAAGAGATGGGTTTATTCTTCATCATTGTTGTAGTAGCTGATTGATCTATCTTCATCATCTGCGCATGTGTTTTTTCTATTGTTCTTATTGCTTCCACAAACCGATTCTGTAGGGTAGGCTCAATTCCATAGAGCTTCTTCAGTCTATCCCACAAACTCTTTTTCGATTTGCATCTATCCACCTATGAAGAAACATCATCGGATAGCCCACTGAGTATAGCCTTCATTGCTTCATCATTGCATTCATATCTTATTTCTACCTCAGGATCAGTGGGAGGACCGACAGGGCTAGAGAGACTATTTACAACTAACATCCAAACATCATAGCCTAAAGAGGACAGGTAGACTTCTATTCTCCAACTCCATAAAAAATAGTTTGACCCATTAAACACTGGAGTGGGGATTGACTCAAATCTAACCAATGTGTTCTTGGATCGAAATCTACCCAAGCTAGAGAAATCTTATCTAACCAAGAACTTGGGGCTCTGATACCAATTGTAGAACACAAGATGCCATTGAGAGGGGGGTGAATCAGTGGTTTCCAAACTTAACCCTTTTTAATCCTAAAAGTGTGTATCGGTTAGTAGATCTAACACAAGGTGAATAACACTAGATATATGAGGAAAAACCAACATGGGAAAAACCTCGATGAGAAATGCTACTGGAGTCTACTGCTCCAATCCAACCTCACAATAAACACTTGTATTACAAAATTTAGGGCAACAACTCAAGGAGCACCAACCCCTGCACCGAGCTCCAACTCAATGATTACATTGTTTGTTAACAATACAAAAGTAATACCCCAGTTACAAATCAATTATGTAACCTCTCACAATCAAATCAATCTATCGGTTCAACTCTTCTCAACCGGTCTTCCTCTGCTCTATTCTATGTCAGTTCGCTACTCACTCAGATCCACTATTGCTTGCCACCATTGATACTCTTCACTCTGTTGGTTTTGTTCACTCTGATCACTACCGGTTCTCAGCTTACCGGTCAAGCCCTACTCTAATCTTTCCTTGCCGGATCTTCACTGATTCTCACACTGCACTGCTTCCCTCTTTGTTGCCTTCTTACCGGTAGGAACACTAGCGGTTCACTTGACTGTTATAATATTTAGCAGCTTGTTGGTCACTCTGACCTTACCGGTTAAGCCTTCGCTAAATCCTCTTACCAGTTATACCTTCCAACACTCAGTCACTATGATCTTCGATGAACTCTCTGACTGGTTGGCTCTTTGTTGCACTTTCACACCCTTCTCTTCAATATCCGACACCTAATCATCTGGCAACATCAAATCAAATATGATCTTTGGTCTGCATATTTATATGTCAGGTTTCCTACCAAGGTGGACATTCAAACTTGGCGTGCTAGGGTTCCTTCATCAACCACGAAGCGTATAAGATCGGATCAGTTCTAGTTCCAAAGATTGACCACCTACAATAGATCACTTAACTCTGCCAATCTCATTGCTTCCAATACATGTTTTCTATATTTAACAAACACAACTTGTTTGTCAGTCTGCACTTGTTAATCATGATGAATGATCTCACATCTTCACCTACTTTGATCTACACTTAGACACTCTGCATTGATCACGATGCCAATGAATCAGATATCTATCCTTCGATCTATCTTGACCGCAAACCCTTGCAATTGACCCGTGATATTTCACTAGTACATTCGGGGCTAATTTCTGACGGCCAATTGTCAGAATTGTGACTACTTTTTGTCAGACTGCCGACAAAAGTAGTCGTCAAAAACTCATCGTTGGACTTGTCGACGATGCCTCTGACCATTGGAAGTATGATGACCCCATGGACTCTATCGATGGCGGGAATGATCACTCTTCCGGTCAAAAAAATCTTCGGACATACAGCATCCTCATCGGATGTTTGTTTAGATTGCATCGGAATATCGACAGAAGTCCGAAACTTTGCACCGATGGGAATGTTGTTTGTTCGACGCTTTTATCGCCGATCCATTAATATGCATCGACGACCGTCTGACAAGGAAGTGTTGTCAGACATACAACATCCTCGTTGGATGTTTGTGTAGTTTGAGTCAAAATTTTGATGGATTCCAGAAACTTTGCACCGACAAGAACGTTGTTGGTCTGACGATTCCCTCATGGGTGAAAAGCTTAGTCTCCGTCGTAATTCCGATGAACACTTATTTAAAAATAAATAAATTATTATTATCTAGATGTAAAGCACACCTCATTTATATGTACAACGGATGATATTCTATCCCCATCAACTACCAATAAGGGGGATAGTTTTGAAGCTAATATGAGGTGCACTGGTTTCAAGCTAATATGATTAGGCGCACCATGGTTGATATGGTCCAACTCCTAAGAGGACTGTATGAACCACTGAGTACTGGTAAACCTATTAAAAATGGTGTTGATAGGGAATTAGCTAACCCAAATACAAGAGCCTTTAAAGCCAATCAGGGAGATGAAAAGACTTTATCTACCTTATCTAAGCTAGTTGTTCTTGGGAGCTACCAAAACTTATCTACTATATATATACATGAAATGAATTTATCTACTATATATACACATATTTCTTATAAGTATATCCTAAATTGATAACCTCATATAAAGTGTCATCCTATGTCAATACATGACATATACCTATTGAATGACATGTATATATCTCATACTAAGTAGTCACTCATTATTATATATTCAACATATATTCAAAGATGATAATCATGCATTCCGAACTACATGAATATCATCTTTAATAAAATAAATCACATGTACAAGGTTATTGGGTTGACCGAGTCCAATAGCAAAGTGCAATAGGTAAAGATAGTGTATATATATCTCATACTAAGTAGTCACTCATTATTATATATTCAACATACATTCAAAGACAATAATCATGCATTTCAGACTACATGAATATCCTCTTTAATAAAATAAATCACATGTACAAGGTTATTGGGTTGATCGAGTCCAATAGCAAAGTACAATAGGTAAAGATAGTACTAAAAATAATGTTGCTAGCATCTTAAAAGAAAGCATAAATGCATTATGACCACCCACAAAACACTTGATATAAAATAGTTCCAACCTTTCTTTTGTTTAAGTAACTAGGGTATTTGAATTTAAATTTTGGTATAAAAAAATAAAATTTTAAAGGTCATCTCTCCCCCTGCATAGTTCAACATGCCCACATGTTTACTCCTAAAAAATTTCAACTCATTTAGATATCTTATTTTCTAGTTATGAAATTGATCTTGGGACCTATGGGTTATGGGCCCATAATATACTTAAGTGAAGTTAGCATAAACCATATCAATTATGTTCAATTACATCAATCTCCACTTGGAGTGTTTAATATACATATCATCAATGATTACAATGCTTATTTCAATATACATTTGAATTGTAACTTGCAAGAATAGATGAAAGAGAAAGAACATGTGTTGAGGGAGGTGGAAGTGCTCTTCGAGGTGATCACGAATTGATTCCATCGGTCCCCAATGGTGGTTTTCAGTGCCACCCGACCATGTGGAACCCTTAGGTCCACCCCATCGTGCTTGTGGAGATAGTTCCAAATAGTCAATCAAAGTATACAAGGGGGATGATAGGCTCACACATGCCATACATGATGCATACATGACACAAGTAATGGAACAATATAGTGCAACATTAGTAGAGAAGGATGATACCAAGTCATGAATCCACATAGGGTCACTACTTTAAAACTACACAAGGCATTAGATTCTAGAGTGCAGTGGAGGAAGTGTCATCGTATGTCTCTTTGCACAAGTCCCAACGCTCCATCTATGGGCTTGCCTTTCATTGTATGTGCTCATGGGGATGAACCATATGGAACCAAGTATTCTCTCATATGGATGAGAATGACAATCACACAATCCCTATGCTACATGAGTGGGTATGTCTCTTTGCACAAGTCCCAACGCTCAATGTGAAGGCTTTTATCGTATGTGCTACATGGGGACGTACCATATGGAACCAAGCATTCTCTCATGTGAATGAGAAAAATGATCACATAATCCTTGTGTGAGTGGGCATGCCTCTTCGCACAAGTCCCAACGCTCCATGTGCAAGCATGCCTTCCCAAAACACCCTTGGTGTTGTGATAGCCCTCAAGGCATGCTCAAGGAACTAATTTTCTTGTTATTTGTTTTAACCCAAGTCTATTGTTATGTTATCACTTGATTACAAAAAATCCCCAAACATGAATGCCAAGCGTACCACTTTTAGATGAGGGACATGAGTGGGAGCCACTCATTAGTCTCACTCTAGGACCAAGCTCATGCCATATCTAAATGCAAGACATCTCAAATACATCAAATTGTCTCAATTGCAAAATTCCATTTTCATACATAGGAAAGACATACTCAATTGGGCACAACACCAAGAGAACAGATCCCAATTGATCCCTTATCAAAATTCACATATATGTTATCATGATTCCATAATAGAATATCATCTCAAAATCATCAAATACCACTTTTCAATAGTTCCCAAGTTTGGACCAAAAACCAGCCATGAGGCCAATTACCATTGTTGAATGAATGAATGAAAGATTTTAATGATGTCCATGAGACTAAATAGTCTATGGGACCAAGACAAACACCCTTAACTGATGGACCTCAAAAACCCTGAAATTTCAAAGTGCATACAATGAAAATGCAAGATTAGCCTTTTGATTCTAATCAACTCAACAATACAATACTCCCTCGATTTGTCATTTCAACATCCCAAATAGAATTGAACAGCATAACCTCATATATACTCGTAATTTCCAATTTTGGTTCATACAAATCATATAACCATCCAAATGGAGAGATTTAAATTGGAAGAATACTTGAATTCACTCAACAATTCATTTTCAACAAACTAAAATCAATTCAATTGAAAAACAAAGGAGGAATTTGAGTTCCTACCTCAAACTTGACCAAATCTTCAAATTGACAATGTAATTGAACATAATTGAGATGAGACATGAGTTTCTTAAGTGAAGTTACCCATAAACTATGTACAATTGTTTGAATTGTTTTAGCATAAACCACAATGAATCTACACCTATAGTCCAAAGTAATCTAGCGAGGCATGCTATCTAAAATCCAAAATCATGAGTATTGGATCCAAGAGTATAGCACAAAAATTTGATTATAGAAATCTATTATACATAATATATCAAAGCAATTTGCAGCCATATCTATTTAAGAACAGTTCAACATATAAACTCTTATCTTTATTTTTTTTGGTAAGCATTATCAGCTATAATGAATATATAGTACTGTAAAGAATTCTTTATTGTTCATTATACAAATGGGGATATGTATAATATGGTATCGTTATATATATTTAATTGTAATAGATAAGATTTGAAAAATATGTTTTATGTTTATATGTATTTATTCAAATAACTGATCTTTTGTCATTGAAATGTAAGGATATATACCACTTTATTACTATTGAAAATTACTAAATGAGAATTAAAACAAAATAAATCTAGGATATGGAACAAAATTTTCTTAAGGTTTGACAATGGATGTATCCCTCAAATAAATCACAAAATTAACTATATAGATCAATATCTTACTTGAGATCACATAGAGAAAGCTTATTGATTGACTATGAACATGTTACCTTAGGATGAGCTTAGATATGAATTTGGAGTTATCAAAGCAATGTTAACAACATGTATCAGACATCTGGGATAGTAGCATAGAGAAAGTGGAATATAAGATAGGTGAGAGTGAAGTGCCTTGGATGGAATGTTGTAAGAGATGTGTGGGACCCTTGCACACCCCATATAAGAATTTAGAAGCCATAAAAAAGTGCCATATACCAAATATTAATGACTGTCCTAAGGGTACCAATTGTGACACTCACAAGTTTACCAATGATACTGCCTACTCAAACAAGTTGTGTTTGGAAACCCCACTAGGTGTGTATATGTAATGGTAATGAAATATCCTAAGAGTAGCCCTTACACCAGTATGCACAAACCTTGGTGTCACAACGGTGTTGGTGTGGCCTTGGGCCAATGGTGGTTGACTGTTACAATTAGGACAATGATCTCAAACACAATTTACGGTGTTTATAACTCTAATGTCCCAATCTACTTGTATATATTTTCACAAAACAATTAACAACCCAACCATAGCTATTAATAAGATTTCCCCATAAAATGCATGCAAAATGTATCATCATTGATAGGATAACTGACTTGCATTTAGTAAGAGACCTCAATGAGTGGAGTTTCGTGTTGAAAAGAGTACTTGCAATAAAGATATTGAAATCAACGAGACATTATGCATTCAAAAATCCACAAGGAAGATCTAATATTTATGAATGAAATTGCAAATCAATTTAAGTTACATGTTTGATATCTTACTTATATCATGGCAACATAAAATGTATGTATGCACTCAACATACCTCTTTGCTTGTTTATTTGAGAATGTTGCTAGGAATTAATAGGTGAATGATACATTGATCTACACATGAATCACTTGTACTTTCCCGATACTTTCATCCCTTGGTCAAGGCCATGTACCCCCCTAACACTTGAATATTGTTTCCACCCTCATGATTACTTGAAGTTCATGCTCAAATCACACTAAATGACAATAGTTAGTACAAAATAGTGACCATAGACAAGGAAGCCCAAATTTACTCATACTCAACATAATAAGAAATAACTAAATCATCTGGACCATTATTCATAACATAATCTCTTTTTCACATCATGGAAGACCAAAATTACAAAGATCACACGTCTTCAAAGGAGCCATTGTTTAGAGCCACCAAACTATCAACAAGAGTAGAAGCTATTAGGCTCATACAATTTTAGGACATATAAAGAGTTGAATCAGAAGCGAGATCATGAAGCATACAATGGAGAGGTATTCATGGAATAGACATTTGAAAACATCTCATTCACGAAGTAACAAAATGCTAAAGAAAATGACAAGTAATAAAAAAACTTACAAGGATGAGGCATATTCATAACTTTTACAATCCCGCCATGGATATCAATACTAGAAGCGACTCATATTGTTAGTGTACATACAAGACAATATGGGAGTTTATTATACCTAGCAACTTGTGGTGTTGTTGTTCGTGTTGGCTCTGTTGGACCCTGCAATTAAGATTCAATATACATTATTCAATAAGATTAATTGCGCAACATAATGAAATATTGAAAAGTGTGTTATCTTGTTGAGCTTCACTTGGTTTCAAGAATAGTTTAATATTTTGTAATTAACAGGGCCAACCACATGAAGGTGGAAGCTCATTTGGCCCCTCCCCCCCCCAACATCACTCTAAATCCCCCGTTAACATCTTATAACATTTATTCTTTCTTTCTTTCTACCATTAATAAAATATAACATTCATTCATTAATATCACATAACATTCATTAACACATAACATTTATTAACATTAATAAACATGCAACATTCATCAATATTAATTAACACATATCATCCATAACCATTAATTAGCACATAATTACATTCACTAACACATAAAAATCAGTCATTATCAAATAAGGTAGATTACAATCATTTTTTTTTTTGCTTTTTCTTTGAAGCTATGAAAAGACTAAGTGGAACATCGATTTCTTCATCATTTCCCCCCTCTGTAGTTGTTCCATTCGCTGCTCATGATCTCGATGTATGCCTAGTCCTATACTGAGGACGAGGACACTGAAGTGAAGGGGGGTCCTCTGCAATAACAAAGAAATGGGCTAAATTAAAACATTTTTTATTATTGTTACAAGTATTTCATTAATTTAGAGAACATAACTATTGCGCTCTTTACTTGATGGGGCCACATCATTTTGTCTAGCCTCAACCTCAACACGTTGAACACCCTCTAGATCATATGGAGTTGAATTACTAAAGGTTACATTAATGTTGAACACCGATTGCAATTATATTTTTTTAAAGGAATAACAATGGTCCTCTTTACCTGAGTGGGGAACATCACGTTCCTGATGTTGTGTACCTAGATCATGCTCCACTTGGTCACCACTGACTACATGCTCTAAAATATTAACAAAAAATATTACATTAATTACTACTCTAATTATAAATTAAGATGTTTAATTGAATTAATAACTACATAAATAAATTTGAATAGCAAATGAATACCTCCACTACTGGGATGCACATCCGGACCTTCATGTGCAGGTGGTGTTTCATGATTAGCAGACTGCATTCCAATGTCATGCACATTGTTATCATTGTTTTCTTATTTAAATCAAATATAGTCACTTTATGTTGGAACTCAACATCAATTAGATTATTGGTAAAGTATTCAATTTGAAACAATTTCCATTTAGCATATTTACCTATGTGACAGATGCACTCGAATATTGTGTATGCCCATTCAATTCTCGTAGCCGATCAGCCACGACTGAATAGTCTTGCTGGTAGGCAATTCTCTTGTCATCTTTTGTGGGCGCTCTATTGAATTCAGAGCCCTGCATTTTTGCTTGGTATCGTGAATTTTGCTTGCATTGTTTGATTAAAAAAAAAAATCGTTTGTAGTTTATTAATATTTTGATGCAATATTTCGTTTACATGAGATACTTACAATTCGTGCAGCAAGTTTCATATAACCACTAGAGTCGAGTTTGTGTTGCTTGTGTTTTTCTTGTCTTGCCTTGGTTGCCTTTGACATGTCACTCAGTCTATAAAAAGTTTGAAATATGCTAGATTATATAAATATAAAGAGTAATTAATTATTAAATAATTACATTCTTAATAGTATCTCGTACCTTCTTCTGGCATCTGGTGGTGTATTTCCTTTTTTCCTTTCAATTCTCTCCTTGGCATCCAAAATTAGGTCCTTCCACTCCCTCTCTGGAATCATGGGGGGATGCTCGTACTTTAGGTTCCTCTCTAAATGGGTCCTATATTGGTCCCTCACATACTCTAGATATGTGCCATCTTTTTCAAGGAGCTTAGTTTTGTCAAAGGTGTCATTTCCAAACCACTCAACCATTTGGTTTGTCAATTCATCTTTTAACCTTTTTTCTTGGTCATTCCACCTTTTAAAGAAAAAAAAACATGTTAGATTCAGAAATAAACTAAAGTTACATTTATTACAACTCAAGAAATGGATCAAAGGAAAACTATTCTAGCAATGATATGAAATTAAAATAGTGGATTAGGGTTAGTTCACATATGATGCACCACCTTTTACGTATGGTGGGCCCAAATATCTGCAATGCAATGTCACTAAGATGTTTATAGAAAATATCATTTCCTGCAAAAAATTCATGGGATCATTAGTCCAAAACGAGTGATCATAAAGTAAATTAAAATTAGACTACATATAATTGTAATACCCTAAAATTGGTCATCTAAACCATGGGCCCCTAATCTCGACAACATCACCAAGGTCCTAACCAAAGGCAATTAAATCAATCTTGAGCACATTATTAATTCCTTAATTATCAAAAATCACATGGCAAATCAACCACTCAATATTAATTAAATATTTATTTAATTAATTGAATTATTTCAAGAATAATCATTTTGATCAATTATCCCATTTTAATTTATTAAATATCTTTGCATATTTAATTAATTAATTAATTTGCCACTCAATCATGCGAAAGGATTAATTTATTACAAAAGATGAATTAATTTATTACAAAGAGTTGAATTGAAACAAAAAAGCAATTTAATTGAATTGTTGAATTATTCTCTAAAATTGGAACTCAAAGCTTTTCACAAAAAAAAGTTCAGTTGCATTAAGAAAACTCTTTTCTTGATTGAAATGAAGAATTATCTATTTTTATCAGATGTGCATGGAATTAATTTATTATTATTTTCCAATGCAACTTGGACTTCTAATTTGAATGCATTTCAATTAAACTATAATTGGAATCTATCTCAAGGTTAACTCAACCTGATTTCTCAATTATTTTCAATTAATCCTAAATTGAGCTTTTTGTAATTCTCTATAAATTCAGTCTTCAGCTCTCATTCCAATTCACCCCAGAGATTTTTGAGAACACGCTTAGAAATTATTATCACGCTAATTTCGCTCTGGAGTCATTGAAATCATTGTGCTTTTTTAGATTACTTGCATCCATTTTACATTCATTATTGCTTGCATGCATTGTTGCTTGAATTTGCTTGAATTACTCATCCATCTTGCATCCATATAGCTTAATATCATATAGATTAAATCCTTCGTCTTGGTGTAGTCTAGTCACTGGTATTGCTTATAAAAAATCTGAGAGCAATCTTATACTCGCATCTTTTAGAAGGCAATTAGTCGCTTTGCTATGGTTTATTTCTTATTGATTATTGATTACTAACCATGCATATAATGACTTAATTGAAGTGTTTTGCTTGCAGCTATAGGTTCACTTTTTCACACACAATAATAATATTTTTAAAGTACCTGGAACCTTTTGTATCTTTAAGGGAATCATTTCTTCGTTGCTCACCACCAATGTGGCCTGCAATGTTCCCGTACTAGAAATATGAGAAGATCCAAGAAATGATGGTATGTTATCAGCAGTAGTCGCCTCTGGTGCATCCTCATGTGCATCTCCTCCTGTAGAAAATGAATCCACTATGAAATGCCCCCAAGAAAGAATGCTTGAAGGGAAATAAACACATAACAAAAGATAGAGCAAAAGAGGGATCTACCAACAGTGGGTGGGCCAATATGATGTGCAGTAGAGGATGTCTACATGGTACGTGTTGCCGACATTGCAGTCCAAAATACAAGTGGGGCTAACCTCTGATGAGGTGGCGATGACATTTGCACATGAACATAGACAACACCTGAAGAATAATACATTAAATATATCAAACATTAAATATATGAAAAGTGCAAGAATTGTAAACAAAGATGAACCTTTATTTTGAAGATTGATAGTATCAAGTATGATGTGTTTTGGTTACTCAAAGTGATAAGCCAAGCAAGCGTAATACAATAAAATCATCATCACCTGAAGTACCTACAACACTCTGATCAAGGCAACGACTTTCATGAGGGCGGATAAATTGTTGTAAAAACAACATGTACATATTTTAGTTAATGACATAAAAGATAATAAAATATAAACCATTATTGAAGTTTTGTTATAATTAAATCTTTCATTATTTCTTACTTGCAAGTTTTCTGTTGTCTGAATCAATACTTGCACCCTCTCTCATATCTCATCAGTCATAGGATGCACGGCTTCCAAAGCAACAATCTCTTTAGTAATTTTTCTAAGAGGCTTTTTTATGAATTCCATAGGGTGTGTGGAATTTTTAGGGTCATCATCGCTTAATCCTATTGAGTCCACTTCCCTAGAGAGGTGCTCAAGTACTGCAGCTCCCTTTCCCTTTCCCCGAACATCTGTCTGTGTCAACAATATCATTAACAATTACAAAATTAGTCTAAATCACTAAAAAAAAGAACATAATAATGTAACAGTTTGCTTCTATCTAATTTGTACAATTACAATGAGGTTTACTTGCTTGGTAGAAGTGTCACAACCTACATCCCTGTCTATGATATGTGATGGATCCATGTCACCCTGTGATAAAGAAAAAATATAAAAAAACGTTAGCGAAATTAAACCAATAGACTTAGCAAAAAAACTTCCTAATAAAATGGTATATTGGATTCATTAATTAGAGGTTGTTTAATTTAAATGGTATATAGTATGTAAAACCCCCATGATATTAACTTTGTTTGTATCTATACGATTCATACTGTAATTGATTAGAAGCTCTTCTCCTACACTTATTGATTTTATCGCACATACGAATACATGATTTCCCTCGTGTGCCTCAAATATGCAATTGAGTTGTTTATTAGTTGACCCAAGTCGCGTACTATTTATAAAACCTACAATATTCCCTGTTGCTTTTGGCTGACCATCAATGTATACAGCCACTCATTTACTTTGATCATTATCTTTCCATTGTATATAATTTGTTGATAGTGCATACCTACGCATACTTTTTTTATATTGAACAATATGCATCCAATTATTGTAATTGTAACAAGGTTCGACAAACTCCATCAATTCAACAACTTTGTTGTAACAGACCTTTATGTCATCCATGGAAAATAAGCTGAAACCATGTAACGACGAAGGTGTTATGCAAAAATATCCTATCGTTAACACAAAAATCGGTGTTTATTAGAGGAAGTTCCTTGGGCACCCATTGTTTCTGTAGATGTTTGTACCTCAGTGGCACCTCAATGTCACCTTTGGTCTCATCATCATAAGAACATGACCCCTCTTGAGCAAGGAAAAAATTCATGCGTTTATTGAATTTTCTTCTAATCTTTTGACCTCTTGTTGATCTCCCTATTGTAGACCTACTACATGTCTCACTTTCATTTTCTATTCCTGCATTTCCCTCACTCAACGAAGACAGATCTGACAAATACCTATTTGGGGGTACCTACACTCCATCAAATGAGAGAGTTAATTGGTAATGAGAGAGAAATTTTGCAAATGAGGGTAATGTTGATGAAGAAGTCCACCCTGAAGTTGATTTTGGGATTAAAATTTGAATAAGTTCAACTGGGGCCTCAAGTGTTGATAACTGTATTAAATTTGCTGCTAATGTCGAGGTTTGAAAAACTGAGGAAGTTTGTTTTCCAAGTAATTTTAAAAAAATAAATTGTTTCTATAGGGTGTATTGACTAGTTATACCTGTCCATCCATGAGACTGTGCAGGATTCTCGTCAAATGGGTTCAGGTTCCTGCACATGTAATTCAATTATCTTGTGTTAGCTAAAAATTACATAGTACACAACATGAACAACATGAACTTTGTATACAAAAAGAGTATTAAATAATAAAAAGATGTCATCAAAATCATTGTAATTTTTTTAATTTCTTACCTTTACTTTATGTAGACTATGTAGGATCCTCAACTAAATGGTTGACGATGTCTATAGTCAACAACCTGTTCCCACCAAGGGTGACAACATCACACAGAGACTCTACATGAAATCAACACCATCAATTGATCATCATAAGCATTACTACATTTGTAAGTTGATAAACAATAAATACATACGTATCCTAAGCATCACATGATGTATCATCATACATGTAATTGAGCATCATAATTAGCATCACATATGTCATCATAAACATGTATTCCATCACATATATATCATAAATCATCATCCATCACATAGGTAATAAACAATGTAGTACCCCTCCTCATTTGAACTTATTAGACTCATATTTTATTATTGTTTACTTTTAGTGGATACATTACTATGATGTGTTATTCAGACTTATATGACATTATTTCATGCTTTATCTGGATATGAGATGCATAATTTATTTGCAGTATTTTAGTACTTGAGATTTATGGCATTTTATGGATTATTGCTATGTATTGACACTTTACTTTATCTATGCAATGTGTAATTATATGTTGTGTGTCTGCGAGTGTATTGGATGCAAGGGGACGATTTTCCTTCACTCACTCTGGTGAGACAGGGAACGTCGTGATTCTCCTTCATTAGTGTCCATGTCAAGTATTCTATATTGTATATATGCATGTGTGGTTTGGTGATGCAGGATATTGCAGGTACAAGTACCAGGTAGGTACGAGGTATTGTGTTCACCTGGCTTCACGGGTCTGAGTGTGCCTTATATTTGTCTGATGGAAGTGGAGGAGGTAGTAGTTGACCCTATTTTACCCAGTTACACTCTTGTGACTGTCGTCAGTTGGTCGTCCTGTCAGTTTGTTCGCCCTTCGTATTTTGTCGTTTGACCTTTTTATGAGTCTTTGCTTGGGGTTTGCCCAATTTGTGTGTTTAGTGGTTTTAAATAATTAATTAAATTTATGGAGTTATCTCATAGTTGGTATTTTTGAATTATGTATTTTATGCATTGAGATTATAAATTTAATTAATTAAAAGAAGTTATTAAATTAAGTTGCAAGTTGCATTATAATAGAAATGTATCTTATTTAAATTTTAGTGAAAAATAAATTAGATTAATTTCATTTATTGTTTCCTAGAATTTAAAAATAATAATAATAATAAATAAATGAATAAAAGAATAAATAAGAATTAAAGTATTGCTTTATTTTCTTTGTTTAGAAAATTAATTATTTAGCAAGAGAAAAGAAAATAAAAAAATAAAAAAAATAAAGGATTATGATTTTTGCATGTTCATTGAATTATCTTTTTAGTGGGAATTAAAAAAAAGAAAGAGAAATAAAATTCCTTTTTATTACTAAAATTAAATATTAGGTTTTTGGGAAAAATATGTGCAACCTAAAATTTTAGGTTAAAAAGAATAGATCTTTCTCTTTTTGGTACACAAGGAGGCAGAGATTTTGAGGAAGAAAAATTATTTTGGAAGCAATATTTTGTTGAAGAAGAAATTATCAGAGGATTGCTGGAAGAGGGGTTGGCTTGGAAAATCGGTATAGGACTGATCTCTTCCACGTGAATCTTCCAGGAAAGCTATACAGGTTAGGTTGTTTTTTTTAAAGAAAATATTTTATTTCTTCCCTCATTCTGAATGATGTGTGTCAAAAATATTTGTCAAATCTAAAACCCCTTTTTTGGTTATTTCATGATTTTGGCTAAAATCCATTCCTGAGATTAATTTTAGTTTATGGAAAGAAGTTATTTCCTGGGTGTTTATAGATTAAAATTTTGAGAAATTTGGGAAAAGTTATTCTGGTAAAATTTTGCCAAGATTTTTACTGTGCATGAAAATTGCAAATTTTGGAAGAAATGGGTTTTGCCAGAGAAAATGTCCTCTGGTTTGGTATTGGTTTCGATATTTTGCTATGGTTGTTCTTTGTATATTTGTGCTTCTTTGTATATTTAGTTGTAAATTTATTTGGGAATTAAATTTATTAGTTTATTAAATGTATGGGAAAATCTATATTAATTAAATTCCATGGAAATAAATTTTATTGGAAATGAAATTTATTGTTTTTAGGTTATGGAGATTTTTTTTTAAAATTATTAAAAAAAAGAGAAAAAAAAATTTGGTTTTGGGGAGGGTCGGTAGTTGCTACAGACGGTAGTACAGCTATCGGCGGTAGCACCTGCTACCCTAAGGTAGCATGTACTACCTATGGTAGTACTTGCTACCGTGCAGTAGCAGTGAGTTAATATGATTCGCTTTCCCCTAGGTTATATTTTGTGCATTCCAGAATATGGTACATTCAGGTTCCGTGCCTAGTGTTATATAATTCAGTTTTTTATTAATTTATTATATATAATATATATATAAATATATATATATTGTAATATGATTATAGGTATATGATATATATATGATGTATATATATATATATATTCATATAATTATATTATATTATTATTATATATATATATAATTAATTCAGAATTTGGTTATTTCCAGAAAAGCTTATAATTTAAGATTCTATATTTATGCTTGGAAATACATTAGGAGATTATTTTTTATGTGATTGATTTAGACTTATTGATCAAATGATAATTCTGCTTTTCCTTTATCAATGAGATGTATTTCCCATTTTCCTGAAATATCTGCATTTGCAAGTAATTAATGCTTTTTATTGTTTAAAAGATTGCCTATTATAGGATCTTTAGAATAAAGGGTATTCTCTGGTAAAAGCATATTTCATTGTAAATCTGATTTGAGTTATTGTCTTGTTACTAAGGTTGTTTTACCCCTTAGTTAGGTGTCGTTGTATAACCCTCTTGATGTGAGCCATTGTGTGTTATGTTTCCAAATGGTTAATCCTGGGTTAGTGATTGTGTATTCTTCACCTGTGGTTTGTCAAGATTAGATATGGCTATCAGTTTTTCCATAGAGTTCTCATAGAGAGACCCTTCCTGTTAGTGTCCTATGAGAGAGAGTGGCTTTCAAGCAGGGGCCATGCCCAAAGAGGATGGCAGGATAACCCCTCGAAAGTCAATTAAGAAGTGATAACCTAATAATTGATTAGGGGGTGGGTAGATTAAATATTAATTAAGATAATGTGCCTCGCACATGGTTGAGTGCTTGTATAGGCTCATGATGTGGTGAGAAGGCTTGGAATGGCAAACCTACCACCTTGTCTTCGCGAAAGGATTGGTAGGGTCCGCATGAGGCTTAGATGGAGCTGAAGGTTCGGGAGAGGTTACTAGGATAACCTAGGATGGGGGCCAGGACCTATGGAGGCCTACCAGAGTAACCACCTTAAGCCATGTGATGACACTCTCTCCTTAGAGTCACTAGTTTTTGTGAGTTGAGTCACATGGATATTTGCGGAGCCATGTAGTTCTGTCGTATTTGTCTTATTTTTCTTGCTTGTGGGTCTTCTACTATCTCCTAGCACGGTGGGGTGGTTCCATTTTGGGATCACATGGTCGGGTGGTAGTGCCACTTCCCATCAGATGCTTTGGATTGTATCTTTAGGTGAGGAAAGGCTTCATTGGTGTTTCTTGGTTCAATGTTCATGTACCAGCTCATGTTCATGATCATTGTTCGGTTGAGACCTTGTGGTCATTGTATCAAAATTTTATGTAACCTTGATATTGTAACTATTGGATTCCGTGGTACTTTTGGAAGCCATGTATCTATGGATATTGTAATATTATGTCAATGGAATGTATGTTGATTCAGTTTTTTTAATCTTATGTATAAATGAATTATGGATAAATAAATGCATTGGAACACTTTGATTCTTTCATTATGGAATTTAGATGTATGTGTAAGTTTATTCTTAAGCATTTAATTTTTCCTAATTAGATGGACTATTGGATTAACCATGGTGTTAATATAATCTATGAATTAATCTTTTTGGTAACCCTTAGGAAATCATGTGTTAGACTTTCATTGTGTTATTAAACGTGCAATTGTTATAATTAATGCACTTAATTTTTAAAAAAAATAAAAATATTTCACCCTTTAGTTGCCTAGTTGTGTTGTTTTTCTTTAGGGTTTCTGGCAAGGCATTACATTTGGTATCAAAGCCCAAGTTTCAACACTGGGTACGCTAGGTTTGTAGTGAGCCCATTCAACTTGACCTTTTTGCCTAGGTCTTAATGTTGTGTTTCTCTTGTTTTATCCTTGTCGTAGATCTGAACTGTTTTCTCTTTTACAGTGCTAGGTTATGGCTAGGAAAGCTAGGGGAGGTGGCCATACGGGTGGTCACAATAGAGGTAGAGGTGGAGGATAGGGCTGTGGTTCTGACCGTCATAGTCTTTCACCACCACCCACTCATGTGGCAAGTAGAGTTGGCTACAAGTGTCCATGTCTCTGTAGATGCCTTTATTCCTAGTTGTGAGTTGGACCTAGGATCCCTGGTTACTTCAGTTGACCTTTGAGTCATTCCTTTGGGTTCTTATGGAGTTGTGTTAGGGATGGATTGGCTTTCATCTCATAGTGCTCATGTAGACTATCGCAAGAAGACAGTGGAGTGTTTAGATGACCTTGGTAGGGAAGTGGAGATTGTTGGAGTTCAGAGACCGATATCCCTACGTATGATTTCTGCTATGCAACTTAAGCGGTGCATGCGTAGAGGTTGTCAACTTTTTGCAGTTACTCTTGAGGATGTGGATGAGTCAGAGAGTCAAGAAATCACTCTTGATGGTCACCCTAATCTTTGAGAGTATGTTGATGTGTTTCTGTTGGATATTCCTTGTATGCCTCCGAAGCGAGACATAGACTTTTGCATAGACTTGGTTCCTGGTGCTAAACCTATTTTGAGAGCTCCATATCAGATGACTACTCAGGAGTTGAGTGAGTTGAAGTTGAAGATAGAATAATTTTTGGCCAAGGGGTTCATTCGTCCTAGTGTTTCCCCTTAGGGTGCGCTTATTATCTTTGTTAAGAAGAACGATGGTTCTCTTCAATTATGCATTGATTACTAACAACTGAATAAGGTAACCATCCGGAATGGATATCCATTGCCTTGTATAGATGGTCTTTTTTATCAGGTAACAGGAGCCAAGGTGTTCTCTAAGATTGATCTAAAATTTGGATATCATCAGTTGCGCATTCACGATGCAGATATTAATAAGACAACATTTCGTACTCATTGTAGCATAGAAATTAGGAATCATCACAAGATAAGTAGATCAATCAAAACACAAGACATGATAACTCAATCATGAGAGCACTCATTGCAAATGAACCTAATCCTAAGCACACTCAATAGAGATATGAAAACAAAGCATTCAAAATGAAAGATTATGCAAACCAAATGCAGAATTGAATGCTCCTTCCATGCGGCTCCATTGTTGTTCTTTCCTCTTCAATGGATTTGTGGATCTCACCTACAAGTGCACATACAATTGAAAGCAAGATTGATGAAAAGCTCAAGAGTACTAGAAGCGTAAGTTCGGTAGTTTGATAAAAATTCGGATTTGGGATTCGAAGGGGCTTGATTGAAGAAAATCATCCAATTTATAGGGAAATTGGAGAAATGAACAAATTAGCATGATAGTGATTCGAATGGAAATTCAAATCAAGAATAGCAAAATTATGACATGTTGCTATGCAAAGATTTATGACAATTTTATGACAAATTCTATGACAAATTGCTATGTCAAGACAAATTCTATGACAAATTGCTATGTCAAGAGTATGACGCATGAAGCACAAAAATAGGGAGCACTAAAGACAAGTTAATTAGGTGGAAATTAAAATTAGGAACTTAGAAAATAGGTGGAAATTAGAAATTAGGAAATAATGAAAATAGGAAATTAAGAATTAGAAATGATGAAATTAGGAATTTAGTGAATTAATTAATAATTTCTCATTTATTAATAATTCACAAAGAGGGAAAATTGATGAAAGATTAGGAAATCAATTAATAATTTTTCATTTATTAATTAATTCACAAAAAGAGGAATAATTAGCCAATTAAATGAACATTTACTTGTAATGAGAAGACTTAGGATAAATAAACAATTTATTAATCCTAAAGGAAGAAATGACACACACAAGGTTAAATGATTAAATCACGAAACCCTAGAAGATGAATTAGGTCTTGATGAAAGATAATTGACTCGATTCGATTTGATTTTGGATTGATAAATGACCAATGTGATAAAATGATTCGATTGATAAATGCACCAATTGATGAGGAACAATGACAAATTGATCCAAATTGACATGATTGAGAAGGACAATGATCGATAGACAAATCGATCGCCAAATGACAAGATTGACAAGAGGACAAGAATCGATGACAAAATAGATTGCAAAACGATAATATTGAAAATGACCACGATCAATGACAAATCGACCGCAAATGACAAGATTGATAATGATAAAGATTGATGACAAATTGATAAGAGGACAAAACCCTAATTAGGATTGACGATGTCCAAAATGATAAGATTGATGATAAGATTGATAAGAGGACAAAACCCTAATTAGGATTGACGATGTCCAAAATGATAACAAATTAGCACGCACATCGATGCGATAGGATAAAATCGATCAAAATCATGATTGGATAGTGTTGTCGACAAGACCAAATTCGAAAGCGAGACAAATGAAGAATGTAGAAGAATGACTTGATGTTCGCAAATGATAAAGACCAAGTGCGTAACATAGGAGAAATGTTAATGCGAAGCAAAAACCTAAAATGAGGCAATGCGCAAATGTTAAAGTATGACCTCGCAAGCGTTGACCATTTTTAGGTGTCTACACTCGTTATGGTCACTATGAGTTCATAGTAGTGCCATTTGGGTTGACGAACGTGCCTTTAGTTTTCATGAGCCTCATGAATGGGTTTTTTCGCACCTACCTTGATCATTTCGTCATTGTGTTCTTGGAAGACATATTGATTTATTTTATAACTATGGAAGAGCATGAGGGTCACCTACGTCAGGTATTGCAGTGCTTGAGGGAGAATCAGCTTTATGCCAATTTGGCAAAGTGTGACTTCTTCCAGTTTGAGGTGAACTATCTTGGTCATGTGGTTTCAGGAGAAGGTGTATCCATGGATCCTTCAAAGATCCAAGCCATTTTTTATTGGCCAGCACTGACCAACATTTTAGAAGTTTGGAGCTTTATGGGTTTTGCTGGATATTACCGTCACTTTGTTCAGGGCTTTTCTCGGATAGGACACCCAATTACTTCTCTTCAGAGGAAAGGGAAGAAGTTTGTTTGGTCAGAGCAGTGTGAGTCATCTTTTCGTACTTTGAAGGAACTCCAGGTCAGTGCTCTGATTTTGGCAGTTCCTGATCCATCTAGAGATTTTATGGTATGCATAGATGCCTCTTTGGAAGGTATAGGTGTAGTGCTTATGCAGGATGGACGTGTGGTTTCTTATGAGTCTCGTAAACTCAAGAACCATGAGTTGAACTATCCAGTTCATGATTTAGAGTTGGCAGCTATAGTTCATGCTTTGGTTAAGTGGTGGCATTTCCTGTTAGGGTGTCGGTTTGAGCTGCATAGTGATCACCGCAGTCTATAGTATATATTCACGCAACCGAACTTGAATGCTTGACAGCGGAGATGGATGGAATTCCTTTGTGAGTATGATTTTGAGGTTCATTATATTCAGGGGAAAGAGAACTTAGTGGTAGATGCTTTGAGTCGTAGGCGGCATGAGATTTTAACATTGTCCCTTGGAGTAGACTTGAGAGGGGGGATTCTTGGAGTTCTTCCTTAGGATACTTGGTATCAAGATGTTAGAGTCGTGATAGAGTCTGAAAGGCCTTTAGAGGGTGGATTTTCTGGATAGAACCTTGAGTCAGATGGACTTCTTTGTCACCTTGAATGGATCTATATACCTCCTTTAGAGGATCTTTGTGTGTTGATCATAATTGAGGCCCATCATGCACCTTATTCGGCACATCCAGGTATCAAGAAGATGCACACAGATCTTAGATAGGTTTATCATTAGGCTGGTATGAAATGCAACATTTCTGATTTTGTATCGAGATGTTTAGAATGTCAGTGAGTGAAGGCAGAGCATCAACACCCGACAGGGCTTTTACAGCCTAATTTGGTACCGGATTGGAAATGGGAAATCATTTCTATGGATTTTATTGTTGGTTTGCCTATCTCTTCGCATCGTCATGATGCTATCATGGTCATTGTTGATAGATTGACAAAGGTTGCTCACTTTGTTCCTATTCGAGCTTCCTATACGGCAGCAGTGGTTGCATGAGTCTTCTTGGAGGATGTGATGAGATTACATGAGATTCTAAGGCAGATCATCTCTAATAGAGATCTTGTCTTTACCTCAACATTGTGGACCTCACTTCATCATGCTTTGGGGACTTAGTTGAATTTTAGTTCAACGTATCACCCAGAGATAGATGGTCAGACTGAGCGAGTGAATCTGGTTTTGGAGGACATGCTTTGCATGTATGTTATGGACCGACAGTCGCACTGAGAGGATTATATCTATCTAGTGGAGTTTTCTTATAACAATGGATATCATAGCTCCATAGGTATGTCCCCCTTTCAGGCATTGTATGGTCTTCCTTTCCACATTCCTTTGAGTTGGGATTGGCTAGGGGACAGGGTGCTTATAGGATCGGATATTCTTCTAGAGATGGAGCAACAGGTTGAGCAGATTCATGAGCATTTGGTAGCTGTACAGGATAGTTAGAAGAAGTATGCAGATGCTCATAGGGTAGATCGTCAGTTTTCTGTTGGCGACCATGTATTCTTGAGAGTGCATTTGCGAAAGAGTCTGATCCGTTATGGAAAGGGTTCTAAGTTGGTGCCTCAGTTTGTTGGCCCTTTTGAGATCCTTGAGAGGATAGGACCTATTGCCTACATCTTGCCTTGCCACCGAGTCTATCCCACATCCATGATGTCTTTCATGTTTCAGTTCTTTGACCTTATCATCCTAATGTGACATGTTCTTGATTGAAACTCTTTGTAGGTCGAGGATGGGAAGCTTTCCATGGAGCCCGTGCGCATTCTTTAGCGTCAGGATTTGACCCTTAGGGGTCACACCATCGACCAGGTAAGGGTCCTATGGGACCCAAATGATGAGACCTCGATGACTTGAGAGGATGCAGTGAAGATGAGAGAGTTGTATTCTTATTTGTTTTAGGCTTCCACGAGTAAGCCTAGTTTGGGGGGGGGAGAATGTAGTACCCCTCCTTGTTTGAACTTATTAGACTCATATTTTATTATTGTTTACTTTTAGTGGATACATTACTATGATGTGTTATTCAGACATATATGACATTATTTCATGCTTTATCTAGATATGAGATGCATACTTTATTTGCAGTATTTCAGTACTTGAGATTTATGGCATTTTATGGATTATTGCTATGTGCTGACACTTTACTTTATCTATGCAATGTGTAATTATATGTTGCGTTTTTGCGAGTGTATTGGATGCAAGGGGACAATTTTCCTTCACTCACTCCAGTGAGACAAGGAATGTTGTGATTCTCCTTCATCGTTGTGCATGTCATGTATTCTATATTGTATATATGCATGTGTGGTTCGGTGATGCAGGATATTGAAGGTACAAGTATCGGGTAGGTACGGGGTATCGTCTCCACCTGGCTTCATAGGTCTGAGCGTACCTTATATTTGTTCGATGGAAGTGGAGGAGGTATTAGTTGACCCTATATTACCCAGTTACACTCTTGTGAGTGTCATCAGTTGATCGTCCTATCAGTTTGTTCAGCCTTTGTATTTTGTCATTTGACCTTTTTATGAGTCTTTGCTTGGGGTTTGCTTAGTTTGTGTGTTTAGTGGTTTTAATTAATTAATTTAATTTATGGAGTTATCTCATAGTTGGTATTTTTGAATTATGTATTTTATGCATTGATATTATAAATTTAATTAATTAAAAGAAGTTTTTTTTTTCAATAAAAGTGGATTATTCCACTAAACTTTTTGATTAATATTTTTTATTTTTTACATAGGATTCAAAGAACATATCGGAGGAAAGAACCCTGGGAAGAAAACTTTCGGTCACAGCTCATAAAATAAACCTATAGTATCTAACGGATCAATTTATGAACCCCGCCCAAAACCACATACAAAATGCGGTCACAACACATATAATATTAGTTTTGCATAGAGCCCATATGACAATTTGCCAAAAAAAACAAAAAAAAACCCATCGGATAATTTTCAAATGTAGACTCCACAGCTGCTATCAATGGAAGAAGAAATTTTTTTACAAAGCCTTGTGCCAAATCCCATGAGCCAAAAACCTTCCTGCCAAAAAAGAAAGTATCAAAAAACCTTTGGAAAAACACTATTGTATCAAATAACATGAGCTTGAACTCTTCTCCAGACAATGAACATGAATACTCGAAATGAAAGGGGAAAGCAAGAATAATTATCATCATAAAATTTTACATCAATATTACTCAAGAAAATCATATAATTATTGTTGCAAACCTTCCCATACCCTAGAAGGAATTTCCTCAAAACCCACCTCTCGCTGATTAGCATTGCTATCAATGGCTAAATTTGCCAAATAATCCACATTCTTATTAACTTTTCTGTAACAATGGGATGCCAAGAAAGATTCAAACAATTCTAATTGTTGTAAAATGGGATCAAGTATATACTGCAAATTCCAACAATTTGATTTCTTTTTCATAACACATCGAATAATCACCATAGAATTGATAGTTCTGATACTTAATGTAAGTACAGATCCAATAGCCAACAAGATGAGAGGGGGGGTGAATCATTCAAACTTAATCTTCCATAAAAACATCAGATTCAACCTCGGTAACATATATTTTAGTAATATAACCAAAACTGTCAAACATGCAAACTCAAAAGCATATAAACATCATAAACCTCATAACACCATATTTAACGTGGAAACCCAAATGGGGAAAAACCACTGTGGGATTTCGAACCCACTAAGAAATATACTCTTCTAGAGTATGCTCGGTTAAAAGCAAATACTGTTAAAGATTACAAACACATTGCTAGATGTGACCCGGTTAAGGGATTTCCCTTAGATCTGTTAGGATCTTCACCTTGTTAGAAGTGACCTTGTTAAAGGATTTCAAACACTCAATCAGAATGTCACCTTTCTAGAGGGTTTTACAAATAAGACTGTTAAGTCCACTTGGTTAAGAGATTTTCTGTCACTTTCTCAAAATAACAGTAATAAAAATCTATCCGCAACTTCACATCTAAAATGCTAAAGTAGATTCATATTTGTTCAATACCATCTAGACATAGAATTAATCTTGTCTATCTACTGGGCTTCTATACTCTATTATTCAAATAGGTCTTCAAGTTTCTGTGCTCGGTAATCACTATGTAGCATCCTTGTGCATACACTTGCCCGCATACATTGTTTATCATCAGTTTCCTATTTATAAACAATTAGGTAACCGCTTAATCTCCTTGATCACATTTCCCATGATCAATCATAGCCATCAGATCTTTGATCTTGTCCAGGTTCAATGCATCTTTCGATCTAAAAATGTTTTACCCTACCTTGGAACTTGCATATTAGTCTTGGAACTTGTGCCAGGGTATTGCGGTTCAATCTGCATTGTAGATCTTCATGCCGACTTTCTTAACAAACTATATTAACGACATACCAATCATTCAATCAGTTCCAGCTCATCAGCTTCCTTCATTAAATAACGCATGTAAACATTTAATGCATTCTGTTATAGCTCGGTTACAACTCGATTATAACTCGGTGAATAATAAACTTCATTCGGTAGACATACCGCCTTCATTAACCGATAGCGATAACCTTAGGGTTTATCGACTAGGTTCCTTAGGGTTTACCAACTAGGTTCCTTAGGGTTTACCGACTAGGTTCTTTGCTTGGTAACATAGTATAGTATTAACCTTTACAATTTACAACATATGTATGATGTTAAAACAATCTAAAACATCATGATCTCATCATTGTCTAACTCGGTAATAGTTGCCCATTGAATACCTTATTCATCCCCTTATTCATCATATTCTTTCCTATGTCTTTTACCGACATCTTTATATTCTTCAAATCATACTTCTCAAGATATGGCAACATCATACTGAATTAGAAAATCAATTTCTTGACATCAATGACAAAATAATAATATCAAGACAGTAAACATCCTTAATCAGTTATATCCATAATCATCAACAACCTTCTCAAAATCCTTATGAAATGCCAACAATCTTTCATTGTCTGTTATAATGCTATATTGCCAACAATCTCCCCCTTTGGCATTGATGGCAAAACCAATTGAATTGACCTTAAAAGATTCGTATTGCTGTGATTCTGAAATGTTGAAATGCTCTCCTCAATTCATTAGACTTCTCTTCTTTTCTTCAGTCTTCTTTCCAATCTGTAGTCTGTCTTCTCTTAGTCTTCTCCCCCGATATTAGTCTTCTCCCCCTTTGACAACAATGCCAAAAAGTAAAGAACTAAAACATAATGTCTTCCTGTATGAAGTGATTTCCTGCTTCTTGTGTATCAATTCAGTCTCGGTCAGAGCATTTTGTCTTCAATTCTTGTTCCCTGTATTGTTTCCTGTAATAATTCCTGTACACCTTTAGAAAACATCCTGAAGTGTATAATGCAGCATCAACTCCTAAAAGATATTCAATAGAGTCATCGGATTGATGCTTTCACCGAAATCGGTCAGTGAGTAGAAGATAGGGGTAGGACCCCTAACTTACTTCAGAGATATTCAAAAGTGTCCCCTGGTAGTGGCTTGGTGAAGATATCTATTATTTGTTCCTTTGTGCTAACATACTCCAACACCACTTTCTTCTCTTGAGCTTCTTCTCTAAGATATTGATATTTGATAGAGATGTGCTTTGTCTTAGAGTGCATAACAGAATTCTTTGAAATATTAATGACACTAGTATTGTCACAGAATATAATTACTGGCTCGGTAACTTTCTCATTTATACCTTCCAACAGTTGTTTGATCCATGCAATGTTGGTACAATTCAATGTTGCAGCAACGTATTCAGCTTCTGTTGTTGACTATGAAACACATCCTTGTTTCTTGCTAAGCCAACTCACTAGTCTTTCTCCTAAAAAGAAAGCTCCTCCACTTGTGCTTTTTCTATCATCAATGTTGCCTACCCAATCAACATCAGTATAAACTTTTAAATCAAAATCATTTCCTTTCTGATATACTAAGCCATAATCCTTAGTGCCTTTCAAGTATCTAAAGATTCTTTTGATTGCTGTCATGTGTGTTTCCTTAGGATCTGCAGAGAATCTTGCAACTATACCTACTGCATGTGCTATGTCTGGTCTGCTGTGAACAACATATTGTAGTTTTCCAATCATGGATCGGTAAAGTGTCTCATCAACAGATGCAGATTCATCATTCTTTGATAATTTACAGTTGGCAGTCATAGGAGTACTTACTGGTTTTGAATCCTCCATTCCAAATTTCTTCAAGATTTCCTTTATGTACTTGGATTGAGTAATGAAAATCTCATTTTTCATTTGCAGTATCTGTATACCTATGAAATACTTTATCTCACCGATTAATGACATCTCAAATTCTTTGCTCATTTCATTTCCAAAATTCTTTCATAAAGAGTCATTTCCACAAAATATAATATCATCAACAAATATGGTTGAGATCAGTATTCCATTTTCATCATTCTTCATGTACATATTGTTGTTTTCACTTGTCCTTATAAAACCAATCTTAATCAAATAAGAGTGCAATCTTTCATACCATGCTCTAGGTGCTTGTTTCAAACCATATAAAGCTTTGTTCAATTTACATACCTGATCTTTATTATTGTCTTCAACAAATCCTTCAAGTTGTTCAATAAAAACTTCTTCTTCTAATATTCCATTCAGAAATGCAGATTTGACATCCATTTGATATACCTTGAAATTTTTGAAAGCAGCATAGGCCAACAATGTTCTTACTCCTTCAAGTCTAGCAATAGGTGCAAAAGTTTCACCATAATCAATTCCTTCTTCTTGAGCATAACCTTTGCAAACTAGTCTTGCTTTGTTTCGAATGACCTCTCCTTTTTCATTTAGCTTGTTTCTGAAAATCCACTTTGTACCAGTTACATTTTTGTCCTTTGGTCTTGGGATTAGTGTCCATGTGTCATTCTTCTTGATTTGATAAATCTCTTCTGTCATAGCATTTATCCAGTCTTCACTATTAAATGCCTCTTTCACTATTCTCGGTTCAAATTCAGATATCAAACATGTGTTCTATCTCAGTTCGTTCCTTGTCATCACTGGATCATCCTTATCTCCTATAATCTGACTTGGTGCATGATGTCTTCTAACATACTTGGCTAATACAGGCTCTGTAGGCTCTGTATGATCTTCTTCATCACTTGGTAACTAGATATTCTCTTCATTTTCTTCAACAGTCTTCTCGGTAAGACTTCTCAGTTGAACATAGACAAATTCATCATAGTCTTCTGGTTCCTTGGAATTTCCTTCATCATTTCTTTCTGTAAATTCATCAATTTTCACATTTGCACTTTCTACTATTTTGTTAGATGATTTGATCAGACATTTAAATGCTTTACTTCTAGAAGAATAACCTAGAAATGTTCCTTCTTCACTTTTCTGATCAAACTTGCCATTTCTATCATCTTTGTGAACATAGAATCTACTTCCAAAGATTTTAAAATAACTTACATTAGGTTTCTTATCATACCATATTTCATATGGTGTCTTCAAAGTACCTTTCTTCAATTGTACTCGGTTCAAGGTGTAAACTGTTGTGCTTATTGCTTCTCTCCAAAAAGTTTGTGGCGCCTTCTTTTCAATCATCAGTGTTCTAGCACAATCCACAATAGATCTATTTCTTCTCTCAGCTATTCCATTCTGCTGTGGAGTTCTCGGTGCAGAGACTTGTCTTTTAATACCATGATCATTGCAGAATAAGTTGAACTCATCAGATGTGAACTCTCCTCCTCTATCTGATCTAAGACATTTCAATTGTCTTCTTGTTTCATTTCCAACTCTTGCCTTGTACCATTTAAGCATTTGAAAAGCTTCTGATTTTTCTTTTAAAAACATTACTGACATCATCCTTGAATAGTCATCCACAAATAATATGAAATATTTATCACCATAATAACTTTGAACTTTCATAGGACCACAAAGATCAGTGTGCCCTAGATCTAAAATTCCCTTAGAAGTGTAAGACTTACTTGTAAAGCTTGATCTTGTCATCTTACCCATCTGGCATCCTTGGCACATAGCATTCTCAGGTTTTTCAAGACTCGGTAGACCTCTTACTCGGTGCTTCTTACTTATTTTGATCAGATTATCAAAATTGACATGACAAAACCTTTTATGCCATAACCAGGCATCATCTATCTTTGCATACAAACACTTATTACAAGTCGAGTCAAGGTGAAATGTGTTACCTTTTGTTTGTGTCTTGGTAGCAACTAACTTTCCATTCTTGTCATGAACTTTGACAATTCCTTTCTGAAATTCTATTCGGTAACCTGTGTTGTTTAGCTGTGCTACACTCAACAAATTGTATTTCAAACATTCAACCCAATAAACATCATTGCATCTTGCATTGTCAAGAAGTGCTATAGATCCTTTACCTTTCACCGGACATGGTGCATCATTACCAAATCTAACATAGCCTCCATCATAATCTTCTAATATAACAAACTTGTGTTTATCTCCTGTCATATGATGTGAGCATCCACTATCTATAATCCAAGAATCATTAGTGTTTATGTGAGACATTAGGGATTTTTCTTTATACCTTTCTTCATCTGATCCATCTTTGATAGCCACATAAACTACTTCCTCTGTATCAGTTTCATCTGATTTATCATCATTAGATTCCTCGTCAACTATTAAGCATGTCTTTCTATCTCTTCTTCTGAAGTCTCGATGTCCTCTGTAATGATTATCTTTCTGTCTGTCATCTCAATAATCTTTCTTTTCAGTAAAATATTTGTCAAGATAGTTAGAAGCCATATGTCCTATCTTATCACAATTGAAACATTTCAAAGGTAGCTTTCCTTTATACTCACCTTTGCCTCTCGGTAACCTTTTGGTTAATAGTGCTTCAAACTCTTCTTGCTTTCTGATTTCCTCATATAGTTTGTGTACTTCTTTCATGTTCTTATGAAATCTTTCACTTGTTCCACTATGATCTCCTTCAGAGTACTTATACTTTTTTTCATTGTAATCATTAGATTCATCAAGGTGAAAAGAACTAAATGCAGATTCAACTTTATTTATCGAAGATCCACTATTATCAAAGTTACTTAACTCAAATGCATGTAGCTTACCAATAGTAGCATCTAAAGAAACTGGCATATTAGGTACATACCTCAATTCATTGATTGCAGAGACTTGGATTTCATAAGCTGGTAGAAGGGTTCTCAACAACTTACTTGTTATATCCTTTTCTTCAATAGTTCCACCTACTCCTTTGATTTGATTTATAATCTCCTTTAGTCTTGTACTGTACTGAGTTATGTTCTCACCTTCATTCATCCTCATAGATTCAAGTTGTCCTCTTAGACTATCTATTTTTGCTCTTTGAACATGTTCATCTCCTCCATATACTGATATGAGCTTATCCCACATTGCCTTTGCATCATTGCAGCCTTCTAGATCATTAAACTCTGAGTCGGTCAATGCAGATGTTATTTCAATCATTGCTTGAATATGTTCTTGCTTTGCCTTTATCTCTTCCATAGTCAATGGATAGGTGCTTGGTGTAACAAAATCATTCTCCAGATAGTATATAGCATATTCTCCAACTCTTGATAGATGTAGCTTCATTCTTTTCTACCATGTAGAGAATCTTGACTTGTTCAGCTTCGGTGCATCCCTCTTATACATCTTTGGATCTTTAACTCAAGTGCCTTTAAAGTTTTCTTCCAGAGTCCAAATCTCTGATACCAATTGATAGTTCTGATACTTAATGTAAGTACAGATCCAATAGCCAACAAGATGAGAGGGGGGGGTGAATCATTCAAACTTAATCTTCCATAAAAACATCAGATTCAACCTCGGTAACATATATTTCAGTAATATAACCAAAATTGTCAAACATGCAAACTCAAAAGCATATAAACATCATAAACCTCATAACACCAGATTTAACGTGGAAACCCAAATAGGAAAAAACCACTGTGGGATTTCGGACCCATTAAGAAATATACTCTTCTAGAGTATGCTCGGTTAAAAGCAAATCCTGTTAAAGATTACAAACACATTGCTAGATGTGACCCGGTTAAGGGATTTCCCTCAGATCTGTTAAGATCTTCACCTTGTTAGAAATGACCTTGTTAAAGGATTTCAAACACTCAATCAGAATATCACCTTGCTAGAGGGTTTTACAAATAAGATTGTTAAGTCCACTCGGTTAAGAGATTTTCTGTCACTTTCTCAAAATAATAGTAATAAAAATCTATCTGCAACTTCACATCTAAAATGTTAAATTAGATTCATATTTGTTCAATACCATCTACACATAGAATTAATCTTGTCTATCTGCTGGGATTCTATACTCTTTTATTCAAAGAGGTCTTCAAGCTTCTGTGCTCAGTAATCACTATGTAGCATCCATGTGCATACACTTGCTCGCATACATTGTTTATCGTCAGTTTCCTATTTATAAACAATTAGGTAACCGCTTAATCTCCTCGATCACATTTCCCATGATCAATCGATGCCATCAAATCTTTGATCTTGTCCAGGTTCAATGCATCTTTCAATCTAAAAATATTTTACCCCACCTTGGAACTTGTGCCAGGGTATTGCGGTTCAATCTACGATGTAGATCTTCATGCCGACTTTCCATTGCCTTAGATTCTTAACAAACTATATTAACGGCATACCAATCATTCAATTAGCTCCAGCTCATCAGCTTCCTTCATTAAATAACGCATGTAAACATTTAATGCATTCTGTTATAACTCGGCTACAACTCGGTAACAACTCGGTTATAACTCGGTGAATACTAAACTTCACTCGGTAGACATACCACCTTCATTAACCGATAGTGATAACCTTAGGGTTTACCGACTAGGTTCCTTAGGGTTTACCGACTAGGTTCTTTGCTTGGTAACATAGTATAGTATTAACCTTTACAATTTACAACATATGTATGATGTTAAAACAATCTAAAATGTCATGATCTCGTCATTGTCTGACTTGGTAATAGTTGCCCATTGAATACCTTATTCATCCCCTTATTCGTCATATTCTTTCCTGTGTCTTTTACCGACATCTTTATATTCTTCAAATCATACTTCTCAAGATATAGCAACATCATACTAAATTAGAAAATCAATTTCTTGACATCAATGACAAAATAATAATATCAAGATAGTAAACATCCTTAATCAGTTATATCCATAATCATCAACAACCTTCTCAATATCCTTATGAAATGCCAACAATATTTCATTGTCTGTTATAATGCTATATTGCCAACAAGAATCACCTTCAATTATTAAGTCCTTAATTCCCAAAGAGATTGTCATATCCAATCCAAATGACAAAGCATGAAATTCCGCATAATTGTTAGTTTTAAAACCAATAGCATGACACTTAGCTCGAATAAAATTTGCATTGTGATCATAAATTACCATGCCTACCCAAGCTGCCCCAGGGTTACCATGAGAGGCCCCATCAAAATTCAGTTTAAAGTGCCCCTGCAGAGGAGGTTTCCATCTGGCAGAGCATCTCTTACCTATTGCATCATTCTTTTTTAAAATTGAACCATGAGGGTAAAACTGACAGCATCTTCCAAACTCTCGTAACTCTACTATCCTAGTGTGAAAAAGAAGTAAGATTTTCCAAATTCTTATAAATAAACGACAAAGCAACCTCGGAGATTGAAGACTCAATTTTTAATAGAACCTCGGACACAGGAGACCTTGTTTTTTTAAATATCCTGTCATTTCTCTCTAGCCAAACATTCCAAATCACAATAGATGGAGATATGATCCAAAGGCATGCATAAAAAGATGAGGCAAACATAAAGGGCCAAGATCTAAAATGGGAAATGAGATCCTTACCAATAACAAAGGATATATTTAACTTCTCAAACAACCACTGCCAACATTCATAAGCATAATCACAATGTAGGAACATGTGTGAAGAAGATTCCAAATTTTTGTTACAAAGGACACAAGGGAAAAAATCGGTAATACCAAGCCTGTCTAGTCTCATACCTGTAAGGACTATGTCCTGAACTATCAACCAATCAAAGGCTCCAGCTTTAGCAAGACAAGCTGAATGCCAAAACAACTTATAAGGCCAAGATGATAAATCTTTAGCAACCATAAGAGAGTTGTAACCATCTTTAACAGTGTACTTACTAGAAATATTCTTTGTCCAAATAAGATCATCCTCAGAATCAGAAAGAAATACAATTCTATCTCCCAAAATTTTCTCAAAATATAATTTCATGCTTTGATCAACATCTAAGAAATCATTCGAGTTCCATCTATCTAGCTTAAGGGGTCCACTAGTCACAATTTCAAAATAATCTTCTACAAAAACACCCCAAAGGGAGGAAAGAACAGTGATCAGAGGAGACCAATCCCTAATATTCACCAAAGGTGTGTGTCCATTCCATATTTCATCCCATAATCTGACCTTTCTACCACTATGAACAATCCATGAGAGATGAGGAAAAATAACTGATCTACATTTACAAAGGAAATTCCAAATAGCAGAACCTGAAGGCAAATTTGAGACTTTAAAAATGTACTCTCTTGGTCCATTATTTAAATATTTGGCAAACATAATCTATGCCCATAAGGAGCTAGGCTTGTCATATAATTTCCAAACCAACTTAGCACCTAAGGCTAAATTCTGATTCTTCAGACTCTGAATTCCTATTCCCCCAAGTTCCTTAGGAAAACATACCTTATCCCATGCAACTAAAGGGAGTTTCTTCTTGTCATCTTTATTATTGTTCCAAAGAAAATCTCTAAGAGTATCATGTAAACTAACAATAGCTGATTTTGGAGACTTCAAAACAGACATGAGATATATGGGAACAACATTCAAAACAAACTTGATGAGAACAATTTTACCCACCAAAGTTAACCATCTATGATTCCATGAGAGAATTCTTTTAGAAATGACCGAAATAATCTTATCCCAAAAACCAGTCTTATCCTGTTTAACAAAGAAAGGAATCCCAAGGTAAATACATGGAAGATTTCCAGTCTCAAATCCCCAAAATGATTGCAACCTATGCTGAACCAATTGTGATGTATTAAGGAAATAAATCTTTGATTTATCACCATTCACTTTCTGACCAGAAAACGATGCATAATTTTGTATTATTCCTTTAATCACTTTTGCCTCAACTAACGAAGCATGTCCAAATAACAGAGTATCATCTGCAAAGAGACAATAAGAAATACTTTGGGGAAAATTTTGAATCCTTATACCTTTCCAAAACCCCCTCCACTTTAGCAGCCCTAATAGCCCAACTAAAGGTTTCAGCTAGGAGAATAAACAAAAAGGGAGAAAGGGGATCTCCCTACCTCAAACCCCTAGAGGAAGTGAAAAAACCACAAGGAGAACCATTAATTAAAACCGAGAATCTTGCAGAAGAAATACATGTACAAATCCATTTGACCCGGGCATTGGAAAAACCTAACTTCTCAAGAACGGCACATAAAGCCCCCCACTCTACTCTATCATAAGCCTTCATCATATTAAATTAAATTGCAAGTTGCAAGTTGCATTATATTAGAAATATATCTTATTTAAATTTTAGTGAAAAATAAATTAGATTAATTTCATTTATTGTTTCTTAGAATTTAAAAATAATAATAATAATAATAATAATAAATGAATGAATAAAAGAATAAATTAGAATTAAAGTATTGCTTTATTTTCTTTTTTTAGAAAATTAATTATTTAGCATGAGAAAAGAAAAGAAAAGAATTAAAAATAAAGGATTATGATGTTTGCATGTTCATTGAATTATCTTTTTAGTGGGAATTAAAAAAAAAGAAGAGAAATAAAATTCCTTTTTATTACTAAAATTAAATATTAGGTTTTTGGGAAAACTATGTGCAACCTAAAATTTTAGGTTAAAAAGAATAGATCTTTCTCTTCTTGGTACACAAGAAGGAGGCAGAGATTTTGGGGAAGAAAAATTATTTTTGAAGCAATATTCTGTTGAAGAAGAAATTATCAGAGGATTGCTGGAAGAGGGGTTGGCTTGGAAAACTAGTACAGGACTGAGTTCTTCCACGTGAATCTTCCAGGAAAGCTATACAAGTTGGGTGGCCTCTTCTGGTTGTTTTTTTAAAAGAAAATATTTTATTTCTTCCCTCATTCTGAATGATGTGTGTTAAAAATATTTGTCAAATCCAAAACCCCTTTCTGGTTATTTCATGATTTTGGCTAAAATCCATTCCTGAGATTAATTTTAGTTTATGGAAAGAAGTTATTTCCTGGGTGTTTATAGATTAAAATTTTGAGAAATTTGGGAAAAGTTATTCTGGTAAAATTTTGCCAAGATTTCTACTGTGCATGAAAATTGTACATTTTGGGAGAAATGGGTTTTGCCAGAGAAAATGTCCTCTGGTTTGGTATTGGTTTCAATATTTTGTTATGGTTATTCTTTATATATTTTTGCATCTCTGTATATTTAGTTGTAAATTTATTTGGGAATTAAATTTATTAGTTTATTAAATGTATGGAAAAATCTGTATTAATTAAATTCCGTGGAAATAAATTTTATTGGAAATGAAATTTATTGTTTTTAGGTTATGGAGATTTTTTTTAAAAATTATTAAAAAAAAAAAAGAAAAAAAAATATATATATATATATATATATATATATATATTTGGTTTTGGGGAGGGTCGGTAGTTGCTACTGACGATAGTACAGCTACCGACAGTAGCACCTGCTACCATAAGGTAGCATGTACTACCTCCGGTAGTACCTGCTACTGTGCAGTAGCAGTGAGTTAATATGGTTCACTTTCCCCTGGGTTATATTTTGTGCATTCCAGAATATGGTACATTCGGGTTTCATGCCCAGTGTTATATAATTCGATTTTTAATTAATTATATATATATATATATATATATATATATATATATATATATATATATATATATATATATATATATATATATATATATATATATATATATATATATATATATATATATATATAAATAAGTTTTTAAATTTTGGGCATTATGTCATTTAAGTATTACTTTATTATTGTGCAAATTAATTCATGTGTTTATATATATATATATATATATATATATATATATATAATTAATTCAGAATTTGGTTATTTCTAGAAAAGCTTATAATTTAAGATTCTATATTTATGCTTGGAAATACATTAGGAGACTAATTTTTATGTGATTGATTTAGCCTTATTGATCAAATGATAATTCTGCTTTTCTTTTATCAATGAGATGTATTTCCTATTTTTCTGAAATATCTGCATTTGCAAGTAATTAATGCTTTTTACTGTTTAAAAAGATTGTCTGTTATAGAATCTTTATAATAAAGGGTATTCTCTGGTAAAAGTATATTTTGTTGTAAATCTGATTTGAGTTATTGTCTTGTTACTAAGGTTGTTTTACCCCTTAGTCAGGTGTCATTGTATAACCCTCTTGATGTGAGCCATTGTGTGTTATGTTTCCAAATGGTCAATCCTGGGTTAGTGATTGTGTATTCTTCACCTATGGTTTGTCAGGATTAGATATCTCTGCCAGTTTCGCCATAGAGTTCTCTTAAAGAGACCTTTCCTGTTAGTGTCCTATGAGAGAGAGTGTCTTTCGAGCGGGGGCCGTGCCCGAAGAGGATGACAGGATAACCCCTCGAAAGTCAGTTAAGAAGTGATAACCTAATTGTAATGCCCCTATCCTAGTCGGCCTTGTAAAACCCGTTTGACCTTGGTTGACTTCCTATGTGGCATTCTTGAATGGTTGATTAACCATGATGCAATGTTGTGGATTAGATAATATAAATAATTGTGCATACCTATTATTGTGCTTTGCATCGATTCTGGTCTAAATGTAATTGTTCCCTAATTCTTGTTGTAAATCTCGAGCTAACGCCTTCATTGAATATGTATATGTATGTATGCTTGCGTGACTCATGGTTGCAGGAGATTGCAGGTACTATACTGCCTAGGTGCGAGGTTCATCTCCATCAAGATTCGAAGGGTTGAGTATACCTCCTTCATTCTTAGAATTTAGATTAGGGGGTCATAAAACTCTCATCTTGTCTTAGCCATGATCAGGTGAGCGTCATGTGTGGTCCGTCGGGTTCCTTTTTCGGTTGGGTTGTGTGTCATGTGATTGGTGGACTTTCTTAGTTTGCGTGCCTTGTGTGTGGTAAATGGAGTATTTTATCCTAAGTATTTAATTTAATTTAATGTGTTCATTTACGCATTAGTAATTAAGAATCAAAATAAATAGGGTTCAGTTAGGTGATTAATCATTAATTAAAAAGATTGCTTTATTTATGTTGTAGCGAATTTAATTTAATGGTTAATTTTAAATAATGAATTTAATTAGTTTATGCATTTTAAAAAGGAAATATTTAAAGTTATTTGAAATATAATTCATTTAACCTCTTTTGCATTTTAGAAAAGAAAGGTTAATCTTACTTATTTAAAAAAAAAATCAATTTTTATTAGAAAAGCAAGTTTAATTTATAAGTAAATTTGATATAGTGTGAAAGATTGATTTTGGGAATTAATTTAATTAAAATATTTTACCCTTGTCAATATTGCAAAATATAAATGTTGGCTTAATTAATATCAAGAAAATTAAAATTAAATAAGAGAGAAGCATTTTAATTAGAAAATCAAGTTAAATTAATTGAATAGTTGAAAAGAATTATTATTTCCTTTTTATTTAAAAAGTGCTTAAATTTTGAAATTAGAAATTACATGAAGGAGAGAAAAACTTCTTCTTCTTCTTTGTTTTTTTTTTTTTTTTTAGTTTGAGTTAAAACAAAATAAAACAAAATGCTCTTTTATTAAATATTTTATGATTGGAAAATATTTTTGGGGGAAAACCTAAAAAAGTTTAGGTTTCATATATATTTTTCTATTTTATTTTATTTGGGGGTTCACGAGAAGCAGTCGGCAGTCTGTGGGAAGAAGAAATTTTTATGCATGTTGGGGATTTTGGAAGGATGGATTTTTATACAGCTGCAAGTTGGGCTCTCCTTCAAGATCTTGCTAGGAATGAGAAGAGAGGTAGGATTCTTGGTTATTCTTTTCTATTTCGTTGTTAAATAAAAAATGATGTTTTGTTTAAGCTTTGAAAAAAAAATGGGTTTGCATTGCTTTGTATTGGGGAAAGTTATTGGGTATATTGAAAAAAAATCATGTTCTTGCAATAAAATTTCTCATACTATTTGTTTTAAACATTCTGGACAAATATATTTCAATGACTATGAATGAAAGAAAATTTGGGGGTTTTTAGTTTATTATTGTTTTACTTTTATGGTGTTTTGATTTGATATTAAATCTCGCGATAAACTAAAAATCGAAATTTATTCTCAAAGAATTCTGAGTCTGTGATTGCAGAAGTGGGGTTGTTTTATTTTATATTTTGGAAAGCCATGAACATTCTGGAAATGTATTTTAAATCTCTGTTTGAGACTGTGTAGAAATAAAAATAATAAAATTAATTCCTTTTGTTTTCGCTATTGTGATCTGTATATTTTTAACAGTGAATGTTTAAAAAAAAATTAATTTTTAAAGTCTCTAGGAGACTGGCGTTTTTAGACTGTGTTTTACACAGTAAAAATTTAAAAATAAAATAAAAATAAAAAAATAAAAAAAATAATATAAAATAAATGGGGGGGGCAGCATGCTACCCTATGGTAACAAAGCTACCGGGCAATATTAAATTGCCTTAATTTTTTTTTACATGTTGTTACCAGGCAATATTAAAATTGCCTTAACTTTTTTTTTCATGCCTCCAGCGTGTGGTGTTTTGAGTTTTTAATATATATATATCCATTTATATAGTTGTTATTTATTTCATTATGTGGGAAAGGATAAAGTAATATTTTATTTGGAAGATTTTGGAAATAAAAGGATAAAGTAATTTTTTGTTTTAAAAAAAAAAGTCCATTTTATTTTTAGTGTTAAATATTATTATTATATAGTTTATTAGCAAGGGTTAATAAACATATACTATTTAATATTAAATTTGAAATCTATGATTTATTCAATTCATATATATATATATATATATATATATATGGGATTAATATATGTATTTTAATAATAATAATTAAGTGAAAATCGTGTATTATTAAATTATTAATTGATTATATTCTATTATCCAGGGGCTGATAATTATATAATGATTAATATTGAAGTTGGGAACCTGTTTAAATGAGGAAATACTCCTTTGGGAATAGATAGAATAACTCTCTTTCATTGGAGATGTATGAAATAAATCATATTTATTATTCGGAGATGTTTAAATTTACATATTATCCAAGTGCATATTATTTTTGAATTTAGATGTTATAGGACATATGGGAAAATTGCCATAGTTGGTCAAGTCCTTAGTTAGAGTACCGTCTGATAAGAAACCCTTGCAATTGATTTAGATGTGTTCAGATGGATCCGCTTCTATGAAGGGATCATTTATGTATTTATTGGCCAAAGTGGTCGTTGTATAGTGGTTGTGTTTGCCTATAAGGCTGAGATGTAAATGACATGAACCTTATGTAATCTTAACTTAAATAATTGCCAAAGGGGTCTTGCAGTTAAGCAGACCCGGAGATGTAGCCCTCTAGGGGTGAACTCCGAGATCATATCTGTGTTATGTGATGCTTTTGTCTCTCATTTTTTATACTTAGAGCTAACATGTGTGGTTGCATTTTGTAAGTGTATAATGGGGATTTAATGGAGTTATTTCTTGAATGCATGAATAAAGTCCTCTTGTTAAATGTAGTAATTAGGGTCATAAAAGATTGTAAATATGATTATGGAAAGTATTTTGTTAATGTTAATGAAAAGAAGTAAGCATGGAAAGAAACTCACTAGGTTACAATTATTGAATTAACTTGTCATAAAGCTTGTAATTTGAACGTAATGAATGGATAACAAATATTGGATTAATTGTCATAATATCTAAATGGAAAATCTAATGGATGAACCTCATTTGGTTTTTTACCTTTTTATCTTAATAAGTGAACATCGTCATATTCGCTCTATTTCACTAAATTGGATTAATTCATTTAGTTATTTATATTTCAACCTTAATAAATGAACTTCATCATAATAGCTAAAATTGATCTAAAATGGGAGAACTCATTTAGTTGTTTATATCTTAATCTTAGCAAATGTATCTCTTCATATTAACTTTATTTTAACTAAAAAGAGTGAACTCGTCGAGTTAGTTATATTTTAACCCTAATGGATGATCTTCATTATGATACTTACATTTTTAATCCTTAATGAATGAATTTCATCTTATTAGTTATATTTTAATTAAAGGGATGAACTCATGTGGCTATATTACATTTTCACCTTAATGAATGAACTTCATCTCTTAGCAATATTCTAACTACAAAGGACGAACTCAATTGGCTAATTACATTTTAACTCCTATAAATGAACGTCGATACATTAGTTACATGGTGTCTAAAATGAATGGCTCACCATGTTAACCATAATTAAACCTTAATGGGTGAATTCGTAAGTTATCTATGTTTTAAATTCATTGGGCAAATTTCCTCATGTTAGCCTCAATTTCAACCATAATAGATGATCGCTTCCTAATTTCTATAATGTCAATTCACCGAACATATTATATCCATGTCTTAAGTAATAATTGGTAATTAAGATATCCGGCTTAATTGGAACAAGATGTCGTGAGTCGAGTTAGGTGTTAAGCTACGTAATCACATTGGGAAACTCTTTAGGTTCGTTTAGTCTTCGGCTGTGTTATCTAAGCTTTAGATAACTCCAAAGTATTTTAATGATGTGTCTTATTATTAACACTCTTATTAATATATTATTTTTAAAAAAAATATTTACACACCGTTTGAGTGTTTTAGCTTAATCCCTTCGGGGTTTCCTGGCGGGGCATTACACTTGGTATCAGAGCCCATGTTGCAACACTGGGATCTCTGGTTTCACTTGTACCCTTGGTGTGTGGTGTATCGACCTGAAGTGCATGCTTGTCCTCCTCTTTGTATATGTGTGATTGAGTAGACCTTGACTTGTGTGTTCACACCTTGTTTTCACCTTCTTGATGTGGGTGTTTTGGAATGATTATATGTGCTTTGTCTTCTTATTGAGGTCTTGGTCTACGATTTCTCTTATTCTGAAAGAGAGTCGTATGTACCTTCGTTCTTGATTTTTTTTACTCTTTTGACTAGCCCATCTGGGTTGGTTGGTGTTGTCTTGAATCTAAAAGTACGAAATGTGCTTGTTATGGTTAGAATCTATCTTAGTGAAGACCACTTGAAGGACTAGTATGGCAAATATAAATGCTTACTATGTAGTAAAATGAATGATTATCACCCTTCCTCCTCTCTCTCTCTAGAAATTTAAAATGCTTGTTATAGGTGTAACTATAACTTAAATGTGAGTTTTCTTTTTGCAAGAGAAAGGTTGTGACTCCTTGAACCCTTGTGTGAGCCTTATGACACTTATGTGTTTTAGATAATAAAAGGATTATGGGTTTGAAAGTTAATATTGGTTATTGAGGGAAAATTGTATGTTTACATTAGAGAACTCTCCATGTGCATTGTAGGAGTAATGTAATTAAATGCTATCTTAAGTAATGTGCATTAGTGTGCGTATAGTTGTTATGTGAAACCTACCTTGTATGCAAAAGAAATATCAAAAGGGGACATGTTATAGTAGCTTTGAGAGTGTGTTAATGTGTTCCACGAAAGATTGTTTGATGTGTATACATTAATGTGTATTATTTAGTTGATAGCTCCTCATTTGCCCTCTTGTTGTATTTTGATTTTCAAAGATAGGTTGCAGATTTTGATGTATTATTGTGTTGAAGTAAGAATAGTGAGTGTTCTCAAGAGATTTTGTACTACCGAAAGATTGTCTATCTTGATTTCTTGTTCAGAAAACTAGAACATTAGATTGCAACAATAATAATTAGAAATGTCATGTTAGGTTGCTTTGGCACCCTCCTAAAAGATAGCAAAATGAAAATCGTGCAACTAAAATGATAGACTTATATCTGAGCATATAGTGTGATCTTGTTGATCTTGTGAATTCGTAGGAAATAGTTGATTTTCCAACTCTCTTCCTCCTCTTGCCTAAATTATAGGGTTTGTTGTTTTTGAAATGCTATTAAGAATGCAGTGAATTAAGAAGAATTGTTATAACGCATATGAAATTGTATGTTTGCTTTGGATTCTAATTAAATGAGGAAATTTTTTCACTTTGGAAGAGAAAATTGCATAGTTAGTAATGTGAATGAAAATGCTTAGTGGAATTTGAGAAAGATATCGGAATGATGTTATTTCCTTGTGTAAATTTGAATTGTTAAGAATTTCAGTACGTGTATCTAGAGTAAACTTTATTTAGTGATTCATGTGAAAAACATAATTAAAACTTCCCTTAAGTAGATGATAGTGTATTAAAAAGTACTCCCCGTAAATGTGACTGAGCTAGTAATGGTGCTATTCTTTGTGTGTTGTAAGAAACCCGTACTTGCTATGTGTGCCATGGGATGGTGAAGTAATCAACCATGGGGGATATGTTTGCCTATGAGTATGGGAAACCATACTATTTATGTGATGTTGCATATTTGTTCCCTTACTGAGTGTCAACCCATGAGTTGTTGATAAGTCAGTATGTGAAGGGGTAGTATTAGAAGTCACCATTCCTTGAATAATATGAACAGCGTACGAGTAATGTCAACGCAAAGCGACTTTAGCTTCCCTATCTCGAGGAAAAAATATAGTTATATAATGAAATTGTATTATAGGTGTACTCAATACTTTCCCTTGTGATGAACTGATATATGAGGTTCATGTGTGCTAGCCTAATTCCTATCCTTTATTTTGAGCATATAGATGACAGTTCTTGAGCATAATGATGGATTTTATTGGAGCATCTTTTGCCTTGTCTTCATGAGAGGCATGTTATTTGTCACATGAGCTGCCAATTGACTAGTGTTGGTAGACTTGTGGGTAGACCTTAGCCATGTATACCTCTGCCTTACGGCGAGTATCTTGAGAGGTACGTTGCTATGCGGGGTGTGACCTGCGTGTGCCTTATCCGCGAGGTACACTACCATGCGGGATACGTCCATTGTGTGCCCTTTCCACTTGGAGTATTTCCATACCGTGCTAAGACACGATGCGGGATGTAGTAGACATTGTCATGCGGCCTACCGATAGGTATAGGGTAGAGCCATGCCACGTGACGACGTGATGCGGGGTGATGTCGAGGTGCACACTACCATGCCATGCGGATGTGTGACTAGGCCACACCACATGATGAGTTGGTGTGATAGCTAGATGATTGTTCCTTCCTTCCTCGTTGGTGGCTACCTGCTAGTCATGTAGTGATGTAATGTGCACTTATGATTTTATTTTATTATTTATTTATTTATTTATTTTCCTGGAGGGCCAGCAATTTATCTTATTTTGACCTTGAAGGTTTAGCCACGATCTTGCAATCTTGTTCTTACTTGATTTGATGTTGCAATTCTGGAATTATTTTCTTGCCTTACTGTTGGAATTGACGATTATTATCTTTATTCTTCTATACTTTGGTGGCTAAACTAGTTTATCCTTATTGTTTTCGTAAGCTGGTCTTGTGTCGCAATGTGAATTCCTCTCCAAGAACGTAGGAGACGGGCTTGGATGAGTGTATACGAGGAAGTAGATGTAGGGAACCTTGAGGATGGGGGTATGTGAGGCTGTGAGACAGCTATGATCCACTACCTACCTGAGTGGTGACTATCTCTTGGAGGCTGAACACCTTACGCAACAAGGGATATTCACGAGGGTCTTGTATGGAAGGTAGCACCACTATGGTGTACCCTAGCACCATCAAGCCCGTGAGTGAGATGTTGGATATTTATGATCATGTTATTTATTCTGAGATCAGGCATAGAGATGTTGATCATGCATGTTATCTTTGACCAAGCATTAGACATGCTCACATGTGGCCTTTTGTGTTGTGCAAATTCCAGTTATGTGGATGGTTATTATGTGTAATCATCGATTAAATGGTGTTAACTTGTCACTATGTTATGGGACATAGTCATTGGAAAAGTTCATATATGCCTCGAAAGTGTAAACAATTGAGTTATATACGTTGCTCTTATTTCATGAAAGTTAACTTGGTTGTAGAAATTTATATTTGAAGCTAGTACTATGGGATAAAGTTTTGCTAAAAGAGGTATGGGTGAAAGAATTTGATCTTGAAGGCATGTTTTCTTGTCATGTTTGATAGATGAGTATGGTAATTGTTGTCTATATCTTTTAATTGCTTTAATTTGGTGTAATGAAAGGAAGGAAAAATTTTCGTTTCTCTATTATGATTGTGTGTAAATTCTAGAATATTTTAAGAAGAGTATGATTTTAGATGCATTATGTTAATGGATAATGACATTCGTAGAGGATTTATAAATAATGTTTTAAAATTGTTGACAAAATATTTATTTGTGCAAATTGATAATTGTAATTGAGTTTCAGGGCTAATACGTGTTGTATGAATTCCGCTTAGCCTTGCGACTTCCAGGAGTAAGTCGGAGCCTAGGGGGGGAGAATGTAATGCCCCTACCCTATTCGGCCTTGTAAAACCTGTTTGACCTTGGTTGACTTCCTATGTGGCATTCTTGAATAGTTGATTAACCATGACGCAATGTTGTGGATTAGATAATATAAATAATTGTGCATACCTATTATTGTGTGTTTACATCGATTCTGGTGTAAATGTAATTGTTCCCTAATTCTTGTTGTAAATCTCAAGCTAACACCTTCATTGAATATGTATATATATGTATGCTTGCGTGACTCATGGTTGCAGGAGATTGCAGGTACTATACCGCCTAGGTGTGAAGTACATCTCTATCAGGATTCGCAGGGTTGAGTATACCTCCTTCATCCTTAGAATTTAGATTAGGGGGTCATAAAACTCTCGTCTTGCCTTAGCCATGATCAGGTGAGCGTCGTGTGTAGTCCGTTGGGTTCCTTTTTTGGTTGGGTTGCATGTCATGTGATTGGTGGACTTTCTTGGTTTGCATGCCTTGCGTGTGGTAAATGGAGTATTCTATCCTAAGTATTTAATTTAATTTAATGTGTTCATTTACGCATTAGTAATTGAGAATCAAAATAAATAGGGTTTTGTTAGGTGATTAATCATTAATTAAAAAGATCACTTTATTTATGTTGTAGCGAATTTAATTTAATGGTTAATTTTAAATAATGAATTCAATTAGTTTATGCATTTTAAAAAGGAAATATTTAAAGTTATTTGAAATATAATTAATTTAACCTCTTTTGCATTTTGGAAAAGAAAGGTTAATCTTACTTATTTAAGAAAATCAATTTTTATTAGAAAAGCAAGTTTAATTTATAAGTAAATTTGATATAGTGTGAAAGATTGATTTTGGGAATTAATTTAATTAAAATGTTTTACCCTTGTCAATATTGCAAAATATAAATGTTGGCTTAATTAATATCAAGAAAATTAAAATTAAATAAGAGAGAAGCATTTTAATTAGAAAATCAAGTTAAATTAATTGAATAGTTGAAAAGAATTATTATTTCCTTTTTATTTAAAAAGTGCTTAAATTTTGAAATTAGAAATTACATGAAGGAGAGAAAAACCTTTTTTTTTTTGAGTTAAAACAAAATAAAACAAAATGCTCTTTTATTAAATATTTTATGATTGGAAAATATTTTTGGGGGAAAACCTAAAAAATTTTAGGTTTCATATATATTTTTCTATTTTATGTTATTTGGGGGTTCACGGGAAGCAGCCGACAGTCTGTGGGAAGAAGAAATTTTTATGCATGTTGCGGATTTTGGAAGGATGGATTTTTATACAGTTGCAGGTTGGGCTCTCCTTCAAGATCTTGCCAGGAATGCAAAGAGAGGTAGGGTTCTTGGTTATTCTTTTCTATTTCATTGTTAAATCAAAAATGATGTTTTGTTTCAGCTTTGAAAAAAACATGGGTTTGCATTGCTTTGTATTGGGGAAAGTTATTGGGTATATTGAAAAAAAATCATGTTCTTGCAATAAAATTTCTCATACTGTTTGTTTTAAACATTCTGGAAAAATATATTTCAGTGACTATGAATGAAAGAAAATTTGGGGGTTTTTAGTTTATTATTGTTTTACTTTTATGGTGTTTTGATTTGATATTAAATCTCGCGATAAACTAAAAATCAAAATTTATTCTCAGAGAATTCTGAGTCTGTGATTGCAGAAGTGGGGTTGTTTTATTTTATATTTTGGAAAGCCATGAACATTCTGGAAATGTATTTTAAATCTTTGTTTGAGACTGTGTAGAAATAAAAATAATAAAATTAATTCCTTTTGTTTTCGCTGATGTGATCTGTATATTTTTAACAGTGAATGTTTAAAAAAAAAATTAATTTTTAAAGTCTCTAGGAGACTAGCGTTTCTAGACTGTGTTTTACACAGTAAAAAATTTAAAATAAAATAATATAAAATAAATGGGGGGGCAGCATGCTACCCTATGGTAACAAAGCTACCAGGCAATATTAAATTGCTTTAAATTTTTTTTACATGTTGTTACCAGGCAATATTAAAATTGCCTTAACTTTTTTTTTCATGCCTCCAGCGTGTGGTGTTTTGTGTTTTTAATTTATGTATATATATATATATATATATATATATATATATATATATATATATATATATATATATATATATATATATATATATATATATATATATATATATATATATATATATATATATATATATATATATAGTTGTTATTTATTTCATTATGTGGGAAAGGATAAAGTAATATTTTATTTGGAAGATTTTGGAAATAAAAGGATAAAGTAATTTTTTGTTTAAGAAAAAAAAGTCCATTTTATTTTTAGTGTTAAATATTATTATTATATAGTTTATTAGCAAGGGTTAATAAACATATACTATTTAATATTAAGTTTGAAATCTATGATTTATTCAATTATATATATATATATATGAGATTAATATATATATTTTAATAATAATAATTAAGTGAAAATCGTGTATTATTAAATTATTAATTGATTATATTTTATTATCCAGGGGCTGATAATTATATAATGATTAATATTGAAGTTGGGAACCTGTTTAAATGAGCAAATACTCCTTTGGGAATAGATAGAATAACTCTCTATGTTTTAAATTCATTGGGCAAATTTCCTAATGTTAGCCTCAATTTCAACCATAATAGATGATCGCTTCCTAATTTCTATAATGTCAATTCATCGAACATATTATATCCATGTCTTAAGTAATAATTGGTAATTAAGATATCCCGCTTAATTGGAACAAGATGTCGCGAGTTGAGTTAGGTGTTAAGCTACGTAATCACATTGGGAAACTCCTTAGGTTCGTTTAGTCTTTCGCTGTGTTATCTAAGCTTTAGATAACTCCAAAGTATTTTAATGATGTTTCTTATTATTAACACTCTTATTAATATATTATTTAAAATATATATATTTACACACTGTTTGAGTGTTTTAGCTTAATCCCTTCGGGGTTTCCTGGCGGGGCATTACACTAATAATTGATTAGGGGGTGGGTAGATTAAATATTAATTAAGATAATGTGCCTCGCACACGGTTGAGTGCTTGTATAGGCTCAAGGTGTTGTGAGAAGGCCCGAAATGGCAAACCTACCACCTTGTCTTCAAGAAAGGATTGGCAGGGTCCGCATGAGGCTTAGATGGAGCCATAGGTTCGGGAGAGGTTACCAGGATAACCCAGGATGGGGGTCGGGACCTATGGAGACCTACTAGGGTAATCACCTTAAGCCATGCGATGACACTCTCTCCTTAGAGTCACTAGTGTTTGTGAGTTGAGTCACATGGATATTTGCGGAGTCATGTAGTTCTGTCCTATTTGTCTTATTTTGCTTGCTTGTGGGTCTTCTACTATCTTCTAGCACGGTGGGGTGGTTCCATTTTGGGATCACATGATCGGGTGGTAGTGCCACTTCCCATCGGATGTTCTGGATTGTATCTTCAGGTGAGCAAAGGGTTCGCTGGTGTTTCTTGGTTCGTGGTTCATGTACCAGCTCATGTTTGTTAGGCCCAATATGAAAAGCTAATGTACTGAGAGGGAAGGGGTGAATCAGTACTTCAAATCCTTTTCTTAACAATATCTTTACTATTAAGCATAAACTGAATAGTGCAATAACATAATATAATGCTAAAACAAATAAATAACAATCATACATGATTCACTCCATAAAACATATATTTTGGTTACACGGAAACTCTTGTTTAGAGAGAAAAACTGTGGTGGGGATGGCACCCACAACTTCACTACTGCAATAATAAAGGTTGCTCGGTTAGAGCTACATGTTTAGCTATTTATGATAGCTTACCCTGTTAAGAGTATCAAGATTTGTTAGATCTACCTTGCTAAAGGATTTTACAACACTTAATCTAAATGTTGCACCTGGTTAGAGGCTTTACAATTTATAGACTTGATTAGACTCTTTTACCCTGTTAAAGGTTTCTCTTACAACTTCAAAATATTACAATAAAATCATTACAAATATCTGCAACTTTATATCTGGAATGTTATAGCAAATTCTATGTGCTCGGAATAAGATTACCTTTCTTATAGCATACCTCGCTAGCCCATATAGTAACTCGGTAAACCCTTCTGTTTACTTTGTTCTTTGATTTTTCTTTGAAATCCTTCTCAATGACCTTTGTGTCTTTGTAACAGTCATAACACTTAGTGCTTTCACATGTCTTGCTTCATATATTTCTATATCTTCCTTTCTGTCATGTTACATGTATATATCTAATCTTAATCCATGTTGTATAAATAGATCTCTTATGTCGATGATCTGATTATTGCTTCGATCTTACAAACATGATTTTTCAAATGAATAACCATGCAAAATAATTCATTGGCTAGATGACCTCAAAATCATACACAATCTTTAAGTGCAATTTCCAATGTGATAACGGTTCTATGTTCCTCGATCTTGTAACACATTTTCATATGTGTGTCCAAGTTCAATGAATCTGGTAACACGTTTCACTCAGTGTGTCATCTTTGCTACTTGGTAGACATGGAATGATACTCGATAGATAGCTCGGTGCATACTAGGCTCTTGTGACTACTTTCTTCTATTACCGACTGGACTGTGCATAACGACTGAATATTTTGGTAGAGATAACTGACTAGAGTATATAGAATAACTTTGAACATAAAACTAATGGCAACTTGATAAGTAGTAACAATCTCCCCTTTTGACATTAGTTGAGATGTTTGGCAAAAACTACTTTCAAAGTTATAACTCAATAATCTATATACTTTGCAAAATTTGACTATACTGACAGTATATACAATAGTCAATGAAATAGTAAATCTAGATATACTCCCCTTATCAATATACTATACAAAACTCTGATTTTGTATGCTCGGTGATCTGCTCTTGTTCTTTGCTTACTATTTTGTTCACTACTCAGTTCACTGCTCTTGGATACTCTACTTACTCTGCTCGATATACTCCCCCTATATACTACACTCCTTTTCTTTGATACTATACTTTGATGCTTTGAATACTATATCACTCCCCCTTTTTGACAAACATCAAAATTTAGTTACCATTCGATGGTGGCAACTGGTCAAAAATGGATTTGTACTTTGCTCGTGCTTCGGTGAGAGCGACAGAGAGGGCATCCTTTACACTATCCATTAAAGAATTATGCTCTTGAATATCAGCCAATAATGATATTAAGCCATCAAGAATGCTTCCCTCTTGTGTAGTAGATAAGTATGTGGCTCGTTTGATCTATTCTTGGACGGATGAAAGATGAGGAAGGAATAATGTCTGAAGTGTCATTATGTCCATCCTGATCTTGTGTTCTTCGTTTCTTAGGTCCAATTGTTGAGCCATGAGCTGTTGTAACTTTGTATAGAAATTCTGAACTGAATTGGGCTCTGTGGTCAACTTATTTGAGAGATCGGTGATCTCTTTCTCAATTGCTTCTTTTTTATTTTTTATGTCTTTAATGAATAAAGAAAATGTACAGAGTTTCTGAAATAAATAATGAATGTGCTTGAGTTGAGGGAGCAACTCAGCAATAAATTTGACAAGTTTAACTTTGCCAATAGCTATAGCTTTATGTACCTCTTCTATCATTTTTGCAGTGAGCTCCTTGTCTTTGAGCTTGTTCAAATATTAAGATGCATCAACTCCAAATGTCTCTATCTTGGTTAGGAGTTCATCTAGTTGAATCTAGATGGCTGCATCTTTGGTTATTGTAGCTTCAGGTAGCATATTTGTTAAGAGTGCTTTCACCTTCTGAAGTACTTTATTTTTCTTTTGAATAGCCATTTGCTTCTCTTGTTTGGCCTTTGTTTTGCATAGTTCACCGAAATCAATGAGTCCTTGCCCCTTTAATTTGGATATATCAACATTGGGCAACACTATTGGTTTTGACAAATATACTTTGAAACTATGCTTTTTCATCTTCTTTTCTTTACCTTTCACTAATTGAACTAAGACAATGGCTTGTGAGGCTTGATGACCCTCGGTAGGTTGCTCGGTAGAGGCAACACTTTGGTCGGTTTATTTAGCCTCTGTAGTGTCCTTTGGTGTCTCGGTACTTGGTGTCTCAGTTGCAACATTTTCAATGCTAGAAGGTGCTTGAGAAGTCTGTTCTTAAGTAGTACCTTCTTCTATTGTAGACTTGTGACCTTCGGTGCCTTGATCCGTATCCTGAGGGGCTTCGGTTGAGATAGGTTGATTGACCAGTGGATAAGGCTGAACTTCTTCCAAGACTGATTCACTAGATACAAGTTTTGCATATGCATTTCCTTCTATCATTTCCTATTCTGGTGCCTCTGTATCCATGATATCTTCATCTATTTGAATGGTGTCAGCAAGGTCTTGCTTGGGAACATCAAGATCTTGCTTGGTGACATCAACTATTTCAACTTCAGCTTGCTCACTGGCATCCTTGTTTCTAAATATTTCCTACCACTTTTTTTTTGTCTCATTTTCCACTTCAATATATAGCCCATTCATCAGTTTCAAGGCTTTTTGTTTGACGAGGAACTTTGTGTGGTAGGTTGTCAAATGTTCTTTTATTTCAACTACCGACATGTCTGGAAAGAGATGTACCAGACTTCTTTCTCTAATCTATTTCTCCGAGTCTAGGGCATATTGCCACCTATTATCAATATATGCATATAATTCTTTTGGAAGAGAATTAGAGACTTCCAATGGGACCAATCAAAATTTTAGAAGTGTGTAGATGACAGCTTCTTCAATTTGTCTCTTTTCATCTTCATTTCTGGATTCATACTTAACATATTTGAATCCTCCAAATCCACCATATTCCTTCAGATTAGTACAAAAATTTTCAACACTATCTACATTTACCTTCTTGCTCTTGACAATCTGAAATTTGCTTGCATCCTTAGATTCGGTGTCACTAGACTCTTTTGCCAAAATGAGTCTCCGAGTAGATTTCTTGTAAGTTTTTATTACCTTGGGAACAATAACACTCTTTGTTTTCGTACTCGGTGAAGTTGCAGATGCTCTTGTGTTAGGTCGCTTTCCTGGAGGAGTCGGTGAGGCCTTTGATGTGTCTTGTTTCTTTCTTTTCAACACTTTTCCCTTAGGCAATTCGGTGCTCAGTGTTATAGCTTTCTCTTGGGCTTCAGATTCCTCTTTGGTAATGGCTATAGTGCCTTTGATAGGTGTGGAGGAAGAATCTTCTCTGAATTTCTTCGATAATGCCTTTATCATCTTTGTTGCTTTTCTTGTAGCTTTGGGTACTACAATGCTCATTTTTACTTTTTCCTTCAACTCTTCATAGGTTCCATACCTCAGCTCAGTAGCATGCCTTGGTAATGTAAGAAATGCATCAATTTGTTGTTGTGCGATGTCAAAATCAATCTCGTAACCCATAGGTGACAAAGATTGAGTTCTTGGTTCCATAGCATTCACATAACAGTAATCAATGTCTACTTCAAAACATATGTCATCTTTGTATTTCTCTACTAGCTTGGGTGGAATCTGGTACCTGTTATGCATTTTCTCTTGAAACTTACTGAAGTAATCATCCATAATATCATTAAAATTATCACCTAGCTTCTTAATGAAGTCATTGATCTGATCAGTGATCGGTCGGTGTAGTTCCCAAACAACTTTACTGACTGATGGAAAGAATTTTTCAAAATAGAAAAACATGCATACAAGTAGTGATCCAAAATTTAGTGTATTAGCTAAGTTGTTCTTCTTCAGCTTCCTAATGGTGTTCAGATTCTCAAACAGGTTTTTCAGCAATGCCTCACATAGATCAATTTTCATGCCTTTCTTCACAATTTTGTATGCTAAGTCTACTGCCGCATAGGGTACACTGTTTTCCCTTGCCGATTGGAAGAAACAATAACCTATTACTCTAATGGAAAATTTTAGTTCTGCATTAGTGACATTGTTCAATTTCAGTCCTCTGCAATCTGATTCCACTCTGATTAAACTGATCAATTCCTTCTGTGATATCATCTTTTGAGCTCGGGCATGATCATAAATAGGGTAACTGGTAATCAGATGAATGATTTCCTTGGTAATCTTAAACGGTTGCTCTTCTAGCCACATGAAGTCATCACGAACTCTGCTCAGAACAAACTTGACCCACTAGGGTTTGAACACACGGGGATAGGTTAGGGCTTCAGTTAATCCCTTGATCTTAATGTGCTCATAATTTCTATCTAATTTACCATCAGTGCACAATTCATCATATGTGTCTTTGATTTCAACGTGACCGAATTCTTCAACACGACATTTGGTGAAGAATCTCACATCCTCGACTAATAACACTCTATCCGGGATGAGTGAAAATGTGGTTTTGTCATCCGGTTTAGATGCAACTTTGGGAGTTAAAGAGTATTTTAGTGAGGGCTTTTCAACATTCTTAACAACGATGGGATCTTGGATCTTAGGTGCCATTTGTAGATTTCAGATAAAAAACTAACAAAAGATCCTTAGGGTTTGAGGATTTTCAAATGGCAGACGCTTCACACTTAGCAGATAATAATAACTTGATAAGATCAGTAAACCAGCTTAATAATGCATTGAGATTAATGTAAATACCTTGAATTTTGCTTTGTAGGAGGTTTGATCGCCTTAGATTCGCTTTGCTCTGCTCTCTCAAAAACTTGGTAAGTAAAAATGTCCACATAAATGTTTTAAGTACACAGTATACCTTATCAGGCTCCGGGCAGGTTAGGTCAAAAACATTAAATGCACTCGATTCCACTGAACTTTCTTTATTTTTTTTGTGCTTTAACTAAGTAACCAAACTTCCTTCATTTACCAACTTGACAGGTTTCCTATATAGTGCTCCAAAAGCCTTGATAGAATTTCAAACTTACTACTACATCTTAACTATGCAGATTTTGAATTAAGTACATAATAAAATAGGAACTGTTAAGTTTTAACCTTGAGAGAATTCAGTCCCTCCATACCTTTACCGATTAATTTGGAATAGGAGCACCTAACTCGGTAGGTAAGGTGCTTTCTTCATTTGACACAATTTCCTTCTTTTTCTAAATCATCTTTAATTTTTCTTTTATTTCTTCAGTGTCTTTTCTAGGTTGATCTCTGTAATCTCCAGCCAAGTGTCCCACTTTGTGACAATAAAAACATGCCATACCAAGATTTATCCATGATCTTTAGCTGTTCATCCCAAACCTTATAAAGCAGTTGGCACTTATATGTCCATATCTTCCACAACTTTCACACCATATCCTTGTATTGTAATCCCATGGTACTGCAGCATATTGTCGGTTAAGATTTCTGTGGGTTCGGTAGCTTCCAGCATTTGCTCGGTGTGCATGCCACATATAGTTTTTTTTGCTTAAACCAACACTTCCTGGTACTATGTCCATATCTATTGCAGTTTTTACAAAACCCTTTGAATTTTGCCTTCTGATAATTGTTAACAGACTTTGTCCTACATTGATTAGATGTGTGACCATATTTATTGCAATTGTAACAATAACCATTGGACTTAGTGACATTCGGTTGCTTACCTTTTCTGATTTGGCACATGTTGGCAGTATGACCTTGATTTCCACAATAGTTGCAAATAGGCTTCTTTCTTTTGATGTTCTTCTTGATTCCAGCTTGCTTTGACGATTCTCCTATCTCAGTAGTATAAATTCCCTTCTCGGTAGAGTATTTTCCTTTGTAACCAAATCCTACATCTTTGTTGGGTCTTCTTGTATTCAGTTGCTCATCCAACATCTTTGATGCTTCATAACTCTTCTTCAGTGTTTCTTTGGATTTCTTCTTTGTTTCAAGTTCATTGGTCAACCTTGATACCTCAAGTTTCAATGCTTGATTTGTCACCATCTTTCAGATTTGCTTCATGATGTGCATAACCTAGTTGATCTGACAGGTTTTGTTGAATTCCAGTCAACCTTGTGATTTCATCATTCTTATCAGACACTAAGACTTCAAGTTGTTATTTCTCTCTTTCTAGATCTCTTACTTTATCCTCGGCTGTCCTCAATGCATCAAGATTTTTAGTCATATGTGTGCTGAAATGTTCATGTTCTCTTTTCATTGATTTTAGTTGATCAGGCAGTGCTTTGTTCTTTTCTTTCAATACTCCAATCATTTCTTCAGTCTCTTCAGATATATTGCTCTCAAATGATGTCTCAATTTGTTCCACTAACTCTTGAGAGTCTTGCAAATCATCAGATAATATTCTTCTCACTTTCAGATATTTTTGCATTTGCCTTTGCATGTCTGCAATCACTTGATTAGCATGATCCAGCTCTTCTTGCAGATACACAATCCTCCAAGATTGTTTATAGCCTTCCATTGATAAGATATTTCTCTTTAGGTAGTTAAACCCTTTTCCAAGATTGAAGCTCTGATACCAATTGTTAGGCCCAATATGGAAAGCTAATGTACTAAGAGGGGAGGGGTGAATCAGTACTTCAAATCCTTTTCTTAACAATATCTTTACTGTTAAGCATAAACTGAATAGTGCAGTAACATAATATAATGCTAAAACAAATAAATAACAATCATACATGATTCACTTCATAACACATATTTTGGTTACGCAAAAACTCTTGGTTAGAGAGAAAAACTGCGGTGGGGATGGCACCCACAACTTCACTACTGCAATAATAAAGGTTGCTTGGTTAGAGCTACATGTTTAGCTATTTCTGATAGCTTACCCTATTACAAGTATCAAGATCTATTAGATCTACCTTGCTAAAGGATTTTAAAACACTTAATCTAAATGTTGCACCTGGTTAGAGGCTTTACAATTTATAGACTTGATTAGACTCTTTTACCCTGTTAAAGGTTTCTCTTACAACTTCAAAATATTACAATAAAATCATTACAAATATCTGCAACTTTACATTTGGAATGTTATAGCAGATTCTATGTGCTCAGAATAAGATTACCTTGCTTATAGCATACCTCAGTAATCGATATAGTAACTCGGTAAACCCTTCTGTTTACTCTGTTCTTTGATTGTTCTCTAAAATCCTTCTCGGTGACCTTTGTGTCTCTATAACAGTCATAACACTTAGTGCTTTCACATTTCTTGCTTCATATATTTCTATATCTTCCTTTCTGTCATGCTACATGTATATATTTGATCTTAATCCATGTTGTATAAATAGATCTCTTATGTCGGTGATCCATTTATTGCTTCGATCTTACAAACATGTTTTATCGAATGAATAACCATGCAAAATATTTCATTGGTTAGATGACCTCAAAATCATACACAATCTTTAAGTGCAATTTCCAATGTGATAACGGTTCTATGTTCCTTGATCTTGTAACACGTTTTCATATGTATGTCCAGGTTCAATGAATCTGGTAACACATTTCACTTGGTGTATATCAACTCAGTGTGTCATCTTTGCTGCTCGGTAGATATGGAATGATACTCGGTAGACAACTCGGTGCATACTGGGCTCTTGTGACTACTTTCTTCTATTACCGACTGGACTGTGCATATCGAGTGAATATTTCAGTAGAGATAACCGACTAGAGTATATAGAATAACTTTGAACATAAAACTAATGGCAACTTGATAAGTAGTAACAATGTTCGTGATCATTGTTCAGTTGAGACCTTGTGGTCATTGTATCAAACTTAATGTAACCTTGATATTGTAACTATTGGATTTCGTGGTACTTTTGGAAGCCATGTATCTATGGATATTGTAATATTATGTCAATGGAATGTATGTTAATTCAGTTGTTTTAATCTTATGTATAAAAGAATTATGGATAAATAAATGCATTGGAACATTTTGATTCTTTCATTATGGAATTTAGATGTATGTGTAAGTTTATTCTTAAGCATTTAATTTTTCCTAATTAGATGGACTATTGGATTAACCATGGTGTTAATATAATCTGTGAATTAATCTTGTTGGTGACCCTTAGGAAATCATGTGTTAGACTTCCGTTGTGTTATTAAATGTGCAATTGTTATAATTAATGCACTTAATCTTTTTAAAAAAATAAAAAATCACCCTTTAGTTGCCTAGTTGTGTTGTTTTCCTTTAGGGTTTATGGAGGGGCATTACAAACAATCCACATTCTATAAATAAACATAGAGTTCAAAAAATGACATGTATCTTCATAAACATGTAATCCATCACATATGTATTTTAAATCAGCATCCATCACATAGCTAATAAACAATCCAAATTCCATAAATAAACACAGTTTAAAAAATGTCACATAAATCTCCCTATCTCCATCTCCATATTAAAAGGTGCATCATGAATTAATTATGTAATGGCATTAGAATTCAAAACATAATTAATTATGTAAAAAAAATTCTATCAAGAAATCAATATTAAATAGATTGTAATGCCCCGCCAGGAAACCCCGAAGGGATAAGCCAAAACGCAAGAATAGAGTGCAATAATTTTTTTTTTTTAGTTACACCACATTAAGATACAACAAGATATCAAAGATTCAGATTACATAGCGGAAGACATCAACTAACACCTAAAGAGTTTCCCAACGAGATTACTTAAATTTCACAATTCACTTAACTCACACAATTAATCCAATAAGCCGATTATCTTAATAACGAGATAATTCTTAATCAGGATAATTTCTTTCAGAAGATGGAAATATAAATCACAAGCAAAGATTCATCCATTAAGATCTATTCATAATCTTCATTCAAGCTTTTCATTAAAATACAAGCCATACATCTAATATTCTAACACACTAGAATTTCATCATAAACATATGAGATCTTTTCAAGCATACTTAATTTTCTTAACAACAACTGAATATATTCCATTACTCTAAGTTACATTCTTTCATATTCCAATTTATTGCATTTAAAAGATGATTGCATACATGCATCTACGATAAATCTCATCTAAACCACTTATGCATTCGATCAAAATGGCATTCAAGAAAGGACTGAATATAAGCATTTAAAGTTAATTCCATCTTATCCACTTATACATTCTAACATAAGCTATTCATACATGATAAAGTTGAATAAGGGAAACATAAGAGAATAACATCACATAACACCATAATGATCTCGGAGTTCACCCCTAAAGGGCTACATCTCCGGGTCTGCTCAACTGCAAGACCCCTTTGATAATTAATAAAGTTAAGAATACAAGAGGTTACACCATTACAATCCTGCCATCAAGGCAAAACATAAACAATATACAAATGACCACCTCGGTCAATTAATACATAAACGATCCCTGAAAAGAAAAGGATCTAGCTAAACATAATCAAAGCTAATACAAAGGTCCATTGGAGCATCCACAAAACTAAGTCATCACCACCCAAGGTCTAACATGAAACCAGGTACTTACAAGGGCATAGACAAAAGGATGACCCACAAAGGTACTCCTAACAGGACAAAATGACAACACACTAGCGAACGTAGGGACAAGTGTCATCACACAACCTGGTATGGTTACCATGGCAGGTCTTCATAGGTCCCGGCCTCATACACTGGGTTATCCTGGCAACCTAATCTGAGCCTCCAGCCCATCCAAGCCTCATGTGGACCCACACATCCTCTCGTGAAGACAAGGATGATGGTTTGCCATTTCAGGCCTTCTCACAGCATGTCAGGTCTATGTTAGCACTCGTTCCATGTGTGAGGCACATTTATCTTACTTAGAGATTACAATCTAATCTACTGTTAGGTTATCACTTATTAGACTCACTTTCGATGGGTTACCCAGCAACCACTTTGGGCGCGGCCCCCAATCGAAAGCCACTTTCCCATACGACACTAGACTAAACTCGGATGAACTCAAAAACCAAGGAATAGACATGGTCAGACGAACGGAGTTTAAAAAGGAGGGAACATCCATTTGGTCAAACGTGACTCAAAAGAGGTACACTTACTGACGGTACTCTAACCAGAGACCTGACCAACTATGGTCAACCATGAATCATCATTCGACACCCACACCAAGGATATGACCAAATATGACACTACCACAAAACAGCAGTCAACTCAGAACCGAGGACTGAAACAGGTACCCCAAATCAATCCATACAATAGGGTCCTATCAAACAAAGCACGACTTGCCATTACATAAGCAAAAGTGAATACAGAAATTAAACTCACATAGGTAATATTCAGCAGATACAAACTTTTCTGAATGGATCTAAACATTAAAAGTCGATCAAGTTTTCTACATGATCTATGTTTCCAAAAATACACTAGCAGGAAATCATCATTGCAAGGTGAATACAATATCACAATTTGCAATAGTACCATTGTCTATTTCTCAAACAAAGGAAAAATATAAATTAACCATTCATTTTACTAATGAGAATATCAGTAACTAAACAATTTTCCAAATGATACTTAATTAAATTTCCAAAAGCACATCGTTTAAATTCATAATGTCCAAGGGTTAAATATTCATTTCTAACATTTCCAGATGGCCTATATCATTAAAATCTTCAAACAATATATATTCTTGAATAAAGTATGTTTTATCTCGAAAAAATTTTCAATATAAATAATATTTCATCTTTTTCAAAAGATGCTCCCCTAATATTATAGGTCCAAAAGGATTAAATATTAATTCATAAATATTTATAACCCTACGGTTAATAAAATATACACAATTATTATTTAATATTGCACAATAATCCAATTAAGTATTAATCAACATATATACATTTATTCCCATTGATAAATATATATTAATATTAATTAATAATTAATTAAACACTTTATAAAAAAAAACTTTTAAACTAATAAATTCATTTATTAATTTATTTTTTTTTTAATTTAAAAAAAATAATAAAAAAAAAATACAAATTAAAAAAAAGGGGTGGGGGTTTCCACGTGGACCCCACGTGGTCCCCATGGGAAGCTCACGCAGCCCCCAAAGGGGAAGCGGTGCTTCCCAAGGGAGCACGCAGCATTCCCCAAAGGGAGCGTTGTTGTTCCCAAAGGGAAGCACGCAGCACCCCTTGGGGTGCGCTGCTATCCCAATGGGATACGCAGATCCCTAACAATTATTTAATCTTTTTTTTTAAAAAAAAAAAATTTGTTGTTAGTAAAATTCATACACAGCAAAAAAAACACAGTCTCACAGAGACTGAAATAAATAATTTTTTTTATTTTTATTTATTCTCCCATTTGCAATTTTAAAATACCCAGATCAGGAAAGGGGAAAATTTCTCCAATACCAACAACATATTGGCCAAATAAGATTGAATAACATTCATATATCAACCAACAGGCAGATATCTCTGATAAAAAAACTTGAATGTGAAAGCATTAACTTAGAATTTTAACAATTTTCATTGAAGAACAGCCAATCTCAAGTTTATCTTTGAATTTTAAAAAAAAAACAACCAGAGCAACCATAATCCAAAATTGAAATGGAAATAGAACAAGAAGAGATTGGATTGGAATTACAATCACAACTGTATCATTTTTCCCCAATAGCTGAGATTTTTATTTATTTTTAATCTCCACAAACAGATTTCTTCAAAATCCAAAACAATTTCTGATAAGCAAAGAACCAAAATATAAACCAGAATCTTACCTCTTATAGCAATCCTAGAAAAGATTTAGTGAGGAGCCCAACCTACAGGCTCAAGAGATTTCTCCTCCTCCAAAACCCCCAAATTTTCATCCAAAAATATTTTTTCAACAAACATTTTTCCAAAAATATCAATCCTCCAAATTTTCCAAAACTCTAGGTTATAAGGAAGAGTTGACCAAAATTTCATTTTTGGAATTAAAATTTTTATTTAAAATAAATCACAAAAATACTTATTTCCCAACTATATCAACAAATTAAATTGCTTTTCCCATTTAAAATTGATTTTCTCACTCAACTGAAATTTAACCTTTCTATTTCAAAAAATGTCAAGAAGATAAAACTAATTCTATTGCAATTAAATTTAAATATTTCTTTTTCAATAGCATATACAAAATGCATTTAATATTCAAAATCAACCATTTAATTGAACTTACTCCCAATTTAAAATGAGCAATCCAATATCAACGATAATCGCATAACGAAATCCCAATTAATTTAGTCCATTAATCTTTAATGCACAAACACATATTTAATCAAATTAAATACTAAGGACTAATTAATCAATTTAACCATACACGCCAAGCACGCAAACCAAGAAAGTCAACCAGATAGATGACTCGCAAACCCAAACAAAAAGGGAATACTGACAACGACTAACGATGCTCACTTGAGCACGACTATGGTCAACTAGGGTCTTACGACCACCTAATCCAACTCTAAGGATTCAAGAGGTACACTCAAACCTGCAAATCCAGGTGAAGACGAACCTCGCACTCATGCAGCATTGTACCTGAAATCTCCTGCAACCAAGAGTCATACATGCATACATATATAAACTTAATGAAAGCATTAGCCCGATATTAATACCACGAAAAAGGAACACTGAACAACTTGCATACAACTAGTGTGAAAACCACATCAACAGCTATGCATTAACTCAAACATCTGACTATAACATTATATTAAGATAAACTGACCAAGATTAAACTGAGATTAGAAATTGATTAGGGCACGGGTACTACATTCTCCCCCCCTAGGTTCCGACTTACTCCTGGAAGTCATAAGGCTAGATGGAGAACATGTCGTACGCATCAGCCCTGAAACTCATTCAACAAAGATCAAATTGCACATAGAAATCTTTCCATAATCAAATGAAATATTATTGCAAAATCCTTTAAAAACGCCATTATCCATTGGCAAGATACATCTAAATCCATACATTTCTTATAACATTCTAGAAATTATCCACAATCATGGCAGAGAAACAAGAATTTTCTCCCTTTCATTACACCAAATTAAAGCATTACAAAGAGGTAAACAACAATTACCATAATCATCTACCAGATATGACAAGAAAACATGCCATCATGATCAATTTCTTTTACCAATCCATCTTTATCATAAAATTTTATGGCATAGAACTAGCTTAAAATATCAATTTCTACAACCAAATTAACTTCCAATAAATAAGAGCAACAAAATAACTCAATTGTTTACACTTGCCAGGCATAAGAAAACCTTTCCAAAGACTATGTCCCATAACATAGTGACAAGTTAACACAATTTACTCCATGATACAAATAATAACCATCCACATAACTGGAATGCATAACTCAAAAGGCCACATGTGAGCATGTCTAATGCTCGGTCAAAGATAACATGCATGATCAGCATCTCTATGCCTGATCTCAGAACAACAATATGATCATAAATATCCAATATCTCACTCAAGGCTCGATGGTGCTAGGCACACCATAGCGGTGCTACCTTCCATACAAGACCTTTGTGAATATCCCTTGTTGAGCAAGGTGGTTAGCTCCAAGAGATAGTCACCACACATAGGTAGGTAGTGGATCCTAGTTGCATCACAGCCTCACATACCCCCATCCTCAAGGTTCCCTACGTCTACTTCCTCGCACGCACTCTACCAAATCCGTATCATATGTCCTTGGAGAGGAATTTCACATTTCAACACAAGACCAGCATACGAAAACAATAAGGATAAACCAGTTTAGCCACCAAAGTACAGATGAATAAAGATAATAAATCATCAATTCCAACAGTAAGGCAAGAAAATAATCCGGAATTGCAACACCAAATCAAAAGTGCAAAAGATCACAAGATCGTGGCTAAACCTTCAAAGTCAAAGTAAAATAAATTGCTGATCCCCAAAGAAATACAAAGAATATCACAACTGCACATAACATCACTATGTGACTAGCATCTAGCCACCAACGAGGAAGGAAGGAACAACTGACTAGCTATTGCAATAGCTCATCATGTGGTGCGACATAGTCACACTACCCACATGGCATGGCAGTGTGCACCTCGACATCACCCTGCATCACATCGTCACACGGCATGGCAATACCCCAAGCGGAGAAAACACGCAATGGGCGTATCCCGTGTGGTAGTGTACCTCACGAAAAAAGCACGCGCGGGTCACATCTCACATAGCGATGTATCTAGAAGGATACTCATCGTAAGTCAGAGGTATACATGACTAGGGTCCACCCACATGCCCACCAACACATACTAACTGGCAGCACATGTGAATAACCCTACCTTTCATGAAGACAAGGCAAAGGATCCTCCAAATTATACCATCACTATATGCAAGAATCACCATCCATATGCTCAAATAAAGGAGAGGAATAGGCTGTCACATATAAACCTATAAATAGATTCATCAAAAGGGAAAGTATTGAGTACACCTTTGATACAGTTTAATAGTACAACTATATCATTCCTCGAAGTAGAGAAGCTAAAGTCGCTTCGTGCCGACATTACTCGTACGCCAATCCATACTATTCAAGGAACAGTTACTTCGAATACTACCCCTTAACATACTGAGTTACCCACAACCCGAGGTTTGGTACTAAGTAGGGAAACAAATAAGCAACATCACATAAACAGTATGGTTTCCCATACTCATAAGCAACATATCCTCCATGGTTGATTACTTCACCAATCCATGGGTACATATAATAAGCACTGGTTTCCTACAATACACACAATTACACCAGTACTGGTTTAGTCACATTTACAGGGAGTACTTTTCAGTACGCTAACATCTATACAAGAAAGATTTTAATTATGCTTTCTATATAAAGAACTGAATCAAGTTTACTCTAGATACAAGTGTAGACGTATAAAAATGACCATATTCCTAAATGAATATTTTATGTTCATTTTTCTATTTGATTAAATCCAATTTAATTAAATTATCCACATTCTTCTATTTTATTAAATAAAATACTCAATTTATTTAAATAAAATTCACTATATCCATTTAATGAATAAATCATTTTATTCAATTAAATCCCCCCTATCCACTTTTAATTAAATTCAAATTTAATTAAATAAGTTATCCCAAATTGAATAAATCTAATTTATTTAATTTCTCCAAATTGTAACCAAATTGAATGAAAATCATTTAATTCAATTAAATCCTATTATCCCCCCATCCACTTGCAAAATCCCAAACCCCTTCCTAATCCCTTCTAGAATCTTCTAATCGCTTCTAATTAACCTAACCCTCCTCTAAATTTTGTCACATCCCTAAGCAAAGGGAAGTCACTTCTCAAAAACCTTAAAGTCTTTGATAACCATTGAAGGTTTTCAACCTTCAACCACTAAAACCCTTAAAGTCTTTAAAAACCATTAAAGGCTTCCAACCTTCAACCACTTAATCCCCAAAGTCTCCAATAACCATTAATGGTTATTTCAAACCCTCCCACATGGTTAAAACATTTGTTTTGACTCAACCTCTACCCAACCCAAAGGTCTCATCAGGCCTTTAATGCTTTGACCATGATTATCTCTTAATCATTTGCACAAAGGTTTATCCTTGGATTAACTCTTAATCCAGTGGGTAAACTTAATTTAGACTTGACCCTTAGCCTTTAGATAACCATGAGGTCTTCTCAGGCCTTTAATGCCTCCAACCTCTTCTCTCAACCCAATCCTATGTTGACACTTGTCACCATTTCATTGGTACAAATTGTGCACATGGATCCTCAACTTTCAAACCTGGCCCTTGATTAAACCTTTTAATCCTGACCATCCATTGCCCTATTTGTGCTATAAATAGAGCTCTCATTCCTCCATTTTTAACAATCATCTTTCAAATTTGAAGCATTATACTTATGCTCAAATACTTTCAAGCTTTTTCATTTCATATATGCTCATCATTTAGCCTCTTTTAGATCAGAAATTAGACTAAATATGCATGTTTAGAATAAGTTCTTTATCATTTAGCTCAATCATAGATTAAATATATCATGCTAGGATAGTATTCATACTAATCTTGTCATCTTATCATTTAGTTTATTGCATTTTGCATCATACATAGCTTACGACACATCTCATACTAAAATCTAAAAAAAGCATCTCTCGTTCTGATATTTGCCATCCCTAAACCATTTTGCTCAGTAATCTGAGAGCAAAAACGTTGGTTTGAGGGACATTGTGAGATAGAGAACCATGGGACCCTCCTTGGGAAGCTAAGTAACACTACGTTACTCCATAGCTTGCATCAAGAAGTCCTGTGTGTGTGTGTGGACTAGTATTCTAATAAATTTTCACATATTTAGTTTTATTTGACCACTTTTCCTGCATACAACAAGTACTGAAATTATTAACAATTCACAATTACATAAGGAAATAACATTATTCTTATAGCTTTCTCGAATCTCACTAAGCATTCATAACTAAATTACTAACTATGCAAATTCTTTTCCCAAAGAGGACTTTCATCTATCACTATGAAGCCAAAATGCAATAGTACAATTTCACATGTTTTATAAACATTCTATTTAAATCAATGCATTCTTTAATACCATTTCTAAAAATCTTATGATTAGGCAAAGAGAAGGGAAAGAGAGTTTGATAACCAAACTATTTCCTACAAAAACGCAAGATCAACAGATCACACTACATTATAAAATTTCTCACTATAAGCCTATCATTTTAATTACACGGTTTTCATTTCGCTACCGTTTAGAAGGATGACAATCAGCCTAACAAAACACTTCCAATAATTATGGTTGCAACAGAATGTTCTAGTTTTCCAACCAACAGAGATCAAAACAGGCAATCCTTTTGATAATATCAAACCTCTTGAAAACACTCACTTATAATAATACAATACAGACACATGTCATAATTTTACAACCTATCATTAAAATCAAATTACGATAAAAAGGTAAGCGAGGAGCTATCACCCAAATAAAACATATTAATGCATGCACATCAAACAATCTTTTCATTCGCACTTCCTAAATATAATAAGACAATTACATAAATTTAAAAGCGAGTTCAATGGAGCATTTGCTAAAATAGATCCTCAGTCAAACTGATTTAATGCAACACATAAAACAATCTTCCGGGGAACACATTAATACTCTCTTGAAGCTACAATAACATGCTCCTTTTAATACTTCTTCTACAAACCAAGTAGTTTCACATAATTCAACTATTCGCATATTAATGCACCTCACTAAGATAGAATTTAATTATGCTACTCCTACAAAATACACATGGAGAATTCTTTAAACGTACACATACAGTTTTCTCCCAATAACCAAAATAAATTTTTAAACCCATAGCCCTTTAATAATCTAAAAACATAAGCGTCATAAGGCTCACACAAGGGTTCAAGAAGTCACACCCTTTTCTCTCTCACAAATAAGAAAACTCGAATCAAAGATAATTACACATATCCGAATCATTTTAATTTCTAGAGAGAGAGAGAAATGGTGATGATCATTTAATTTTCTACAAAATAAGCATTCAATAATTGCCATACTAGTCCTTCAAGTGGACAACACTAAGCTAGATCATAATCTTAAACAAACACAATACGCACTTTTAGATTCAAGACAAGCACTGACCAACCCAAATGGATTAGTCTATAGAGTACAACACTCAAAAAGGAAGGTACATATGACTCTCTTTCAGAATAAGAGTAATCGTAGACCCAGACATCAATAAGCACACAAAGCACATATAAACACTCAAACACCAACATCAAGAAGGTGAAAACAAGGTGTGAACACACACGTTACACACAAGTTAAGGTCTACTCAATCACTCACATACACAAAGGAGGACAAACATACACATAAGGTCAATACACCTTACACCAACAGAGGGCACACGCGACACCAGAGATCCCAGTGTTTGCAACATGGGCTCTGATATAGATAATATACTAATCACATACCTCATACATTTCATTCATCATCATGAACATCATCATCATCATCATCATCATCATCATCATCATCACCGCCACCACCACCACCATCACATACCTCATACATTTCATTCATCGTCATGAACATCATCATCATCATCATCATCATCATCATCATCATCATCATCATCATCATCATCATCATCACCGCCACATCATCATCATCATCACCGCCACCACCACCACCATCATCACCATCACCATCACCTCCACCACCATCGTCTTCGCCATCATCACCATCACCATCACCTCCACCACTTCTTCTTCTTCTTCTTCTTCTTCTTCTTCTTCTTCTACTTTATCGGCCTTCCTCTTGGATCATGTCTAACAACAAATGACCAACCCAGTTTATGTGGAACCTCCGAGTAAAATACTTGCTCACATTGGCTTGGAAGAACATAGGGCTCATCCCCAACTAGTTCAAATGACTATGTATTAACCATTGTAAAACCATTATCATGTTCAATAACAGTTCTATCTAGATCATTTTTATTCAATCGTAGCCTATACCATTTGATGACGAACAAAACTAATTTGGAGGAATTAAAGTCACACTCAAGAATATCATCCAAAATGTCATAGTATCGATTTTGAGACTGTTGAGGATGTATGTCATTTCTCGATGAAATATTTGTCACCTCAAAGACTGCAGTGATGCCAGAATCACAAGTTTTCTTCATGTCATCCAACCTTTTTATGTGAAATTTATGACCATTGCAGCACATAGTGTTGTGGTGTTTGACCTGCGATATGTCAAACATGTAAAATTTATTGCATTGTGAGTTGATAAGCATATGGGTGATTAATAAATTTATATGTACCTGTTTATCTCTTAAACCATATGCTAAATCAATTTCCCTTTGCGTAACATTGGAATCTCCATTACGATGAGCTTCTTTAACCAATGAAGCCACACCTTCCCATGTTAATGTGCGTCCAGAATGTTGACAATGTTCAGCCCATACCGTCATCCAATCAAGATTGTTTGCAATATACAAATGTAGTGCATCCCACTCTTGACCAACTATACAAAAAATAAATAGACGTTTTACAATCGATTTATTTTGAAGATTAAGAATTAATTAACTACAATAACATCTTATAGTTACCTCTCACTTTCCTCAATCTAACTTTCCTCATCAAGTACTCCCCTTTTAATTTGTTAATGGGGTTGGGATCCCAAATGCGATCCATGTGGATCTTTGCTGCAAAATTAGGAAGATATTCAAAAATGTACACCATAGTCTGGTATGCCATCTAACCCTCCACCATAGAACCCTCAGGATGTGCTCTTTGTCAAACCAAAGCCTTCAAAAATTTCAAGTGCCTCTCAACCATCCACATTGACCTAGTGTGTACAGGTCCACACAATTCAATCTCCTCAACTTGGTGTATGAGGTAGTGTTCTTGTGCATTGAAAAAAGTTGGAGGTAGACACTTTTGCATTTCACACATTATATGAGGAATTTTTCTCTTCCAATATTTTATATCTTCTTTATGGATTTCTTTACATGACAACCACCTACAAGATATTCAAGACGCAAAAAAATATATTGCATAACAAGTATAATAAATCGCAAATATAATATCTATACAATGAACTGAACAAATATCACTACTTACCTCATGTATTTTCCAAGATCATATATGACTTGTTTGACATTATTGTCGAAGTCGTATGGGAGAGATAGAGGTAGAACGTACTGCAACAATTATAAAATTATCTTTTCATTTTTTTCTAACATAATACAATGAAAAGTACACGTACACGCAGTACTTAAATACATAGTAAAAACACAAGAACATGAATTACCTTAGTGAAGGTATGCCAATCATGCATTTTCATCCTTGGCCCAAATTCACTTTTCTTTGATATGAGATTGTTTATGTTCATGGCAAATATTGTGGGAAATCAAATTTTTCATATGACTTCTTTTATAGCATTGCTTTGTTGGTTCGTTAATAACCAGGGAAGCTCACTTATATTAATCTGGTCTCCATGGCTATTTGATTGAATGACATTTATCATTGCATGATTGGAATCCTGAATGTCACTACATATTTTGACATTTTTTTCTTTATCACACCTTCCATCCAATATTTTCCATAATGTCTCTGTTATATTCTTTCCAATATGCATAGTATCAAACAAATGCACATTTATGCCTTCACGACCTTCATGATCATCAATCACATCACCAGTAAACAAAACAAAATAGAAAAGATGTTTTATGACATAAACCATCAGATGGAATGGCATTACCTTGATGATTATTTCTATTATATTCTAACTTCCGTAGGTGAGGTGTCATTCTCCGTGGCTTTTATGTATTCTCTTCTTTCCCATTGAAAAGATGTTTTTCAGTATTTCGATACTTACGATTTTTGTGGAGAAAGTGCCTATACTCATCAAACACCTTCTTTCCTAAACTTTTTGAATGACAAGATTTCATCTTTGGACCACAAACTGGACATGCAAATTTTCCCTTTGTTTGAAGACCTACAAGATAATGTATAATTGGATTAAATATGATGATTTTTTGAATTATAATGTTCATGCATAACTTAAACACTATAACATACCACAAAAATGTGTTAGCCCTGGGGCATCGTGTATTGTCCATAGAAGCATCGCATGGAATTGAAATTGTCTTTGTCCTATTAGTCTAGAGATGTCATACATAGTGACACCATTCCATAACTCCAACAACTCATCAATAAGAGGCTCGATATATACATTCATAGCTTTAACTTGGTACTTACCTAATCGAATGAACAAAAACATTACATAATTATTATGACCATTTTACTGCAATATTTATAATTAAATGTAGACGACTATATTTAAATGATAAAATACCTAGAACAATCATTTCCAACATTATGTGCTCCCTCTTTATTGACATCCATGGAGGAATGTTATTGTTGATAACAAAAACAGGCCACACTGAGTAAACAGATCTCATCTCTCCAAATGGATTGACACTGTCCGCTGCCAATGAAAGCCTGAGATTACGAGGTTCTTCTTTAAAGTGTGGCCACTTTTCCTCTATGTCCATAAATGTTGAACCATCCATAGGCATTCAAATAATGTGATCTTGACTTCTATTGCGTGCATGGTAATCCATAAATTGTGTCAAGCTAGTGCACTTGAATAATCGTTGCATACGTGGAATAATGGGAATATAGCGAAGAACCTTGCAAGGAACCCTTTTTGTTATTTGATCTATTTGATATCTACTGATATGACATTCAGGGAATTCAATTCAAAATTCATGTTGTTTGTGATATATAATATGATCATTGGGACAATCATCTATTGCTTGATACTCCATTCCAATATCTTTCATAATGGCAAATAATTCTCAGTATGAGCGAGGTAGAATATTTGATGGTGGTAACAAGAACTCACCTATCAATCTACAACAAAAAAATATAATTTGTTAATATAAATAATATTAATGGTACAACATGATTCACCATTTATTATGGCATATATGACATACCTTAACATACGTGAGATTGTTATGTTGGATAAACCATTCATAACCTTCAATTTCATCAACAACAATACAACGGACAGAAGAGTTGTCTGCGAGCCTTTGTAAAGGGCCTCAAATGCTTTCTCAAGTAGACGGACATCATGAACAACATCAAGGTCATCTTCATCATCATGATAAGTTGCATGATTAATAAATGTGTCATGGATCAATGTATTTGTACCATCATCTTCAATTGTGTTTTTGTGGCTCATGATCATCATCTTCCATGGGATCATTATCTTCAGCTTCGATATTCACACCTCCATGTTCGTCCAATTTGAAAACCATATTCTCTGGGTTGTGTTGATCCATATCATGTGCTCTGGGGTGCTCGACCTATATAAAATTGATAAACATAAATAAACCATGATCATGATCTCATCATCAAGTAATTTATTATGTTACCTTCAATGTGACCATGCAGCCTACAATGTTTCTTAGTTGATTTAATTATAATTCTTCTAGTCTTTAACCCCTTACAAATTTTTCAAGGACAATAACATTTTCCATCACCTTTTCTTTTCAAGTTAGACCACAATCTAGCAATTGTCTCCTTATTTTGTTGTTCGCTGATATTGTCCGACATGGTCTTTCTTCACAGGAAAGAAAATCGGGCTATAGAACTAGTTATATAGAAGTTGAAATGTTAGTTATGAAATCACGTTTAATATACCAAATTAAATTAATTGAACATAGAAATTATCATCATTGAACCAAAACCATTTAACTCTTCTTTTTCATCTCAAAACATATCTAATAGTTTTGTGGTTTGCAATCCTTGTATCATATCTTAAGTTGACTAATGTCTAATTGGGATAACCCATGAGTATCTAATGTGAATTCATTATCAATGTTGTGAAATCATCAAGACTATGGTGATAGTCATTCCTTATAGGATCCTCTCAATATTGTCCAAATCAGTCTAAAAGGAAAGCAACTATACATTCCCATGCTCATGCATACTTACATGACTAATGTTGCCCTTGTGCATCCTAAACATTGGAGAGACCTTATCTGACTTGCCTAATCAATGTGGTTTCTGTCCTAATATGAAACACTAATTTCTACCCTTGCCTCTGCATCAAGATTCTCACATCATGTTTCTTCAACAAAACACACTAATATGAATTTGTAGCGTCGTAAATTGTACGCACTTGCTAGGGTGGTACAATTTCACACCGAGTTTAGCACCCGCCTTGGCGCATTTTGCATTTTGCATTGCATTTCCCCTTTAGCACTTAATTAATCAAATTAATTAGGTCTAAGGTTTTATTTCATCATCTTCCACATCATAAAGTTGGGCCCTTTCATTAAAGTGTGCCCTTTTTCACTTTATTCTTCCAATACATCATTTAATCTAAAACCCTGATTAGGTCCTATTTTGAACGTGGGGGCTTGATTTCGGGGGTCAAAACATCTTGAAATCACCTGTAACTTTGGGATTCTCTCTAAAATCATCATATCCGACGGCCCTAAAAATTTGGCGAAAAGTTTTCAGGACCATGGCGCCCGGAGTGCAACATGGTCCCGGACATTTTTCCCAAAATTTTAGGAGCGCGATCCAATCATAAAATAAAGCTTAACCCCAAGAAATTGGCGGGAGATTCAATCTCTAGGTCGGCCAAAACTTGAAATTAAGACCTAGGGTTTCATATATAAGAGCTCTCTTTCTTCATTTGAAGGGATCAAGAATTTTGGTTTCAAGGACCTTCTATGCAGCGAAAGAGCAGATCTTTGAAGACTTCAATAACATTCAACATCCATCCATCAAGCATTCATCAATTTCATTCATTTAGGGCTTGGGAGACATTGAAGAACAATAGGAGATTACCAACTGAAGATTGGCGTGTACTCCTCCCTTGAGGGTTGGGTATGATTTCATGTTGTTTTCATGTCTTTGCATAAGCTTCAATATATCCATTATTCATGCTTTAGATCACTTTGCATCTTGATTTAGAGCATTTACATTATCATTTACAAGCAATTAGGGTTTACTTTCTAGGTTGCTCTAGTTTGCTTTCTTGCATTTAAGGACCTTGCACACACACTAGGTCTGCACACACAATACATTTTACAATACAACTTGGCTATTCATGGAGGTGGAAATCATCGAAGCGGGGGTTTGACTAAGGCAAAACCCTATATAGCCGCCCAAACACCTTTTCAGATATAAGTGCAGGTTTTAGGACTCGGACGACGCCGCAAGTTACAGATCCGGAAGAAGCAGACGGAGACCAAACAACACACCAAATCTCAAAGCAAAAGACCAGGACAGGGGCGTGGGGCGCCCTGGTCCCTCCAGGACAGGGGCGCTGGGCGCCCTGGTCCTCCTAACAGACAGCATTTTCAGCATTTTTGACAGCTTTTCCAGAGTGCAAAACAGCAGTTTCCGGAGCAGTTTCAGGGGCAGAATCAGGACAGTGGCGCCCACGCCCCCGTCCCAAACATTTTCACTTAGATTTTAACTCCGGGTACACATTTGCATTCTTGTCTTGTCCTTGTGTTTACAACCTTCCATTGTTTAAGTTCAATTATGCAATCTTGTTATTAGTTCATACTTGCACTTTGGGGTTAGGGATTGAACTTGCATCATTTCATCTTTCAATTACAACAAAGGAATAGAAATCCTAATAGGTAGCCCGTGGCTCTCTCTTCCACAAGAAGAAGTAGCCAATTGTGTGATACCTCTAGGCTCTTTCGTATTCCACAAGTGTGTGGTTGAAAGTGAGATTAGGGCATGTTTGCTTAGTGTCACTTTTTCTCCCACACATTTTGGTGAACCCGACGTGAATCTATCATTGCTTCCTCTTGCATTGCATTTGTTAGATCTAGATCTAGATTTAGTGTGTTTTCATTTCATTTTCATTAAAAAAAAAAAAAAAGTGTGTTTCTTTGCATTGTGTGTTTAAATTTTATGCAATTTCAAAATGTCAGATTTTTATTTGCAAGATGTTCATATTTGTGATGATTATGAGTTAGATGAAGCTTTAGATGAGTTTTTGAAACCTAAAGATACCAAACCTTCATTTTACCAAAAACTCATAAACATTGTTACTATGCCATTTCGTTGTGATGAGAAAGATAAGTCGAATGATTCCTCTCAAGGGTACATTCCTATCAGCTCTTCCACTAAATCTAGTAACATGGTTGTTTTCAATGATCCCCTCTATGAAGAGATATCTCCTTTTGAATCAAAAGATAAACCTTTTAATAGATATGATCATGCTTTGTTGGATGATGCCCTTGATGCCTTTGTGTCTCCTAAAAAACACTCCCTTCATGAGGATCCTTTTGTGCAAGAAGATGACATTATCCCTACATTTCCTAGTGATGGCCTTTCCTTTTCCAACAAAATTCCCACTAGAGATGATGAATTAATGATAAATGCTTACCCTTCTCCTAAAGTGGGTCTTACCCATAAGCATCCCTTAGAGAAAGAAGATGAAATAATAAGCAATTTCCTTAATTCTCTCTCCCCTATTGAACATATTTTGAGGAAAGAGGATGAGTTTAACACATCTATTGATGCTCTTCCTCCTAAGGATGCGGAATTAATAAACAATGTTATCTCCTCTCCCGAAATTGACAATACTTCAAACATTCCTTTCAACAACCTCACTATTTGGGATGAACCATTAGAAGAAGGTATAGATTATTCTCTACCCCTAGCCAAAGGGGATGAAATCAAGATTGGAAACTCCCTTGATAGTTTCTCCCCTTCCTTGAATCTCAATTATTCTCCCTTTCCTCAACTTGGTTCTACTCATAAGGAAACCCTAGTTCAAAGCAAGATGGTTAACATCTCTTTCAAAGATCTCTCTCTCAAAAGTGAGACTTTAGAGAGTAATGTTGATCCTTCTCCTAGAGAGTTTCCCCATGTAGATCCTTTGATAAAGGATGATATGACCTTTCCTAGTATTACTCTTCCTACTAGAACATCGATGCCTATCCCTTCTCTCTCTCCTAAAATTGATTTGATCCGTGATAAGATTTTAGTGCAAGAGAAGACTATCAATAATTCTTCCAACACTTTTGTTCATTCCTCTAAGCCATCCTCAATCAATTTGATACATGTGAATGAGACACCTAACAAACCTCTCTTCACTGTCCAAGGTGCTTCTCCTTCTCAAAATTCTCAACCTTTAAATAAGCCAATCTTAGTAGTTCAAGGTGGTTATGCTAATGATTCTTTTTGCACGCCTAAGAAACCTATTATTACTGTGCAAGGAGGTTATTCTACTAAGAGCCCTTATGAGTATGCTAAGCAATTGACTAGAGAGAGTTATCATGCGGTTGCCCATACTTATAATACTAGAAACAATAGGCAACCTAATCCTCCTCTAGTTATCCCAACTTCACTTCCTCCTTCCCAACCTATTCTTCCTCAAGCTCCTCGTATTTCACAAATGCTTAGTAAGGACTATGATCTCATAGAACAACTTAAAGCTACCCCTGCTAAGATATCCCTTTGGGATTTGATCCAAACTTCTTCCATTCATCATGGAATGTTACAAGATGCCTTGAAAGATTTGAATGTTCCTCCACCTAATACATCCAGTAATATAGTGTCTTTGGTTAACTCTGTGATGAATCCTAAAGCTCAAATTGTGTTTACCCAAGATGAGTTGCCTACTAGTGAAATTCAACATCAATATGATCCCTTGATGATTGTGGTTATCATAAATGACACTGCTATAAGACGAACATTAGTAGATAATGGCTCTGGCCTTAATGTGTGTAGCATTAATCTATTGCATAAGATGAATGTGGATACATCCCTTATTGAGCCTGACTCTCATCCCATTCGAGGCTTTGATAATGTGGCTAAGTCTTCATTAGGTATTATCACCTTACCCATCACAGTGGGACCTGTTACTTTGCCTACTCCTATCCATGTTATGTCGGGAAATCTAACATACAACTTGTTATTAGGGAGACCTTGGATTCACGGTATGCAAGTTGTCCCCTCTACATTGCATAGACAAGTTAAATTCATTTATAACAATAAGACATGTACCTTGATAGGTGATACTAATTTTCAAGCTTGTTTGCAAACATCTACTTCCAAAGGGAGTTCTTCTAAATCTTCCTCTTCTAGTGATGACTCTTTACCTATGGACAAATCATCATCCTCTGATAATCAAAATTCTTTGGATGAAGATTCTTCTCAACTTGAATCTACACATGAAGAGGCTTTTGATCCTGAGAAGGTTCTCACAGAAGACGATTGGGGATCTCTTGATTTCACTCCCACCTTTGTAGGTGAGTATAGGGTTCCTCTTAGAGAGTTTAAAGTTAAAAATAAGGAAGAAACTAAAAATCAATCAATCTTACCTGAACCTATGAGCAATAATTTTGTGGCCGCTTCTCAAACTTCTTCTCCTCACACCTCTAATTATGAAGAGTTTGATTCTTTGTCTTATGAAAAACCACCTTCTCTTCCTGAAATGGCTGATCGTTATGGTCGTGGTTTTCGCATTTTTGCTAAGCATGGGTATCATGGAAATGGTTGTGGCACTCATGAACAAGGGATGAAGGTTCCTCTAGAGACTAATTTTCACAATTATGCCTTTGGACTTGGCTACAATCCCTGCAAATGCACTAAAGCATCTAAAAGACCATCTCTCAATGTGAATGCTATATTTAGTAGTGATGATGATCTCACTTCAACTAAATCATCTTCTACTTCTATCAACTCTCATTCTCCTCATAAGGAAATCTTGGCAATGAACAAATCTCTTTATGAATCCCCTCAAATTTCTAAATCCACTTATGAATCTTTATCTCCTATTCATCATAAAGTCCTTTCCTCTAGGGATAAGGCTCTAATAAATTACACTCATTCCTCTTCTAAGATTTCATGTGACTTTTCTTCTTCAATTTTTATCATTTTATACATGTTTTTGATCTCACTTATAGTTGAGCATTTAACATGTCATATTCAAATACCTTATTCAATCTATCATGTCTTTAAATAACATTAATGGCTATTATGTTGCTCATCATTATGTGACATTGGTAGCTCATTTACTGGGGGCTCATTGTCATTCATGATGGTACAATTTCAAGTGCAATCATATTTTTTTTGAAGCAACATAATAGCCTAATTTTCTTGTTCCTATGGGGACAAGAGTGATTTCATACATCTCTTCTTTTGCTTATGTCCAAATCTCTCCCTAGAAGATTGTGTAAGTCCTTCTCATTGTCCTTATCCTTGGGAGGCAATGATCTTTCCTTATTTTTATCTAAGGATCCACTTTTTCCTATTTTCTGGATGGTGTGGACTTTATTACTTGATGTTATTCCTTGTATGCATTTGTTGTTGTTGTTTCAAGGATTCTCTCTTACAAGAGGTGTAAGTCCTTGACTACAACCTCTTTTGCACTTGGTAAAATACATCCATAATGAATTCACTCTCCCAATTGGGTTAAAAAGAGTGTCATCCTTCATTAAGAATCACTTTCACCTCGCAAAAGAAGGAAGTATTGCATTCTTATTCTCTTCTTTGTCTTATTCTAGAAGATGTTATATTTGTCTAAGACAATTCCTCTCGGGGATAGGTGTCTTTTGTACAAATATCTCTTCTCCTCTAAGGATCTCCTTTACACATACTACAAGATATCCCTTTTCAACTATCTTATCCTTGCTTAAAGAGTGCAAAAATCTCTTGCTTGGATCTATGACATTGTTGCATTTTTGGGGTATCTTCTTTTGTGATGAAGGTAGGTATCCTTGTTCTACTTTGCTTATGACATAAACATTACACTTTTTGAGCAATGGGTCATTCTCGGAACCAAAGCACAGACTCTTAGAGCGAGATGTCACGCTTTTGTACTATACATATACAGGTTGTAGCATACTCGGGCATAGACTCCTATGAGGTGCTTCTAACCTCACTTACACACACATGCATGAGGTTGAGTGGAACTAGCAGCATAAGGCTTGACTTTCTCACTCTCCTCCCTTACATGGATCACCTAGACAGACTCTAGGGGCTAGTTTTCCATGTCCTTTTTCCCATGGATCACCTAGACAAGATCTAGGGGCAAGAAGTCCATGTTTTCTCTCTCACTATTCTTCTCATGGATCACCAATGTGTGTATTCATGCCTTTTTCCTTTCTTTTCTTCTCTTTGCATTTTGTTTCCATTTACATCCTTCATCTTGTGTTAGAGAACTCTCAAATCCTCACACTCTTTGTTGCGTTGGAATTGAGATTTAGTCCTCTTTCTTACCAAATGATTCTCCATTAGTTTTTGATCTCATATCAAATCTTCTTGTGAGCACTTGTCATCAATATTCTTTAACAATTCGAAGTGGTAAACATGATACCCTGTTTCAACTCACTAAAATTAGCAAGCCGAAAAAGGGGGGGCATATAGCTACCCTCGAATTTTCATTACCTTCCTTAGTAAGCATTAGGTAATTTTGTGATCTAACGTGTGTTTTGTAGGGTGCAGTTCCTAACTGTGTACTGCAGATACCGCTGGGGGCTTCGTTTGACAGACTTATGGATATATCCTTTTTCAAATAATGTTTACTTTTCTGTACTTTAGCTTGCATATGCACATAGTGTTCATATGACCGCTAAAGTGGGGGCTAAATGTAGCATCGTAAATTGTACGCACTTGCTAGGGTGGTACAATTTCACACCGATTTTAGCACCTGCCTTGGCGCATTTTGCATTTTGCATTGCATTTCCCCTTTAGCACTTAATTAATCAAATTAATTAGGTCTAAGGTTTTATTTCATCATCTTCCACATCATAAAGTTGGGCCCTTTCATTAAAGTGTGCCCTTTTTCACTTTATTCTTCCAATACATCATTTAATCTAAAACCCTGATTAGGTCCTATTTTGAACTTGGGGGCTTGATTTCGGGGGTCAAAACATCTTGAAATCACCTGTAACTTTGGGATTCTCTCTAAAATCATCATATCCGATGGCCCTGAAAATTTGGCGAAAAGTTGTTGGGACCATGGCGCCCGGAGTGCAACATGGTCCCGGACATTTTTCTCGAAATTTTAGGAGCGCGATCCAATCATAAAATAAAGCTTAACCCCAAGAAATTGGCAAGAGATTCAATCTCTAGGTCGGCCAAAACTTGAAATTAAGACCTAGGGTTTCATATATAAGAGCTCTCTTTCTTCATTTGAAGGGATCAAGAATTTTGGTTTCAAGGACCTTCTATGCAGCGAAAGAGCAGATCTTTGAAGACTTCAATAACATTCAACATCCATCCATCAAGCATTCATCAATTTCATTCATTTAGGGCTTGGGAGACATTGAAGAACAATAGGAGATTACCGACTGAAGATTGGCTTGTACTCCTCCCTTGAGGGTTGGGTATGATTTCATGTTGTTTTCATGTCTTTGCATAAGCTTCAATATATCCTTTATTCATGCTTTAGATCACTTTGCATCTTGATTTAGAGCATTTACATTATCATTTACAAGCAATTAGGGTTTACTTTCTAGGTTGCTCTAGTTTGCTTTCTTGCATTTAAGGACCTTGCACACACACTAGGTCTGCACACACAATACATTTTACAATACAACTTGGCTATTCATGGAGGTGGAAATCACTGAAGTGGGGGTTTGACTAAGGCAAAACCCTATATAGCCACCCAAACACCTTTTTAGATATAAGTGCAGGTTTCAGGACTCGGACGACGCCGCAAGTTACAGATCCGGAAGAAGCAGACGGAAACCAAACAACACACCAAATCTCAAAGCAAAAGACCAGGACAGGGGCGTGGGGCACCCTGGTCCTACCAAGATAGGGGCGTTGGGCGCCCTGGTCCTCCTGACAGATAGCATTTTCAGCATTTTTGACAGCTTTTCCAGAGTGCAAAACAGCAGTTTCCGGAGCAGTTTCAGGGGCAGAATCAGGACAGTGGCGCCCGCGCCCCCGTCCCGAACATTTTCACTTAGATTTTAACTCCGGGTACGCATTTGCATTCTTGTCTTTTCCTTGTGTTTACAACTTTCCATTGTTTAAGTTCAATTTTGCAATCTTGTTATTAGTTCATACTTGCACTTTGGGGTTAGGGATTGAACTTGCATCATTTCATCTTTCAATTACAATAAAGGAATAGAAATCCTAATAGGTAGCCTGTGGCTCTCTCTTCCACAAGAAGAAGTAGCCAATTGTGTGATACCTCTAGGCTCTTTCGTATTCCACAAGTGTGTGGTTGAAAGTGAGATTAGGGCATGTTTGCTTAGTGTCACTTTTTCTCCCACACAGAATTGAGCCAACACCATGAGGATAGGGTCAATTATCATGGCAACTAATAATAATATGTGAAGACAGGGTTCACACATAAGTGTTGGCTCTCAACAATGCCACACTTCCAAAATTTTCAGTCTCAAGACTTCTCCTACTGGGTCAACACTCATTGATGGCCACAACCAAAACCATTTAACTCTTCTTTTTCATCTCAAAACATATCTAATGGCTTTGTGGTATGCAATCCTTGTATCATATCTTAAGTTAACTAATATCTAATTGGGGGAATCCATGAGTGTCTAATGTGAATTCATTATCAATGTTGTGAAGTCATCGAGAATATGGTGATAGTCATTCCTTATAGGATCCTCTCAATACTTTCCAAATTAGTCTAAAAGGAAAGCATCTATCCATTCCCATGATCATGCATACTTACATGACTAATGCTACCCTTGTGTATCCTAAACATTGGAGAGACCTTATTTGACTTGCCTAATCAATATGGTTGTTGTCCTAATATGAAATACTGAGTTCTACCCTTGTCTCTACAGAAAACTTCTCACATCATGTTTCTTCAACAAAACACACTAATATGAATTGAGCCAACACCATGAGGATAGGGTCAAGTATCATGGAAACTAATCATAATACGTGAAGATGGGGTTCACACATAAGTGTTGGCTCTCAACAATGCCACACTTCCAAAATTGTCAGTCTCAAGACTTCTCCTATTAGGTCAATACTCATTGATGGTCACAAGGCCAAATCAATGTATCTAGGCTTCAAACTCCTTACTCTAGGCTTGGAGGACCCTACACAAGGTCTATGAACACTCACTTGGTATTACAATAAAAAGAGCCTTCCTCTAGAACTTTGTTTGCAATGCACACATCATTGGTAATCATTGTTATGATGGATGGTCTATTAGGACGGTAAATAAAATGCTTATTCTTTTTCCACCCTTTGAAACTACAACAAGGTATTTGACTTGGCAGGGTCCCCACACATCACTTCAACAACAAACATTAGGCAATTCAACCTTTTGCCTTCTCAATGCATTTTTTTGTCTTTTACTGGTTTTCTCGGTCTGATATATAGGGATATCAGACCTTTCATGGCATCATCACACGCGCCTTCCAATATGTAGTCCTTTTATATTTTAGGTGCCTACACACTATGTTGTTGTTAAGTATTGATGTATTCTTAAGACATCTCATGACTCCATTACATGTCCACACTTGGGTTTACAAACACAACTCTGTCAAAACAAAAACAATATCACTAGTAAAACTATGACTGTGACAATCAATACCCTTAGGTCAGTCATAGAAAATTAATCTATTTCATTTGGTTTTGATCCACAAACCCTTTTGAAGGTTGCATAGAGTCACCTCACCCCTCTCTCTATCATCAACCACTTCAAAATACCAATCGCTTGGTCTTCCCACCAAATTCTTCACTCTTACTGCCTTTTATTGTCTGATACATAGAGATATCAGACTGTCCTCATGCCCAAACACGTACCAAATCTAATTTGGAGCCCTGCACACAACATAATATAATAAATAGCATGAAAAAAGGTCTTCCCACACATTTGGGTGAATTTATATGCATGGGAGACCAAACTATACATTATTTACTCCTCTCAGTAAACACTAGGCAGGGTTTTGACATTTTTTGGGAAAACTATGATATCTTCTTTAAAACACTATGAAATTCAATGCCACAAAAAGACAAAATGAAGTTAACTTTATAACCTGGAATCTTGTATTTATTTTTAATCAATGCTTTCCTACATTGTTTGATCTGCCATCTTGTTATAAATCTCATCTCTATTATGCTTTGATGGATGTCGCATCCTGTTACAAACTTTACATTTTGGCACTGGCATAAAGGATTTTAGCAAAGGTTGTGGAATATGGCTTTTACATCTACCAATTGTCATTCCATCTTGTGCATATGGCTTTTACATGTAGAAGAAATAAATTTGATAAATAGGCCATATGGTGGATGATAAGTGAAGAATGTAAGTACTAAAGGTGTGCACTAGTGGCTTTGGTACATGAAGGTGACTAGAGGTTGTGGAAGGAGAAATGGTGGAAGTTGGATCTATGGTAGAGGTGGGAGTAGATTTTATTTACGCATGAAAATGTTAAGCTAATACTCATAAAATAGCTAGGAATCCAACTTAAGGCATTCTATTTGTTAATAAATTTCTCTACCATTGAGCTACTACCCCCTTTCTTACCATTCCATTGTTGGCTTGAGTGTAGATTATTTTCAACACCCATTATAAGACACATTATAGGTTCTTGGGGCTCCTAACCTAACCTAGCTTTGATAACATTTTGAGCTACTACTCATGGAATAGCTAGGTTACCAAGATATGACCTTCTATTTGTTGTTGGAATGTGATCTATGGATAGGTATTAGAGGATCTTACTAACTTGGGTGTCATGCTTTTATGTGTCTCTGACATGACTCCTAGTAACTATTTAAGGATCTTTCTAGTCCTAGATCTATGCCTTGTCTTTTTGATGTGGTTCCTAGTGAGAATATATGAATCTTACTAGTTCTAAATGTCATAACTTTGTGTTTTGCATGCTCCATGTGTGTTACCAATGTTACTCATATTACTCACTTTGTGCTTTATCTCAATATTGTAGATTGACAATATCATGTCTTGCGAGCTACCACCTTTCCAAACTTGTAGTCATCTTGACTCTTCAATATCTTGGTTTCAGAATATTTGGTTTCTCCATATTTTCCCAAGAGTACATGAGCATAATTTCATACTCTTGCTAAGAGGGGGCTAAATATTGCATCATAAGTTGTATCTGTTTATAAATATACACTAGGTTTGGACTCACCTTAGTGGTTGTACCTTATTTATGCCTAATTGTACTTAGGTTTCAGAATGTTTCCATAAATTTGGTTCATTCCCTTATTCATGATGTTCCTCGTGGCTCAATTTTATAGGACTAGGGTCTTGGGAACCCTTATTCATGGAAATTGGACCTAAAATTTGAAAGATGAATGTTGGATTCGCAAATAGTAGGAATTTTCTCTCCAAATTTGGACTTTTCCAAAATTTCAATTTGAAAAGGTGCAAGCTGCATATGGATACAAGTCTATTTCTCATTTCAAATCCCTATAAACTCCAACCCACATCTACCATTTTTTCAATCAAGCAATTGAAATCAATTGAGCATAGATATATAATCAAGGAACAAGGCATTCAAAGATGCAACTTTGTTACATTAGTTATGATCAACTACATTATGTTTTTCCATGATGAAAGCATACACTAACATGTTCTAGAAACATTAGAGCATTTCAAAATTGAGGTATATTTGTCAATTTTTTATTTACATATATGTTTGGAACATATTAACACAAACTGTAATGTTATGAAGCTTCCTCTGCTAGATACCTCCCTAGAACTTGTTCAAGATGACTCTCATGCATATTTGTAAATGTGAAAGGAAACACAGATATGCCTAAGTCTGAGAGCATAGTATAACTGCGGTATGTAGATGACAATGACAAGCCTTATGTATATGTCTAAGGAAAAGAATTGTGAGCAACATATCACTTTGAAGCACACATTAAAAGAAGACATAGAAAGGAATAGCTACACCAACAAAATAGTGAATAAGAAGTAAACAAAGCCAAGTTTCATTGAAAATATAGTAAATATCTTCTAGGATATTGTTAAGAGCAGACACAAAGCCTCCTGAAGAAGTCATGAGAAGATGATACACAATAAGAACCAAATACACATGGAAAAGTACAAGTGATAACAGTCCTAGCCAAATTAATAATAATGAGATCATGGGGAAAGATTTGAAATGTAAATCTCAATGACAACCCAACCAAAGATAAAAAGTTAGGACAAAGTCTATAAAAAAGAGATAGCCACAAAATAGTAACAAGTAGTCTATACACAAGTAGTATATACATTGTTTTTTCTATCACTACTGCTATGGTACTCATTGATGTTGATATTGAACCCAAATCACAAGTTTGGTTTGTCCCTTTACTTCCTCTAGGACTGTGTAGGTCTTCATTATCATTGTGATCTTTGAATGTAAATGAAAATTTGTGTGTTGTAATCCTAAAGATTGTTTACACATACAATGAACTTCTTGTATTCCTCTCATGAGGACCTCTGTCTTGGCTATTCTATTTAATACTTCATGAATGTGTATGTTGTGACAGTTAAAAGAACTATAACTCCCATCTAAAACTATTTTAAATATGATCTAGCATGGTGATGATGTGATTGTTTTATTTGAAGTTAATGATGAATGACAATCATTTTCATTGATACGACTATTGTGATAACATGCACTTCATTTCACTATAAAATCTGACTTTGACTATTGTTTACTCCTTTTAATTCTTATTCATAGGTATATATCCATGTGCTTATGATTGTTGTAACTTATAGCTACTTTTTTTTTCTTCTAGGCCTAGATACATCTTCATGAAACTAATTCTTTTGAAAGATGCATGTTGTGTTTGATCATGATTGTAATAATCAAGTCTCTTTAAATTAGATGCTTTATAGTATGCTCTTAGACTTAGGCATATATGCTTCCTTTGCTAGATACTGTTAGGCCCAATATGGAAAGCTAATGTACTAAGAGGGGAGGGGTGAATCAGTACTTCAAATCCTTTTATTAACAATATCTTTACTGTTATGCATAAACCAAAAACTGTTGTAACATAACATAAAACAAATAAATAACAATCATACATGATTCACTCCATAACACATATATTTTGGTTATGCGGAAACTCTTGGCTATAGAGAAAAACTATGGTGGGGATGGCACCCACAACTTCACTACTACAATAATAAAGGTTGCTCGGTTAGAGCTACATGTTTAGCTATTTATGATAGCTTACCCTGTTAGGAGTATCAAGATCTGTTAGATCTACCTTGCTAAAGGATTTTACAACACTTAATCTAAATGTTGCACCTGGTTAGAGGCTTTACAATTTATAGACTTGATTAGACTCTTTTACCCTGTTAAAGGTTTCTCTTACAACTTCAAAATATTACAATAAAATCATTACAAATATCTGCAACTTTACTTCTGGAATGTTATAGCAGATTCTATGTGCTCGGAATAAGATTACCTTTCTTATAGCATACCTCACTAACCCATATAGTAACTCGGTAAACCCTTCTATTTACTTTGTTCTTTGATTGTTCTTTGAAATCCTTCTCAATGACCTCTGTGTCTTTGTAACAGTCATAACACTTAGTGCTTTCACATGTCTTGCTTCATATATTTCTATATCTTCCTTTTTGTCATGCTACATGTATATATCTGATCTTAATCCATGTTGTATAAATAGATCTCTTATGTCGATGATCTGATTATTGCTTTGATCTTACAAACATGATTTTTCAAATGAATAACCATGCAAAATAATTCATTGGCTAGATGACCTCAAAATCATACACAATCTTTAAGTGCAATTTCCAATGTGATAACGGTTCTATGTTCCTCGATCTTGTAACACATTTTCATATGTGTGTCCAGGTTCAATAAATCTGGTAACACATTTCACTCAGTGTATATCAACTTGGTGTATCATCTTTGCTACTCAGTAGACATGGAATGATACTCGGTAGACAGCTCGGTGCATACTGGGGCTCTGTGACTACTTTCTTCTATAACCGACTGGACTGTGCATACCGACTGAATATTTCGGTAGTAGTAACCGACTAGAGTATGTAGAATGACTTTGGATATAAAACTAATGGCAACTTGATAAGTAGTAACAAACTCCCCTTTTGACATTAGTTGAGATGTTTGACAAAACTACTTTCAAAGTCATAACTCAATAATCTATATACTTTAAAAAATTTGACTAAACTGGTAGTATGTACATTAGTCAATGAAATAGTATATCCAGATATACTCCCCTTATCAATATATTGTACAAAACTATGATTTTGTATGCTCGGTGATCAATCATCAGTGCATTGCTCTTGTTCTTTGCTTATTGCTTTGTTAACTGCTCGGTTCACTACTCTTGGATACTCTGCTCACTCTGCTCGGTATACTCCCCCTGTATACTACACTCCTTTTGTTTGATACTATACTTGATGCTTTGAATACTATACTCCCACTCACTTTTCTCGGTATAATCCCTATGTATACTACACTCATTTTGATTGATACTATACTTTGATGCTTTGAATACTATATCACTCCCCCTTTTTGACAAACATCAAAATTCAGTTACTATTCGGTGGTGGCAACTGGTCAAAAATGGATTTGAATTTTGTCCATGCTTCGGTGAGAGTGACAGAGAGGGCATCCTTTACACTGTCCATTAAAGAATTATGCACTTGAATATCAGCCAATAATGATATTAGGCCATCTAAAGTGCTTCCCCCTTATGTAGTAGATAAGTATGTGGCTCGGTTGATCTATTCTTGGACGGATGAAAGATGAGGAAGGAATAATGTCTGAAGTGTCATTATGTCCATCCTGATCTTGTGTTCTTCATTTCTTAGGTCCAATTATTGAGCCATGAGCTATTGTAACTTTGTATAGAAATTCTGAACTGAATTGGGCTCTGTGGTCAACTTATTTGAGAGATCGGTGATCTCTTTCTCAATTACTTCAGTTTTATTTTTTATGTCTTTAATGAATAAAGAAAATGTACAAAGTTTCTGAAATAAATAAAGAATGTGCTTGAGTTGAGGGTATAACTCAGCAATAAATTTGACAAGTTTAACTTTGCCAAAAGCTATAGCATTTTGTACCTCTTCTATCATTTTAGCAGTGAGCTCCGTGTCTTTTAGTTTGCTCAAATATTCGGATGCATCTACTCTAGATATCTTGGTTAGGAGTTCATCCAATTGAATCTGGATGGCTGCATCTTTGGTTATTGTAGCTTCAGGTAGCATATCTGTTAAGAGTGCTTTCACCTTCTGAAGTACTTTATTTTTCTTTTGAATAGCCATTTGTTTTTCCTGTTCGGCCTTTGCTTTGCATAGTTCACCGAAATCAATGAGTGCTTGCCCCTTTAATTTGGATATATCAATATTGGGCAACACTACTGGTTTTGACAAATCTAATTTGAAACTATTCTTTTTCATCTTCTTTTCTTTTCCTTTCACCGATTGAACTAAGACAATGGCTTGTGAGGTTTGATGACCCTCGGTAGGTTGCTCAGTAGAGGCAACACTTTGGTTGGTTTCTTTAGCCTCTGTAGTGTCCTTTGGTGTCTTGATACTTGGTGTCTCGGTTGCAACATTTGCAGTCCTAGAAGGGACTTGATAGGTCTGTTCTTGAGTAGTACCTTCTCCTGTTGTAGACTTGTGACCTTCAGTGCCTTGATCTGTATCCTGAGGGGCTTCGGTTGAGACAAGTTGATTGACTGGTGGATAAGGCTAAACTTGTTCCAAGACTAATTCACTGGATACAAGTTTGGCATATGCATTGCCTTCTATCATTTCCTATTCAGGTGCCTCTGTATCCATGATATCTTTGTCTATTTGAATGGTGTTAGCAGGTTCTTGCTCAGTAACATCAGGATCTTGCTCGGTGACATCAACTATTTCAACTTCAGCTTGCTCACCGGCATCCTTGTTTCAAAAGATTTCCTGCCACTTTTCTTTTGTCTCATTTTCCACTTCAATATACAGACCATTCATCAGTTTCAAGGCTTTTTGTTTCATGAGGAACTTTGTGTGGTAGGTTGTCAGATGTTCTTTTATTTCAACTACCAATATGTCTGGAAAGAGATGTACCAGACTTGTTTCTCTGATCTATTTCTCTGAGTCCAAGGCATATTGCCACCTATTATCAATATGTGCATATAATTCTTTTGGAAGAGAATTAGAGACTTCCAATGGGACCAATCGAAATTTTAGAAGTGTTCAGATGGCAGCTTCTTCTATTTGTCTCTTTTCATCATCATTTCTAGATTCATACTTAACATATCTGAATCCTCCAAATCCACCATATTCCTTCAGATTAGTACAAAATAACACTATGTACATTTACCTTCTTGCTCTTGACAATCTGAAATTTGCTTGCATCCTCAGATTTAGTGTCACTAGACTCTTTTGCCAAAATGAGTCTCCGAGTAGATTTCTTGTAAGTTTTTGTTACCCTGGGAACAGTAATACTCTTTGTTTTCTTACACGGTGAAGTTGCAGATGTTGTTGTGTTAGGTCACTTTGCTGGAGGAGTTGGTGAGGCCTTTGATGAATCCTGTTTCTTTCTTTTCAACACTCTTCCCTTAGGCAATTTGGTGCTTAGTGTTATAGCTACCTCTTGGGCTTCAGATTCCTCTTCGGTAATGGCTATAGTGCCTTTGACAGGTGTGGAGGAAGAATCTTCTCCAAATTTCTCCGATAATGCCTTTATCATCTTTGTTGTGTTAGGTCACTTTGCTGGAGGAGTTGGTGAGGCCTTTGATGAATACTGTTTCTTTCTTTTCAACAATCTTCCCTTAGGTAATTTGGTGCTCAGTGTTATAGCTACCTCTTGGGCTTCAGATTCCTCTTCAGTAATGGCTATAGTGCCTTTGACATGTGTGGAGGAAGAATCTTCTCCGAATTTCTCCGATAATGCCTTTATCATCTTTGTAGCTTTGGGTACTACAATGCTCATTTTTACTTTTTCTTTCACTTCTTCATAGGTTCCATACCTCATCTCGGTAGCATGCCTTGGTAATGTAAGATATGCATCTATTTGTTGTTGTGTGATGTCAAAATCAATCTCGTAACCCATAGGTGGCAATGATTGAGTTCTTGGTTCCACAGCATTCACATAACAGTAATCAGTGTCTACTTCAAAACATATGTCATCTTTGTATTTCTCCACTAGCTTGGGTGGAATCCAGTACCTGTTATGCATTTTCTCTTGAAACTTACTGAAGTAATCATCCATAATATCAATAAAATTATCACCTAGCTTCTTGATGAAGTCATTGATCTGATGGGTGATTGGTCAGTGTAGTTCCCATACAACTTTACTGACTGATGGAAAGAATTTTTCAAAATAGAAAAACATGCATACAAGTAGTGATCCAAACTTTAGTGTATTAGCCAAGTTGTTCTTCTTCGGCTTCCTGATGGTGTTCAGATTCTCAAACAGGTTTTTCAGCAACACCTAACATAGATCAATTTTCATGCCTTTCTTCACAAGTTTATATGCTAAGTCTACTGCTGCACAAGGTACACTGTTTGCCCTTGCCGATTGGAAGAAACAGTAACCTATTACTCTAATGGCAAATTTTAGTTCTGCATCAGTGACATTGTTCAATTTTAGTCCTCTGCAATCTGATTCTACTCTGGTTAGACTGATCAATTCCTTCTGTAATATCATTTTCTGAGCTCGGGGATGATCATAAATAGGGTAACCAGTGATCAAATGAATGATTTCCTTGGTAATCTTAAATGGTTGCTCTTCTAGCCACAAGAAGTCATCATGAACTCTACTCAGAACAAACTTGACCCACTGGGGTTTGAACACACGAGGATAAGTTAGGGCTTTCGTTAATCCCTTGATCTTAATGTGCTCATACTTGCTATCCATTTTACCATCGGTGCACAATTCATCATATGTGTCTTTGATTTCAACGTGACCGAGTTCTTCAACATGACATTTGGTGAAGAATCTCACATCCTCGACTAATAACACTTTATCTGGGTTGATTGAAAATGTGGTTTTGTCATCCGGTTCAGATGCAACTTTGGGAGTTAAAGAGTATTTTATTGAGGGCTTTTCAACATTCTTAACAACAATGGGATCTTGGATCTTAGGTGCCATTTGTAGATTTCAGATAAAAACTAACAAAAGACCCTTAGGGTTTGAGGATTTTCAAACGGTAGACGCTTCACACTTAGCAGATAATAACAACTTGATAAGATCGGTAAACCAGCTTAACAATTCGTTGAGATTGATGTAAATACCTTTGAATTGTGCTTTGTAGGAGGTTTGATCACCTTTGATTTGCTTTGCTCTGCTCTCTCGAAAACTTGGTGAGTGAAAAATGACCACGTAAATGCTTTAAGTACACAATATACCTTATCGGGCTCCGTGCAGGTTAGGTCAAAAACATTAAATGCACTCGATTCCACTAAACTTTCTTTCCTTTTTTTTGTGCTTGAACCAAGTAACCAAACTTCCTTCATTTACCGACTTGACAGGCTTCCTGTATTCACCGACTTGACAGGTTTCCTGTATTCACCGACTTGACAAGTTTCTTGTATTCACCGACTTTGATAGAATTTCAAACTTACTACTACATCTTAACTATGCATATTTTGAATTAAGTACATAATAAAGTAGGAACTGTTAAGATTTAACCTTGAGAGAATGCAGTCCCTTCATACCTTTACTGATTAATTTGGAATAGGAGCACCTAACTCGATAGGTAAGGTGCTTTCTTCATTTGACACAATTTCCTTTTTTTTCCAAATCATCTTTAATTTTTCTTTTATTTCCTAAGTGTCTTTTCTAGGTTGATCTATGCAATCTCAAGCCAAGTGTCCCACTTTGTGACAATGAAAACATGCCATACCAGGATTTCTCCATGATCTTCGGTTGTTCATCCCAAACCTTATAAAGCAGTTGGCACTTATATGTCCATATCTTCCACAGCATTCACACCATATCCTTGTATTGTAATCCCATGGTACTGCAGCATATTGTCAGTTAAGATCTTTGTGGGTTCGATAGCTTCCAGTGTTTGCTCGGTGTGCATACCACATATAGTTTGTTTGCTTAAACCAACACTTCTCGGTACTATATCCATATCTATTGCAGTTTTTACAAAACCCTTTGAATTTTTCCTTCTGATAAGTGTTAACAGACTTTGTCCTACATTGATTAGATGTGTGACCATATTTATTGCAATTGTAACAATAACCATTGGACTTAGTGACATTCGGTTGCTTACCTTTTCTGATTTGGCACATGTTGGCAGTGTGACCTTGATTTCCACAGTAGTTGCAAATAGGCTTCTTTCTTTTGATGTTCTTCTTGATTCCATCTTGCTTTGATGATTATCCTCTCTCAGTAGTATGGATTCCCTTCTCAGTAGAGTCTTTTCCTTTGTAACCGAGTCCCACATCTTTGTTGGGTCATATTGTATTCAGTTGCTCATCCAACATCTTTGATGCTTCATAACTCTTCTTCAGTGTTTCTTTGGATTTCTTCTCTATTTCAAGTTAATTGGTCAACCTTGATACCTCAAGTTTCAATGCTTGATTCTCATCATCTTTCAGATTTGCTTCATGATGTGCATAACCTAGTTGATCTGACAGGTTTTGTTGAATTCCAGTCAACCTTGTGATTTCATCATTCTTATCAGATACTAAGGCTTCAAGTTGTTGTTTCTCTCTTTCTAGATCTCTTACTTTATCCTCGATTGTCCTCAATGCATCAAGATTTTCAATCATCTGTGTGCTAAAATGCTCATGTTCTCTTTTCATTGCTTTTAGTTGATCAGCCAGTGCTTTGTTCTTTTCTTTCAATACTCCAATCATTTCTTTAGTCTCTTTAGATATACTATTCTCAGATGATGTCTCAATTTTCTCCACTAGCTCTTGAGAGTCCTGCAAATCATCAGATAATCTTCTTCTCACTTTCAAATATTTTTGCATTTGTCTTTGCATGTCTACAATCACTTGATTAGCATGATCTAGCTCTTCTTGCAGATACACAATCCTCCGAGATTGTTTATAGCCTTCCATTGATAAGATCTTTCTCTTTAGGTAGTTAAACCCTTTTCCAAGATTGAAGCTCTGATACCAATTGTTAGGCCCAATATGGAAAGCTAATGTATTGAGAGGGGAGGGGTGAATCAGTACTTCAAATCCTTTTATTAACAATATCTTTACTATTATGCATAAACCAAAAACTGTTGTAACATAACAAAAAACAAATAAATAACAATCATACATGATTCACTCCATAACACATATATTTTGGTTATGCAGAAACTCTTGGTTAGAGAGAAAAATTGCGGTGGGGATGGCACCCACAACTTCACTACTGCAATAATAAAGGTTGCTCGGTTAGAGCTACATGTTTAGCTATTTCTGATAGCTTACCCTATTAGGAGTATCAAGATCTGTTTGATCTACCTTGCTAAAGGATTTTACAACACCTCATCTAAATGTTGCACTTAGTTAGAGGCTTTACAATTTATAGACTTGATTAGAATCTTTTACCTTGTTAATGGTTTCTCTTACAACTTCAAAATTTTCAATAAAATCTTTACAACTATCTGCAACTTTACATCTGGAATGTTTTAGCAGATTCTATGTGCTCAAAATAAGATTACCTTTCTTATAGCATATCTTGGTAACCCATAAAGTAACTCGGTAAAACCCTTCTGTTTACTTTGTTCTTTGACTGTTCTCTGAAATCCTTCTCGGTGACCTCTATGTGTCTATAACAATCATAACACTTAGTGCTTTCACATGTCTTGCTTCATATATTTCTATATCTTCCTTTCTGTCATACTACATGTATATATCTGATCTCAATCCATGTTGTATAAATAGATCTCTTATGTCAGTGATCCGATTATTGCTTCGATCTTACAAACATGATTTTTTGAATGAATAACCATGCAAAATAATTCATTGGTTAGATGACCTCAAAATCATACACAATCTTTAAGTGCAATTTCGAATGTGATAACGGTTCTATGTTCCTCGATCTTGTAACATGTTTTCATATGTGTGTCTAGGTTCAATAAATCTGGTAACACGTTTCACTTGGTGTATATCAACTCGATGTATCATCTTTGCTACTCGGTAGACATGGAATGATACTCGGTAGATAGCTCAGTGCATACTGGGCTCTGTGACACTTTCTTCTATAACCGACTGGACTGTGCATACCAACTGAATATTTTGGTAGTAGTAACCGACTAGAGTATATAGAATGACTTTGGATATAAAACTAATGGCAACTTGATAAGTAGTAATAGATACCTCCCTAGAACTGGTAAGCTCATTTTTCGCTATGTATATGTTATAGTTCCATGGTAGGGACGGGGTGGGAGAGAGAGAAAAAAGAGAAACAGAGGTCGATTGCCCTCTGGGGCGTATAGAATTCATGGTGGCGAAAGGGGAAGAATGAACATCTACAACCAAGGCATGGGGGCAACATTAAAAGACTTCTGATGACCTAGGTATGGCAAAGCACGGGTAGTTGTGAAATACAATGGATAGCTCAAGCAATGGATGGGACGCAAGCAATTTCTCATATATGCAAATCAATGAATGAAGGTGAAGATTCAGCTACCTCGAATGGTGAAGATTCTACCCAAGAAATTCCATAAATTATGCAAATATTATGCAAATCCAAAATTCCTCATGCAAATCTGAAGATTCAATGAATGAAGGTGAAGGTTCAGAAATTCCTCCTATTATGCAAATCTGAAATGAAGTTGAAGATTCTACCTCAAATGGTGAGTGTGTCATTTGATCTTGCCAGGGGTTGAGCTCGATGCGGAAGCCTACGCGGGATTGAAAATATCACAAATGACTTGCCCTCTTTTTTTTTAAAGTATAATGCCCATTGTCATCGCAATTGCGACGAATACGGGAACTTTTTTGAAAAAAAATAAATAAATTTCATTGCTAATGTCTTCTCTGTCGAAACCAATTGTGAAATTATCGTCGAAATTTTGACGAATTCGTGTATTTCTTTTTAAAAAAATCAAATTTGGTCACAATATACCTTCTCCATTGGAAACCTCTATCGGAATTATAGACCAAATGTATTAGTGTTTGGGATCTTCATTTAATGTCCACCGACTCATCACCAAGCTCATTGAAGCACACTTCACCAAACACTGCGTGCATGACACATGTGTTCTATGTGTCATCGTCGTCGACATACACCTCTACTTAGGCCATTGTGTCGGTTTATGCTTAGCTACCGATCAACATACTACTAGTGTTCATCTACCTATTCATCTTACCTTGCTAATTATACACTAATTGGTCACCAATCTTGCTACTCATAGCATGTACCAAGAATGAGTCATCATGCTCATCTCCATCCGATAAGAGCTCTTCACTTTTCACTTTGTCAGCTTTACTGGTGGACATCTATACCAGTAATATCTCATGCTTGTATACTGGTAACATACCATGCACACCGGTGACACCAAACTCCATCTGCATTCTAGTAACATCCTTGATTACTCCATGCCATCAATCTCCAACTGATGCACTAACCTACATCTACATTTCGGTTGACATCAGCATCCCGGAGTAAATCAATTACTACAGATGCAAACACCTTCCTTCTTCATCAGCTCAATTCTCATCTCACCTGGTTTACCAAAGTGACAAACACATCACAACTCGCTCTTCCTCTTCTATCTTGGTAGCTCATCATGCTTACTCTTGTTGATCCGGTGCACATCTTTGGTTTCACATGTTGGAGGGTTCCTCATGTTCCACTTAGATCATCCAGTATAAGCCTTCAATCACCTGCCTTCAACTTCTCTGACTGTCTTATCTTAGAAGGTTATGATGCATTCCATGCATGTTGAGAGATAAGCTCAGTATGACAACTTACCAGTGGAAGTGGATCCTTGTCACTTGCTGACCAATGACTGGTAGGAACCAGTTGTCGTTACATTGTGCTCAATCTTCTTCAAGTGTTACACCAATATGACTTCCCTATTTGAGAAGACACAACTTCAACCTGACATATGATTCAGTTGATCACACTCACTATTAGTCATTCTTCATCCTGTGATACCATCTTCATCCGGTGGGAGTCCTGTTGTTTCACATCCAAACATCCAATTGCATACCAGTTGTCTGCACATTCTTTATGGATCTTCCTTGCTTTCTTATCGGTCACATGCTTATCGGTTGGCAACCATATACTACCAACACATCACTCACCAGTTAGCATTACCATAATTCCAACTTTCTCCAATACCTATTCACCGGTCAACATCACAACTTATGTCTCCAGCACAAGCCAACACTAACTTGTGTATCAGTGACTCCAAAGACCGGTTGACATCCCATACTTACCAGTGACAGGTTGTACCAGTAACATGCTATACTAGTTGACATCAATTACACCATTACTGGTTGACATCAATGACAACACAATTCCAACACAAAGAAAAATCCAAAAAGCCACAAAAGGTACATAAAAATAAATAAATAAATCCAAAGGCCACAAAGCCCCATTAAACAAAAATAAAAGTAAAAATCCATGTGGATTCCCAAGTTTCTTATAGAAGTATTACACCCTATAGAAAAATCAAATTGGCATACAAAATTCCTATTCCAAAATATTCCTTTATTTCTCCACCTAAAAATCCCCCTTATTTCAAATCTATTTTGTGTCCCCATGTCTCAAAATCCATTATCTTAAATCCTTAAAAATTTCCTTCATCCATTTTGGATCCTTATTATCCAAATTTTACATCCTCTCCATCAAAATCTCAAAATCATAAATCCACTTTTCCTCCATCACTCCACCACCCTAAAGGTGTGTGCAAATGTTTATCTTCTCAACATATCCATCTACTCATACACAAATCTTTCAATATCCCATCCATTATCAAACACCTATTTTCCATCCTTTCATTTCCCCCATCCAATGTTTTGCATATATCTGTATCCCCTTCTATATTTGCATCCATTTCATCCCTTTACCATCATTCTACTAATGTCTATGAGAATACATTTAATAGTCATGGTCTATTGTATCACTTCTTCTAGGGATGCTATCCAAGGAACTAGATGCTTGATTCCTTCAGTTATCTCCTATCATACATCCATTAAATTTTTAAAAAGTCATCATGATGAAAAACCTAGAAAACATGCATCATATTTGATATCCAAAAAATGACAAAATAAAAAAAGTAAAGAGAAATAATTCATGCACTAGTGAAAAACACTTATTTTTGCATCTTGGAAAGGAACATAATGAAAAGTTAGCAAACAGGCATCACATGTGATCCATTATTCTCTTACACTCTACACTTGGGGGAAACTTTCATCCATGATACCCTACATTCATCCATTTTTTCCTTTTTTTACCTTTGATATTGACAAGATTAAGGATATCCATAAGAACCATTTATCTTATTTACATCACCTTATCCACACCCTTCAAACCATATCACTTATCTTATACATTTCTTATTTCCATAATCCCTTACCACATTTTATCTCTCTTACCCTACCCATATCCTATCTCCATCCTATCCAAAACCATCCTTTGATCTTGATCAAAACCTAGGGGTGTATACTTTCAAAACATGCTTTCAAAAAACTGTTGACATGTCCATTTTTTTCAACACATTATATTTCATGCACCACACCATTACCTATATAGTATTGTTGGTAAACAGATTTGTCACTGCAGTCGTTTACCTGAAACTGACCCTGTTTGCCCGATAAGCAGTGACAAACGTTCCAACAGTTGGAGAGATCGTTCTGTGAAACACGATCTTCCTCTGCATTTGAGAGGGGCAGCTCCCTCATATGATAGGGGTGTTTAGCATTTTCATGTACTTTTAACCTGAAAGTACATAAAGGAGAAAACATAGAACTAAAAGGAAATAAAGATAGAAACCCCAACAATAGACATATGACCATCAATTGAGATTTCCCAACATTAGCAACAAGTTACAAGGGGATTTTATAAGGTAACATGCTTAGCCATGAGATGATGATAAAGAAGAATGAAAAATCTCAACATACGAAGAGATAAGACACTTCAACACATTCAAACTGAGATACAAAAGGTTGCTTGTGCATCATCACATCAATTGTACAGATCACATATGCATAAAAAGACTACCAATTTGACATGCGAGAAATCGGCAATGATAACACATGAATACATTTAGAACATATGAACTAAGATGTATTCTTCGTTGTCCTTTTGGAAGTATATAAGTCCAAAATCCTTTCTATACATGGTGCAAATCAAAATGTCATTACAAGTTTCTCCTGGAATTCCAGCAGAGTTTTTCCCTCTGTCAAAATCCCCCCCCCCCCCCCCACATCTCACTACAAAAAGCCTTGTATTTATAGGCTTGTAGGATAACTACCTTATAACCAACTTCAATCCCGGGTTGATAACTAACTCTTTTCTACGTAAATTTCAATGAGTTAGTAACCTACACTTTTATGCGTAGACGAAGTCAACTTTCCAACCTCGATTACAATAAGTGACATAAGTCACTTTTTACAAAAGAATTTCAAATCCATTACATTGAAGAAATAACTCGCTGTCGATTTTGCCAGGGTCGATTCCATGTCTTCTTCTAATCTGCGAGTAACTTTCTCATCAACAATTTGGTCTTCAGATATGAGAGATTTGACTACATCTACTAGTCATCATTTCCTCTTGTGAACTCCTTGTATTCCCAAGCAATTTGAAAAAAGTTGGTCTTGTCATGGTCATTCCCTTTAATAACTTTCACAAGAGAAATTGCAGTGATCAATAACAAATTTGCCAAATCATGAATCTCATTGATCATTTATCATGTGTATCTAATTCTTCTTCGAGATGTTATCATTTGTGTAATGTTAATCATAAAATGTGTTGCATGTACCTTCTCCATCAACATGAGGCTCCTTTTCCAGTGTCAGTAATATATTGTTGTTTAACAAAATTACTTCTTATCATTTAAAGTTTTCTCTCACTTTGGCAACTTTATAGCCTTTGATACAACATTATTCTATTTTGCACAATTGTTGAAGGAGACTTAACCAAGTTATCACCAACATTAGTAATAGTACTGGAGGGGAATTGATCATAAATTCTCTTTGCTCTTAAACTGTGATCACCAATGTCGCTAGCTCTATACAACCATATATGATGAAAATACCAATTAATGTGACCCCAATATCTTTCAACTACAATATCTCAGTGGTGAATTTTGTAATCTGTCTTAATCAATTGAAGGACACGACCACCCAAGGGGCATTTTGTGAAACTGTTCAAGTCTTTCTTTATGATTTGACATTTCTATGCATATCAAACCGGACACTTATGATTTGATGGTTGTATACACTCTACAATCATTGTGATCCATGAGAAGTATTCCCTTCACTGCACTGTGCCAAATGGCTCACATGTCTTGTACTCTATGCTTTCACACATTCATGCATGTTGACTGAAGCAAATTTCAAAATTTTGGTACATAAGAGAAAATGATGGTGCAGGTTATGGAATTTAGTCTCTGGCCTACCAATTGCATTTGTTTCAAAAGTTATTAAATTTTGTTCAACAAACCATTTAGTATATCCTTGTAATCATTGCATTCCATGTGGTACTATCACTTTGAGGCGGACTATCAAACAGTTTGCTTGTGTCTCGTCCATGCTTACTAAATTGTTCCGACCACAATATCTGACAAAATACTCCAGCTTCCATTAAACTTTGATGGATATCCATATCCTACGCCAAAACTCTCATTTTGGCATAGGCAGGGAGAATATTGATTTTATGTGCCTAAAGCCCTATCAACACAACCATTTTTTTGCATATCCTGCAATCGTGGCATTCCACAAGGCCACATTCCTTTGAGGTATTTTGTGAAACAGTTCTCGTGCCTTGTATATACTTCCACTTCCTGCGTGCATGTCTACCAGAGCAGTAGCAACTAAAACATGTAACAAATTTCATCTAACCTTTATGCTTCGATAGATGTCATCTCTCTGGGGTGTTGTTATTAAATACATTGTAGCTCGGCCCAAAGGAGAGGTGTCACTCACCTGAGTTGATGAGATCATGTCTTATGCGATGACGTTCTCTCTCCGGATGGATCAGATCATGCGCTCTGGAGAGAAGGAAGGGGTAGACTAACAGAGACTGCGCACAAAGCACGACACTCACATAGATCTGATCTGTAAAGTGTAAAGTTCACTATAGGATAGATCTAAGTTGAGTCCGTATCACAATGGAGCAGTTGGTTATTATTCCCAGCTACCTCATTATTTCCTCCAGTGGCATCACTACTATCATAAGTTATACGACCCCCCTTGTGCACAACGAGCAATCATTGTATCAGATGAGGCTGCTTTTCTTTGATGCGCTCTATCAAATTTTTTGAACATCTAAATAGATGTCCACACCCTATACTGGAGCTTCCATTTTAGCACAAGCTGGCATAATGCTGATAAAGGTTGTAGAGTTTGGATTTAAACTTGGACATTGCATTTGCTTGAACGTCTCTGAGGCTCTTTCGACAAACCCATTCTGTGCATATCCTGAGATCATTGTATTTCATGGATGACATCGTTTAAGGTATTCTGCTAAACAATGAACAGGTGGCACAAAAGTTTTAATGGGTGTCAATACCCCATTCAAAGTCCATTTTGTGGATATCCTGCAATTATCGCATTTCATGAGACCACATTTCTGCAATATAAGTTGTGCTAGGAAATACGTTTCAAAGAAGAGCATTTTGTCGAATAGTTCACATGCCATGTCTGTGCTTCAACGGTTGAGAGATTAGTTAACATCATATCCTACAACCATCGTATTTCCAATTTGCATCATGAGCTTGGTTGAGGGCAATATCATCACCGCATGTCATGAGACCGCATCTCTGGGATTAACGCCTGCCAAAGAGATGTTTCTTTGCAGAATTCTATCAAACTGTTTACCTACTGGAATCAACGCTGCCAAAGTCTCCATGCATTGTCAAACGTATATTCCATGAGACCTCATTACTTTGAGGAATTCTGTCAAACTATTCACGTGCGTTGTCTTTTGATAGATGTAATACTCCAATTCATTTTTTTGGAAAGCATGAAACCGTCACATTCCTTAAGACCACACTGCTGGAAGCGAGGCATGTCAGTAGAGAACATTTTTGAAGAGTTCAGTCATGTGTGTTGCTTATCACTTGATTCACATTCCTTGGAGGAATTATGTCGAACAGTTCCCATGCATTGTCTGTGCATCCATAACCTGCAGTATACGTGGTATTCTTGTCAAGCATCTCATGGATATTGTGTATTCTTCCTCATTCTGCAACATTCAAACATGTTACGTATATTGGCTATCAGAGTTATCGTGACTACAACATCTGATGCTCTCTCTCTTCTTCAATTCATTGATGAACACTCATAACCTGTTCTTTGAATCCTTCTTTTATTTATTTTTTTTCTTTAATATTTTCCCTTTCTTTGATAAAATCAATAAGAGGTTAAGAATGCTCAAAAATTGAGCATTTCTAACCTTCTTGACAAAGTGGGGCCCGAAAGGTTAAGAAATGGGGTTAGAAATGCTCAAATTTTGAGCATTCTTAACCTTTTGGGGATAGGTTAGAAGTATGGGTTAGAAATGCTCAAAAAGTGAGCATTTCTAACCTTTTTTGGCAAAGGTTAAAAAAGAGGTTAAGAATGCTTAAAAACTGAGCATTTCTAACCTTGAGCTTCACAAACTATCCTTTAGACCTTAGAAACCATTGATCATAGAGAGGAAACAAGGAAGAGTGCAACCGATGCTTTTGAACAACTTTTGAAGCACAAAAGATCAGACATATTAAAACAATTTAAAATATTAAATTATTATATGAGAAATAATTTAAATATTTCAAATATATTGCTTTGGCCGGAGAAAAATGTCATAACTTTCAAACGGTAGGGAGTTACGTCCTAAAATTTGAAAAATGCATCAATGGTAGGGAAATAGATCCACACAATTATTTTCACCTCATGAAAAAGCCTTAAATGAGATATTTTAATCATTTGGGAGCAACAAACATCAAAAATTGAAAGTTTAAAATATGACAAAATATGAACTGGGTTCAGGTGAAAGTTGGACATGTGATACAAAATGATGTTTAGGTCCTGACTGTCAAGTGATTTCCCTAAATTTGTGATAATTTTCAAAATTCTTTCATTTTTCATATTCTGACTAGTAAGGACCTTAGATTGCGTGTTCACTATTTACGCAAAAACAGCTATTGGATCTTTACTGGACGCTGAGACTGATTTAAAGTTCAAATCTTATGTAGGCCAAATATGGGGGCAATAGCTAGCTCTAACTGGGGACAAGGACTGCAAAGGACACAGGATGAACTCAAAAGCTCTAGTTCGCAGGCTAGTGCACTATCCATTGGGCAACAGAGTCAGAAAGGAAACAACACAGCGAAAAGCTGGAGAAACTAGACACAAAACAAAAATGGGACGAACACAACAAAATTCCAACTAAATTATGTACATGGTAGGCAATGCCCACCTCAAAGCTCTCCACGATTATCATACAAAACCATTCACAAGCTTAGAGAAATAGGCACCTTTACAGAATAGTGGCGTGCATCCATGTGACACCTGTAAGCTCAGCAGGTTGGAAAGATCAACATGTAGAAGATGAGAAATATCTTCGATAAATGAACCAAACAACCATATCTCATCATAAATCTGCAAGCTCTCTTGAAAGATTTGAGTACCGCTTTGAACATTATTAGCAATTTGTGGAATATTCCCAAGTATACCTATATCCTCTATCTAAAGATCCCTCTGATAGTCTGGTTTGGAAGAAATCAAGCCTCGAATTGGAAAACCTTCATATAATCTGTGATGTGAAGAAACTTGAGTAGACACAACCATTGAATCAGGTTCATGACTATCAGCTTGAAAATCACCTGTAGAAATACACTCACTTGAAAACAAAGGATTGAGACACACACTTTCACCATAGGAGAAGTCATCATTTAGAGCCTTCAAACACCAATCTGGAATACAATCGTTATGAGAGTTAACTCCATGGGCTTCCTTCATTAGACCATCCATTACCTCACTTATCTCTGCATTCTTGGTACAGTTCCCAAAACTGTCCTCTTTGATAGGGGAGTCTTCTTGATTTAAAGATTCATGAGGAGGATTGCTTTGAACCTTGGAAACTTCATAAGGCATAGATTGCAATTCCATCAATATAGGGACACTTGTTGATATTCCTACATGGATTTCATTTTCTACCTGCTCATAGACGTCTGTATTACTTTTTGTGTTCTCTTGTCCCAATGATTCCTCTTTATCACACTCTTCATGGAATTTGAAAACTTCATAGTCAGGTGGCATGTATGATAAAAAGTGGATGCTTGATGATTCATCTTCTTTCACTCGGGACTGATCTAGGAGTTCAATAAAAGTATCCATTTTTGAAGCTAAGGAATATGTTTGCAAAATTTTACCTATGGTTGATTCTCCATTGGTCATATCCATACAAGATTGTCCATTAGGTATCATACCTTTAATCTCCTCGGGAAATTTTTCATCTTCAATTGTTAGCGATGGATGAATGAGAACGTCTTCACCACATAGAAAGTCATGGTTAGAAGAATTGAGACACCAAGTTGGAATGAGAACTATAGGAGATTATTCTTTATCCCTCTCCTCTTCAACATTTTCTTGAACCTTGGGCTACATGGTAGTCTTGAAATCATTTATTTCTCCTTCAAACTCTTTGTTTTCAGGTTCATGGAAGACTTCATCCTTGCTATGGTGATCTTCATAATGCTCATGACATATAGGAACACAGTCTTCTTTTTCTTCTTCACACACTTCATCTTGATCTTTCTTTTGACATATATCTTTATGAGCTAATACGGCTTCACCTTTCTTAACACATGCATAATGTGATGGATCTCTTTCAAAATTTGGACAACAAGACATCTCATCAGGAGCGTGCACATCTTCAAGAAAACAATATTCTCCTTCTTTGTGTTTAATCTCTTGCAATGTTTGAAGCAGAGAAGGATGTACTTTGGCATGATCAAATTTCCTATTTCCATAGAAGCTTTTCAAAAATTTGATATGTGAATCATTGAGAATCTGATTTTGTTGCAAAATGGGTGGAGGAGAATGAGCATCGGTATTATTATCTATTGTTGATTCAAGAATACAATCACTAGCAAAAATGTGGTTCTCTCTTCCCTCTTTTTCCTCAATCTTTTGCAGAGTTTGGAGTAGAGAAGGATTAGTTTTATGAGGATCAAGTTTCTTTCCACTGTTAAAACTCTTCAAGAAGTTGACCTGTTCAGGTTCACCATGACTTTGATTCAGTTGAACAATTTGTACAGGAGAAGGGTCACTTTTGTCTTCATCTTTCTTGATTGTTAACTTGGGTAAATGATCGCAAGCGAGAAAACCAATCTCCTTTCCATCTTTTTCTTCAATCTTTTGCAACACTTGACATAAGGAGGGATGAATCTTATCTGGAGTAAACTGCATGCCACCATAAAATTTCTTCAAGAAGTCAACTTGTATAGGTTCATCAGGAACTGGTCTCTTTGGATATATATAATCTTCATTGTCACTTTCACTATCACTTTCCAACTTTCCTTTGTACCAAACCATTGTTCTAAATTCGATCTTTCAAACAGAGTCACCAACCTTCATTCTGAAGAAGGTACCTTACAATATTTGAGGAACAAAGCACATTGGTATGTCGCTCCCCAGCAGAGTCGCCAAAAATATGTTGGTAAACAAATTTGTCACTGCGGTTGTTTACCTGAAACTGACCCTATTTGCTCGATAAGTAGTGACAAACGTTCCAATAGTTGGAGAGATCGTTCTGTGAAACACAATCTTCCTCTGCGTTTGAGAGGGGCAGATACCTCATTATTTCCTCCGATGGCATCACTACTATCATAAGTTATACGACCCCCCTTGTGCACAACGAGCAATCATTGTATCAGATGAGGCTGCTTTTCTTTGATGCGCTCTATCAAATTTTCTGAACATCTAAATAGATGTCCATGCCCTGTACCAGAGCTTCCATTTTAGCACAAGCTAGCATAATGCTGATAAAGGTTGCAGAGTTTGGATTTAAACTTGGACATTGCATTTGCTTGAATGTCTCTGAGGCCCTTTCGGCAAACCCATTCTATGCATATCCTGAGATCATCATATTTCATGGATGACATCGTTTAAGGTATTCTGTTGAACAATGAACGTGTGGCACAAAAGTTTTAATGGTTGTCAATACCCCATTCAAAGTCCATTTTGTGGATATCCTGCAATTATCGCATTTCATGAGACCACATTTCTGCAATATAACTTGTGCTAGGAAATACGTTTCAAAGAAGAGCATTTTGTAGAATAGTTCACGTGCCATGTTTGTGCTTCAACAGTCGAGAGCTTGGTTAACATCATATCCTGCAACCATCGTATTTCTAATTTGCATCATGAGCTTGGTTGAGGGCAATATCATCACCACATGTCATGAGATTGCATCTTTGGGATTAACGCCTACCAAAGAGATGTTTCTTTGCATAATTCTATCAAACTATTTACCTGCTGGAATCAACGCTGCCAAAGTCTCCATGCATTGTCAAACGTATATGCCATGAGACCTCATTACTTTGAGGAATTCTGTCAAACTATTCATGTGCATTGTCTTTTGATAGATGTAATACTCCAGTTCATTTTTTTGGAAAGCATGAAACTGTCGCATTCCTTAAGACCACACTGCTAGAAGCGAGGCATGTCAGTAGAGAACATTTTTGAAGAGTTCAGTCATGTGTGTTTCTTATCACTTGATTCACATTCCTTGGAGGAATTATGTCAAACAGTTCCCATGCATTGTCTGTGCATCCATAACCTGCAGCATACGTGGTATTCTTGTCAAGCATCTCATGGATATTGTGTATTCTTCCTCATTCTGCAACATTCAAACATGTTACGTATATTGGCTATCAGAGTAGTTGCGACTACAACATCTGACTCTCCCTCTCTTCTTCAATGCATTGATGAACGCTCCTAACCTATTCTTTGAATCCTTCTTTTATTTATTGTTTTTCTTTAATATTTTCCCTTTCTTTGATAAAATCAATAAGAGGTTAAGAATGCTCAAAAATTGAGCATTTCTAACCTTCTTGACAAAGTGGGGCCTGAAAGGTTAAGAAATGGGGTTAGAAATGCTCAAATTTTGAGCATTCTTAACCTTTTGGGGATAGGTTAGAAATATGGGTTAGAAATGCTCAAAAAGTGAGCATTTCTAACCTTTTTTTGGCAAAGGTTAAAAAAAGAGGTTAAGAATGCTCAAAAACTGAGCATTTCTAACCTTGAGCTTCACGAACTATCCTTTAGACCTTAGAAACCATTGATCACAGAGAGGAAACAAGGAAGAGTGCAACCGATTCTTTCGAACAACTTTTGAAGCACAAAAGATCAGACATATTAAAATAATTTAAAATATTAAATTATTATGTGAGAAATAATTTAAATATTTCAAATATATTGCTTTGGCCGAAGAAAAATGTTATAACTTTCAAACGGTAGGGATTTAGGTCCTAAAATTTGAAACATGCATCAATGGTAGGGAAATAGATCCACACAATTATTTTCACCTCATGATGAAGCCTTAAATGAGATATTTTAATCATTTGGGAGCAACAAACACCAAAAATTGAAAGTTTAAAATATGACAAAATATGAAATTGTTTCAGGTGAAAGTCGGACATGTGATACAAAATGATGTTTAGGTCCTGACTATCAAGTTATTTCCCTAAATTTGTGATAATTTTCAAAATTCTTTCATTTTTCATATTCTGACTAGTAAGGACCTTGGATTGCGTGTTCACTGTTTATGCAAAAACAGCTATTGGATCTTTACTCGACGCTGAGACCGATTTAAAGTTCAAATCTTATGTAGGCCAAATATGGGGGAAACAAGTATTAAACATGTCATAACACTAAGAGAGAGGTGGGTTGAATCAGTCTTGAGAAATCACTTAAAATTTATAACTCAAATCAATATAAACTTATTCTTAAACTTATCAACAACAACAAAAGATAAAAAAAAAATGAACACCATGCACAAGAGAGCACTAGAATTATGTGATAAAACAAAATAGAGAAAAATGACAATGAGAGTCAACTCACAATTTATGAACAAGATTTACAATATTATTTAGGCTCGCTACCAAGAAATCTCACTACTTCTAGAAGGACTTGCAAACTAAGGTGCACTACCCCAAGGCAAGATATAAGGGACTTGATGAATATATATGCACATGTTTTGTCCCTTGATGATGTTGTGTAGGAGTGCAAGTACTAGGCACTGACTCCACCTAGTCCTACAGGTTTGAGCGTGCCTCCTTTCCCAATGGTAGTTGATTGGAGGTGACACTAAGGACCTACCATGCCTAACCCTAGTCCATGTCTTGGTTTTTGCCATTGTCTTGATTTCTTTACCTTTGGCTTAATCTACATTTTGTTTACATGGTCTTGTGGATGGCTATTCGAGTAACTGTGTTTTATTCCTTTAATTCTATTTTATTTAATTTGAATTTTTAATGATTTATTTCGGTACATGGATAATATGATCAATATTAATATAAATTAAATGCCTATTTTATTAGTTTAGGTGCAATTATTATAATGTCACCCTTTGCATTTAATATGTGCATTTTGGTTTGTATTATATAATATAATATGAAATATATATGTTTATTTATGTTTATGTTCTCCTATTTTTCCCACCCTATTTTTTAGGAGGGAATAATTTGAGGATTTATTGGTGGCAATAAATAACTATATGCAAAATATATTTTTAGAGGGATAATATGTTATAAGTGTATTATTAGTATAAGCTTGGTTTATATGAATTTATGGTTAGTTGTGATTGGTTGGGAAATTTGGTTGTTTCCCATACAAACACCAACTCCCATTTTTGGGAATGGTTTTGTGCAAGAAATAACATGTTGTTTCTATGTATGGATTCTTAAGAATTCTTGAATGATTTCTGGAAAAAAATGGAGTTTGAGAGGAGATTTGTGTGTGGCATTGGAGAGCAATATTTGAATTGAAATGAAGGGGGTTTTGGAGAGATTTTTTGTGAATATTTGGGAGAGGGTTTTGTGTGGCTTGTTGGAGATTGGTTTATGTGATTTTTGTAACCTAAATGCTTTCTTTATTTGCTGAAAGTTATGTTCATGTGGAGTTGAGCATGCATGGGTTGGCCTTCCATCTTACTTGTCTGGATTTTATGTTAGGAGAAGGTTTATTCATTCTATTTTCAAAGTCATCTCGCAATTTTTTATGAATATCTCGATTCAACAAATATTCTTCATTCATATGCTCGATTCGCTCATTCATTGTAATTGTCCAATTGTCTGGATCTGCGAGATCCAAATCTATTTTGATCTGCATTGAAAATGGTTCTAATGGATCTTCCATGATTTCCAAATAAAAATGAATATTTGATGTAGGGGTGGTCCTAATCATTACAGGAGGCTCTTCATTCGTTTGAATATTTTCTGTCCCAATATCTGGCCGAATGTTGATCTTTATCTTTACTTTTATTTTCTTCTACTTCCAAGTTGGAATTCTTGTGCTAATTAATTTCTATGCATCAAAATTATTTTTGGATTTGGAAGAACTATATTCTTTCTATTTTTTATGCCATGGTTTTATTCTAAAAGTTTAATGGATTCATTGCTATTTGTTTGAATGAAAAATGAAGTATGTGTTCTCTATGAATTGTGTTTATGGACTGTTTTTAGTCTTTGGTTTCATGCAGATTTATTATTTGTCTTGGGGAATATATTAAGGAATTTATGGAAAGGGGATTCACCACTCTCAAATGGTTTTTAGTTATATTTTTCTTTTGGGTTAGCCGGTTTGTCAAATTCTGAGCCCAAAGTCAACCTATTTTGGCTTCCCGATTCAGTTTTTGGAACCCATGTCAATCCAAATCAGTCTAGAGGCTTGTTTTGGGGTTTGTAACTTCTGTCATGCAATTTATAGAGTTTTATGATTGTTTTGAAATGGATTCATGTATCTCCTTTTATTTCTAATCATTCATTCATTGTGGTTTGTTAATTTTGCATTCATGAAGATGTCTTGAGTGTATTTGGATAAAACAATGTTATATGGTTTAGAAAGTGAATCATGTTTCATATTTTGATATAGAGCCAATGTGATGTGAATTATATGGCCTGATTTATGTATGGATACCTAGATTTGGATTGGTGATCATAGGCCCAATCCCATGCTTTGTTGATTATGAATTAGTGGATTAAGGACTTAACCCTTTTGCTAGTTGGGGTCTTATGAAAGTCATGTTTTAATTTATGAGATCTTTATTAATGAGATAGATTGTGATGAATCATTAAATGTACCTCAGATGTGTATGAGGTTGTTGTTATCCTTTTGTTGTACACATAGGTTAGTGGTGTCTAGGTGCAAGTTAGGGGGAAGTGGCTTCCAAGTGCGCATCGGTGCGCAAAGTGGCTACCAGGATCACTCATTGGAAGTTTCTTTAATCAAGTGATAACATTAAATTAAATGAATTAAGAGGTGGGTAGAAAACACACATTAATAAGATAATTATTGGTGCCCCATTAATGTCTCATGTTCTTGCATAGGCAGAGGATGAGATCTCATGGCCTGGAGTTTTCCTTAAGACTTAGGATGAGATTGGGAAGGTTTGTGTGGTAGATCAACTTCCTTGCCTCCATAGAAGGATTATTCGGTTCCACATGTGCGGTAAAATGGGCTTGGGATCTAGATTTTGGAGAAGCTCAAATTGCCAAGATCACTCATGTTGATGCCATGTGATGACACTATTCCCTAGTTGTAGCTTGGTACCCTAATCTATGTGGTGATGCGCAAAAGCCTCGGTAGCTAGTGTTATGTTTTGTTCTAGTCCTTGTGATTGTTGCATTCATGTGTTCATTGCATTTCCATGGTTATGTTAGTGTCAACCTTAGTGGTATGTTTGGTGTGTGGGGCCTTATGTCATTTTCTGAAGCATGGGGGGTGGACCTTTGGGTTCCACATGGTTGGGTGGTTGATGCTTTCTTCCATTAGGAATTTTGGTGATATGTTCATGAGCTTCATGGATGGACTATGTCTTCTTCAATTACAAGTGCTTTTGAACCAAGATGCAAGTTGTATTCTCTTATGTAATGTTTCATTCATGTATCCAAGATAGATTTCCATTTATATTCATTATCTTATATAAACACTCTCTTTGAAAGGAAGATGTAATTATGAGGTTGATTTGTGAGTTTAGATAGTAAGGTATCGGTACCGTCTATCCCTTATGAATGATTAGGTCGTTAGTGAGAAAATGTTAGTTGTAATACATAAAATGATATTTCATGAGCATAGTTTCATTTATCTAAGTTCAATTGGTATGGTCATATGATAATGTGAAAAGTAATCTTAGGAACATTTGGATTTGGGATTTAAAATAAACTTGGTTTCTAGGGTAATCATCTTGTTTAGTTATTATATGATATCTCTTCTATATTAAGATTCATCTATTTATGTTAAGGCATTATGTTATGCAATTATTAGTTTAGATTTGCTTCTTATGCCTTAGTAAGTGTTAGTGTTTCCTTGTAGTGACGTTAAGGGACCTTAGAGGACTTGGGTGTTATTGTTTCAAGTTGTTTTTGTTTGTACTTAGATAAGTTGTTCTCATATTAAATATTATGTTACTCATTATTATAGTTTAATGAGTTAATCTATCTCTTTAGAAAAAAAAATGTTTTCCTTCTTGAGGTTAGTTAGTTAGACAAGTTGTCGTTTGGGGTTCCTTAGTGGGGTGTTACAACACTAATCCACACATGTACACAAATCCACACTGATTTGATCTTATATATATACTATCCTCTTTATTGCAAAAACTTCAATTAGGTCAGCCAAAACAAAGGGACAAGCATAAGGCCTACCAAGTCAGTCACCAAACATAATTATGGTGAAAGCAGTCTAATCAAGGAGATAGAGAGGACCTAAAAACATCATATCACATCTTTCTTGGCTGCCCTAAATATTTCATATGCTAGTACACATCCTCCTGTTGGAAAGAGACACTGCACAAATCATCTAGTGTTGTCATTGATGGCAATCGAAGTTATTTATCCCATCTGCAGTATGTCATTTGATCCTACCAAAAGTTAGAATGTAGATTGGTTCAAGTCCAGTAAACTAGAATAGAGTATCCGACATAGTTTAGTACTTTGGGTAGAATTTCATTTCTAGTCTTTATCTTGTGTTGAGGATCTGGTTGAAGGTTGATGCATGTCTGGATAGTCTTATTTTGGATTTTTGGGCTTTGGTATTTATTAGATTGTAAGTAAGGTGCTCTAGTATATCGGTCTTCAATTCAACAATGCACTAGAGCAGTCTCATGTGGATAATCCTTATGCGGATTATGTGGATCGATTTTGGTGATTAATTTTGAGATCCAAATGTTTTGTTCGATGGTTTTGGCATGTGGACAATTGTTTTGGTCCGCATTGGTATTTTAGTTTGGATTCAAGCGACAGTGTGTACACATTTCATTATTTGTAAAGTGTTTTTGAAGCCAACATGTAACTAACCTAATTTCTTGTTGTGGATATATAAGGTCTATTTATATGATCATTTTGGATATCAATAAGTATGTGAGAGTTGCTTATGATAGATTGTATGTAGTTGCACGTACGCAATTTGAATATTTATGCTCTGAAATATTGCAGAACTATGGAAGTATAAGACAGTGTGAAATCAATGGACAAAGTACTTAATCAGAACTATACCTAGGCATTTGTAGATGTTGTTCAAATTCTCTTGTGATCATTTATAACTCATTTGTAAGGTAGTGAGCCTTCCTGGGGTTATAACCCTTCTTTGTTTGAGTAGTGAGCTCTAGTTAGTGTTCCTGAATGCAAGTGCATTCCCTTGTAAACTTTATATTTGAGTGTACTCATTTTGTGGGTCTCATCCCCACTATGGTTTTTCCATTGACCAGGTTTTCCACGTATAAAATATTTGTGTTATGGTGTTGTGGTTGATTTTTTTGTGTTCTTGCATCTTTATTTTGGTTCCATGCATTATATGGTTAAAAGAATAATTTAACAGAGTTAAAAATTTCAGAACACTGATTCACCCCCCTCTTAGTGTTCCTTGATTCTGATAATTAGTATCAGAGCCTAGTTCCTTGGAAGAATTCTAATAGCTTGAGGAGGATTCAGAAAGGTGGTGCAATGGATTCTGGTGGTCTTCAACATTAGTTTCTTGTTGCACTTGAAGATCTTGATCAATCCAAAGCTAAACTCATGGAATTGAAAGTGAACCTTAAGGATGTTGAGAATTTCATTCAGTCATTGAAGGAGCAACTGAATAAGTCCAGGGAAAAGAGAAAGGAACATGTTGATTAGCTAAAGAAGAAAGAAAGCCAAAGCATAGATGATGGTCCCTTGAATCAAGCCTTGAAAGAGAAAACAGAAGAATGTGAAAAGCTTGCTAGAGATAATGCAGTCCAGAAAAATGAGATGGAATCTATAGTAATGAGGTTAACAAAGGAGATTGAGGGAAGAAAGAATAATGAAGAAGGTCTTAATTAGTCTTTGAAACAAAGATCTGATGAATATTATAGACTTAACTGTGAGAATGATCAGCTGAATCTTGAACTGCAATAATCTAGGAACAATGAGCAAGAGCTTGAAAGACAGGTTATCGGTCTTAGGGATGAACTTTCTACTACAAATAATTACAAGGAGAAGTTCAAGATTAGCTCAACTAAACTTGATGAGCTGTTGCAAATTCAAAAGAGTGAAGATGAAAAGCGAGGTCTTGGATTTTATAAAGGTGAAAGCTTTGGATCTGTTCAAAGCAATCCTAAGTCAGAACATTAGAAGAACAAAGCTAAAAGGTCTCTGGTAAGGAAACCTTATGCTCAAAAGTTCAATGGTAACTATTTTGTTTGCAATAAATTTGGTCATAAAGATAGTTAATGTAAAAATAGGATGAATCAAAATGGTCCATATTTCTTTGGTCAGTGTTTCAATTGCAATAAGTATGGTCACAAATCAAGTGAATGTAGAAGTATGACAAATAACTTTTTCAATAGAAGGAATGTTAGATGTTATGCATGTAATAGGTTTGGCCATATTTCTAATCAGTGTAGATCAAGAGAAAATCAAGGGAATTACAAACCTAGATAGATAAATGTTGTGTGCTATAATTGCAACAAATCCGGTCACATTGCAAAATTTTGTAGAAGCAAGAATGTGGACAGGAAGGGTCTAGCAGACAAGAACAAAGGAGTGTAGAAAGATGATAAAGGAAAAGGAAAATTAACTATGGATGAGATCAGAGATCAGATGAAGAAGACATGGGTGAAAAAGAGTGATGATGTAATAAATGGATCCTTACTTGAATCTGGTGCTGAAAATTCCTTTGGGAATTAGCTTTAGGCCTCTGGCCTAGAGGGAGTTTTCATGAAAATCCTATTCTCTACTACCAACAATTGGTGCCAGAAGATCAACAGATTATCAATAGTTGCTTGGAGGTACCACAGACATTTTGGAAGGATTTTCAAAAGATTTTGAGAGAAATTGGAGATCCACAAGAAATTTCTTGAGAGCGGTCTATGGATACAAGGTATTCAGAAGGTTTAGGGCAAAGTGCATTTAATGCGTAAAAAAATTAAGTGTGTAGGAGATAGAACAGTACTTTTACCTCTCATTTCTCACTTTTCTTTTTGAAGAGAAGATGATAAGTGAGCCCTGCGAGGAGATTTCCAAGGTGATCATAGTGTGAAGGTGATTCGTGAAGAACCCTTAATCCAGCGTGTGAGGTATTTTTAAGAAAATCTTGTGAATTTGATATTTCTGAAGATGGATACACCATTAATAGTTGACACAACCGAAAGATCTTGCCCTAAATTTAAGAAACACCCTTACAAATCTATGGAAGATGATCCATAAGAAGTATTTTCATCGTTTCCACACGGTGCTCTTCATGTGAAATATATTAGGGCATACAGTCATGTGAATATTGAAGAATTGGGTGGCTCCCAGATGTTAAATTTGTATTCTAAATAGATTATGGGAGAGAATCTCAAGGTTAAACTTGAATTCAAAGCTCTGGAGGAGAATAAATTTGTGCAGGTGGTTAGGTTTCTAGTTTTTTATGAGAATGAATGGGTACTGTATGTTCTAAGCAGAATTCATGATAAATTTATGTGGTTGAATTAGTCGTGCAAAATCACTAAGGATGTAATCCAAGTTGTAACTAGTCGATGCTCATCTGGTGGTTTTCCCTTGCTTCGGTCTGTAATGAATCAAATGGTTACTGATGCAACCGGTTCAAGATTTGATAAGAGAGCCATTACAATAAATGACATTGCTGAACCAGATGTGAAGTTTGCTTCCATGGTGGTTGGATACAAGGTTTACCACTCCAACAGAGAAAATTCGGTATCTGAAACTCCCATATATGTTGCATATCAGTGTTAATCTTAGAGGATCTGGTAGTACTAAGAGGGGGGGTGAATCAATGCTAACAATAACTTGAAATCAAAAACTTAGACTCATAAAAATTTCACCAAATCAAACATAGACCAACATTAGAGTCATTTACCAGTACCGATATTTGTTGGTAAACATCTACTAAACTGATATATCAATGTTGCACATTAAGTGTTCATTAACCATGCAGAAACTGAAAGTAAAGCATACCATCACATCAAAAACATTTACCATATGAACACCATGATTTTCATGTGGAAACTCGAATAGGCAAAAACCACGGTGGGAATTGGTACCCACAAATATTTTGCACTCTTTCAGAATGCGCCCTGTTAGGAGCCAAACCCGGTTAGAAGCTTACAATGATGCCTTGTTAGGAGCAGACCTTGTTAGGAGTCACCTGGTTAAGGGATTTACCTTAGCCCTATTATGAGCTTTGATCTATTAGGATCAACCTCGCAAGAGGATTTAGAACTTAGATATTGAGTCACCCTGTTAGGGGATTTTACAATGTGAGGCCTGTTAGGACCTACCTAGTTAAGGGATTTTAGTTGTTGTAATTGTTAGAGAACAACAATGAATGATCTGTGTATAGTGTTATCACTATTTTCGATAATGTTGAAAATCTTGCCTTTTAGTTGTTGGAGTCTGTCAAAATTCAGAAATTTGACCTTTGTCTAAGGGCTATGATTTAAAAGGGTTTAGGGTTTTGTAATTTTCAAAAGTTCTCAAAGAATGAACCTTTCGTGTTGTTCTTCTAAACCTTTTTATTTTTTCTCCTTATTTTTTCCACTTAAGTGGAAGGGTCATGGCATCGTTGAAAGGGGGGCCACTTTATGTTTTAAGCTTAAGCAGGTTCCTTTAATTTTTGAAATATTTCGCATATTTTGCTAAGTCCTATGTCTTTTCCTATGTTTGTGTCGGGTCCTTAAAGATCAGGTAAGTTTTCATAAATCTAATGGTTGTCACTGAACCGTAATGGAAAGATGCCCGAATTTTATTCTTCACAGATCAGCGACTAGATGGTGGGACCAGTTCTAAGTGGGTGGCCCAGGTAAGTTAAAGGGCATGCAAGTTAGGGAAGATCGGTGATTATCGTTGAGCCACTATGCGAAGCTGCATGACCTTTATTCTTTACGGATCAGTGACAAAGAAGAACCAAAGTCCGATGTTGATGTGGCGGTGTTGAGGTGGCAGACAGGTGGCAAATCATATGCTGGCTAGCTGGATGCAGACAAATCAGGAGAAGCCATGTGGCCAGGGGTCTGCAGACAAGTGACTGAATGATGGGCCCACTTTGAAGGTTAAAGTAGTTAATGACCAAGCAGGTTAGATGAAGATCAACGGTGGTCCCTATACCACAATGGGAAACTGCTCACCAACTATCCATTGTGGATCAGCGATAAAGAATAGCCAAGGCCTAAGGTGGGTCTTATGTTGTTGACATGGTGGGTGAGTTGGCGAATAGGTGGATCTGCTAGCTCAAGCCTAAGGTGACACGTGGCAGAGCAGAGGGTATAAGACCAAGGTCAAGTGGCAGGCCCGGCTATTTAAAGCAGTCCAGGTGAGATAACAACCAAGCACGTTGGATGTTGATCCAATGACTATCACCATACCACAATAGAAAGATGCACGTTTTATATCAATTGTGGGTTAGCGACAAAGAAGACCCAAGGTAAAAAGGTGGGTCCGGCTCAAGGCGAGGTGGCGGACGAGTGGCACCCAGGTAAAATTCTAGGACAAATCAAGAAGTGACACATGGCAGGGGTCTGCAGATGAATGAATGCAATGGGCCTGCTTTGAAAGCTAAAACGGTTAACAATCGAACAAATTTGATGCAGATCAACGGCTATCGTTGTACCACGATTGAAAAGTGCCCAAATATTATTCCTTATGACACAGCGATAGACCACCAATAGTCTCGGTGGTTAATTTTAATCTATCATGTGTAGGCGGTTAAGGCCGACGGTCAAGTAACTGGAGGATCTTAAAGATCGAGCGGTTGATTTGTGATCCAACAGTTGTCTCTAGACCGTGGTTGAAAAGTGCTCATTTTGTAACCTCTGTGGATCAGCGACTAAAGGGAAAATACTCAGAGGAAAGCTTCTTCAGTCCGTTCACGCCAAAATTCAAATTTTCAAAAGGATTAATGGTAGAAGTATGCGGTTTCCATCTGACATTGTTTTGAAGTTAATTTTTGCAGAGAGGTATTCAAGGGGATTTGCAGAGAAAATAGGTGTGGTTTTGTGATTTTCTCCAGAAACAAGAATTGGAAGGTAAATATGTGATGAAAGGGACAGGGGGAAGGATGAATCAACCGACGCTCCAATATGCAGTAACCCTCAGGCAACTAGAAGCGGTTTGTTCTTGCAACGGTTTTTTGGAAATCAGAATTCTGAAGAATCAAAGACACCTGGCACTAGATCTGCGAATATTGAGAAGTTAGTTGGCCTTTCTCCAGTTGGTTAAATGATTTGTTATGCTCTTGCTTTGATTAAAAACAATGTAACCTTTTTGGGGGGAATTATGGTTTGGATCAGAATATTTGTTTTCTAGGGAAGTCTAAAGCTTGTCGCATCCATATCTCTATAAATGGATACCAGGACTACTTAGAAAAGGGACACAAATTTTGTACAAAAACTCTGGCAAAATTAATACAAGCCATTTTCTTAGCAATTTCTAAGTCAGATAGGATGTACTTGTAATCTTTTGATGGAGAAATAAAATATACAATCCAGATAATTTAAACTCGGACTTGTATTGTCTCTATGTCATTGTACTGGTGTTCATTTCATTTAAGTAATCAAGGATTGTTTATCTGAATGACTTGTTAGGCATTTAATGAAGTTGTTTTAAGCCTTTTTCTCAAGGAGGAAATATAAACATACTTTGAACAAAGTCATTGATATCAGTATTTTGGTGTGGATCTGATGATGAAGTCTGGTATAGGTTAGGACTCTGTATATGTTAGGCATATATAGAGTTGATAGATCACTAACTTGTGACTTGTGTACAAGTTTCTTTTTTCAGGTTGCAGTCTGTTGTAGATGACTCTATTGCCTGGATAAGGCACTAGTTTACCTATTGGTTTTCTTATGCATTTTGTGGTCCTTTTCAAAAATTCAAATCAACTTTCCATTTTGTGTTTAGTTGTATGAGTCAGTAAGGAAAGTTTACAGGAATGTACACTAGTTTTCTGTAAACCTTTTACTATTTTTGTAAGAAAATAGTCATAAAAGGGTTCACCTGCCCAAGATTTGATAAGCTTAAAGTGTAAGAGGTTTCCTAAATTGAAACCTTGTCTTGTTGTTTTTATTTCAAACTTTTTGTTGTCCTCTTCCATTGCAGCACAGAGGCAGTAACTTTCATTTTTAAAAGAGAGGGAACAGAAGTTTTCAAAATGGAGAACAACAAAAATGGTGACTCTGTTGGGGACTAATCTAAAGATCTATGGTATAGATTGTTGAATCATATTGTAAGTGAGTTTTCCCATCTGAGTCACCACAACAAAAATGGTGACTCTATTGGGGAGAGTCAAATAAGATAAGTCTTATGTTGTAGATCTGTGACTTTATTGCATAAAAGTGATTCACTGTGTTGAAATATATTGTATTCCCAAGATATTGGGTGGTGACTCTGAAGTAAGGAAAAAACCAGTGTTCTTTTAGAAAAAATCACAGTCACTTCAAAAGGTTAGCAAGATGAATAGGGGAAGGAATACTAGGTCTTATATGAAGAAAAACCCTCAAGAGAAGTTGCATGAAGGATTACCTAAACTAGTCAGGAAGGGCTAGAAAGGAACTGTTATTCCTGATCAGTCAAATTAGTCATGGAAATAGAAGAGTAATCAAATAGGTAAGTCTTCTGAGCATCCCGTATATGCAAGGTCCAGTGCCTCTTCTCATGACTCTGACCATGATATTATAGGTTTTCATGTTGGCATGTTTGGTACTAATGATGATATCCAAACCTCTCACCAAAGATTATTTAATACCAGGGCTTCTGGGAGAGATAGGCATAGTACAAGTAATAGGGTCAGTTCCATTGCCAAAACTATGGAAGGAAATATCAATCTGATTGATATGGACTAGCTAAATGAGTTGGATTCAGAGGAAACCTTTCCAGACCAAGATGAAGTGTCCTAGGAGATTGAGGTTCTAAATAAGAGAGTACATCAATTGATTGCCATGAGAAAAAAGAAGGAAAAGGAAAAGGAGAATGAAACCAAAGCCAAACTTATTGAAAGAGAAAGCTTATTAAGATAGATTGCAGATCTTGAGTTGTTTTCTCAAGAAGAACCTAAGAGTGAAGAGCATGATCCTATTATTAGAGAAATCTTGGATCCTAAAATTGATTCTGCACCTAAAGTTGCAGCACAACCTAGTAGGGAGGTTCACAGTGATCCCCAACTTAACAGACCCGTTATTGACAAAGGGAAGCATAAAGTAGTGGAAAATAGATCTGTGGATTTACTGTCAGGAAGTGCAAAAGGACCCCTTGGAATGACTTTGCATGAGGTCGAGGTAGAAAGGATAAGGAAAGAAAATGAAAACCTGCAAAGGGAGTTAGAAAAGGCTAAAATAGAAGCACTTAATGCTGAGTTCAGAAGAAAGATACATTGCTTAAAAGCTCCTCCTATAACTTTCCCACCTGTAGATCAGAGTAATTTTACATCTCAACATACTTCTACCTCTATGTTGAATACTCAACCAATGATGCAAAAAAATGCTATCCCACCCATTAACCAATCAGAAAATGCTGCCCCAAATAATTTGTTGTTCCCTCAAGTACAATTCTAGCAAACCAAATCAGTCACAAACCATCCCATAATCAAAGTCATCAAAATCCTAGAGCTGGTGGTTCAGGCCCAAGGGTGAATGCTGGAAATCAGTTTCAAAGGAGACCGATAAATGTTGAGTTGTATAGGTAGTTGTATTTTGATGGAATTCTAGGATATCCAAACCATGTCCCTATTGAAATGAGGGATAGACTCCAGAAGTTTTCTGGGAAGAATGCTATCAGTTCTGAAGAGCATCTGAAATCTTCTGGTGACATGTTTAATGACTATGAAATTGCACATGAGGATGTCATCATGAAGTTGTTTGTGCAATCTTTGATTGAGGATGCTAGAGATTGATACAGAGGGTTACCTATATATAGCATTAGTTCTTGGGAGGAATTCAAGAAATACTTTAAAGAGCAATATGGAGATAAGACAAATGTGAGCTTCATGCTCAATGAATTTAACAATATCAGGAAGTTTGATAATGAGGTTGTTACAAATTTTAATGCACGGTTTAAAAAGGCAATGCATAGGCATGAGGTTAGATGAGAATGTATGTCTAACCACTTATTACAACGCCTTTGATCCAGAGATGGCTTACATTCTCAGAGATAAGAACCCACATAGTTTAAGAGATACTTTTAGAATTGCAATCAATGTAGAGAGTAATAGAAAAGCATCAGGTAAAGTGGGAAGAAGGACTGATGGAAGATTGTGGTAGGAACAAAAACCACAACGAAATACATCCTCTAAAGAAGAGGATAAAATAGAGAAATTAATGACTATTGTTAAGGATCTTACTGCTAAAGTAAGTAAACCTGAGAAGCCTCACTACAACTGGCAAGATAGACCTGCTAGATTGCATGATATGTCATATAACACTGCATGGAAAGATGCCAAGCCTGTGCAAGATAGATCAAAAGGCACACAAAATTAGGACACCCCTGATCCTTTAAAGGGAGGAAGTGTACATAATATGGAAAATACCCCTTGGTGTATGGCATGTGATGGGCCACATTCCCCTTATCAGTGTATTGTGGCTCAAGCTCTAAATGAATCCATGAGAAATGAGGATGAACCTGCAGTCAATATGTTTGAGTATACTGTGGACAGTGACTGGGAATCTTCAAAAGATGAAGCAAGTGAATATGATGTCTTGAGAAGCAATGCAATTTGCCAAAGGCAATTGACAATTGACTGGCATCCCACTTTGAATGTAGTCACAATAGAAGATCAAGAGATTCATCTCAGAAGGCCTAGTGAGGAGGAAGTCAAGAATCTCACCAAGGCTGCAATAGCCAAAGCTAAGCATAACTATAATCTGAGAAGCAGCAAAGATGATGAAGATCAGGGTAATCCTTGTTCTATGTTTTTTAAAGAAATTTCTTCTAAGAGGACCACTGAAAACAAAACCCCTGTCAAAGATAGTCAGGCTAAAAGTGATCAGTCAAGTAATTCAAGGAAACCTGATATTGTTGATACCACTGGTAATAAGGCAGAGAATACTGGTGACAAGAGAACAAGTCACCAAAAGACAGAGAAGGTTAAATCTCATGCTGAGTCTAATGTTAATACTGCTTTTGATATGACCCAAGCCTTAACATAGATGAAAGTTTCCATACCTTTGATAGAGCTGTTGAAAATGAAAGAACATAGAGAGGCTATTTTTTCTTTGATTTCAAGTATATCAGATGTGGATACTTCTTCTAAATAGGGAAATGCAACCACTATTAATCAAGAACCATCTCAGATTGATCCCTTTTATGTCACACTATTAGCAAATAATAGATTGATAAAAAATTGCATGATAGATTCTGGTGCAGCTGCTAATGTAATGCCTTATGGGGTTATGGGAGAACTAGGTTTGTCAGTACACACTTCATATGGGAGGTGTTATGCTATGGATAATAGAGAAGTGCCTTTTGTGGGTACTATGAAAGATGTAGGAAGTAAAAATAGCAGCATTCCTTGAAGCTACTTATAAAATGGATGTAATAGTCACAGACACCAAGCCCCATTATGGCATGCTTTTGTCTAGACAGTGGGTTGCTGTTGTTGGAGGATATCTTCAGCTAGATTTATTATATACAACTATCCCAGTAAATGGGAATTCAGTAAAATTGTATAGAGAACCACGTGCCCCAGTGGTTATTGAAAAAATAGACCCAAACATGATTAATTGCATGATAGATGTAGATCTTGATAACTTCAAGATTGAATCCATTCAGCCTCAGTTGAAGAATACTGATCCTATTTTTGATGAGCTAAAATCCCAACAAGAAGGCCTGTGGCAGATGTATTTTGATGGAGCTTGCTCTAAAGAAGGGTCTGGAGTAGGAGTGCTCTTTATTTCCCCATCAAGTATTACCTTCAAGTATTCTTTTATGTTTGTATTCCAATGTACAAATAACACAGTTGAGTATGAGGCTTTGTTATTAGGCTTAGAAATTGCTAAAAGACATGGGATCAAGTTGTTAAGGGTTTATGGAGACTCTGAACTTGTAGTGTCTCAGATAAGGTCAAGGTATGCATCTAAAAATGACAAGTTAAAAAGGTACAAGCATGTTGTTTGGGATGTCATTGAACACTTTGATGCATTTTCCATTGATTGGGTTGAATGGTCTAAGAACATTATGGCAGATTTTTTAGCTAATGTTGCATTAAAGAATGATGATGTAACACTAACTAGAGTTTCAATAATTGAGACAAAAGCCAAACCAACCATCCCAGATAATGTGTACAATTGGCAAGTTTTTGAGGATGATGAAGACATCCTTAGATTTTTACAATACATAGATGACTAGGAAGGTCAAAAGATTGATTTTAATGCATTGGTGGAGGTAGTAGATGGACAGGAAACAATTTTTGGAAGTGACATAGTGTAGTTAGAGACAAATGAAATACCCAGGGGACTAGTTGAACTAGAGGGTATGTTCAGTTACAGTGATGGTCACTTACATCAAGCGTCATCTACAAAGTTGGAGGAGTTGGAAGAGGTAAACTTGGGGATAGAATCTTCCCCTAAGTTAGTGTATTTCGAGAGAAACTTGTCTCCCCATATTAAGACTAACCTTCTTAATTTGCTAAGGAAGTACAAACATGTTTTTGCTTGGTCCTATGAGGATTTGAAGGCATATAGACAAGACTTATTTCAACATGAAATACCTTTGCATCCTGATGCTAAGCCTTTTAGACAAAACCAAAGACCCATTAACCCCCTCCTAGAACCCAAGATGCAGCAAGAGTTGATTAAGTTGAGAGAAGGGGGTATTATAAAGCCTATAAGGCATTCTTCGTGGGTATCAAATTTAGTGTTTGTTAGAAACAAGAATGGGGACATAAGGCTTTGTGTGGATTTTAGGAACTTGAATGTTGCTTCCCTTAAAGACAATTATTCATCCCCAAACATGGAAGCTATGTTACATAAGGTAACTGGTTATGATTTACTGTCAATGATGGATGGATTTTCTAGTTACAATCAAGTATTAGTGAAAGAGTCTAAATCGTTTAAGACTACTTTTACTACCCCTTGGAGAACCTATGTGTATGTAAGAATGTCATTTGGTTTGAAGAATGTTGGTGCAACTTTTCAGAGGGCTATGGATGTAGCCTTCAAGGAATTTATTAATATCATAATGGTTGTCTACCAAGATGATCTGACATGTTTCTCAAAGAAGGCAGATGACCACTGTGGTCATTTGGAAAAAATATTTTGCAAGGCCTTGGAGTTTAGTGTATCTTTAAATCCAAAGAAATGTCATTTTGTTGTAATGGATGGAAAGTTACTAGGGCACATTGTATCTAAGGAGGGAGTCAAAATTGACCTTGAAAGAATTGAGGTTATCAACAGGGTACCTCAACCAAAAAATATTAAAGGAATTCAGTCTTTTCTGGGTAAAGTAAACTTTGTCAGGAGATTTATTGCAAATTTTGTTAAAATTGTCAAGCCTATTGTGAAGCTTTTGAAGAAGGATGCCAAGTTTGTTTGGGATGATGAGGTAGCACTAGCATTTGATAAGATTAAATAGGCTATTCAGGAAGCCCCAGTGCTTAAGTCCCCTGACTATAGTAAGCCTTTTTCACTATTTTCTTTTGCTTCATATCATACTATAGTAGCGGCACTATTACAAAAAGATGGTGAAGGTTATGAACATCTGATTTCCTTCTACAGCAAATCATTGCAAGTTGCTAAACTAAAATATGAAATTATGGAAAAATAGTCATATGCTTTAGTCAAGGTTGTTAAAGTATTTAGGCCTTATCTAGTAAATGCCCAAATTGTAGCTTATGTACCACATGCAACTGTGAAAGACATCCTATCCCATTCTGAAGTAACTGGAAAAAGATGCAGATGGATAAGAAGAATACAAGAATTTTATCTTGAGATCAAAATCACAAAGATGGTAAGAGGTCTAGGCTTAGGCAAGTTGATGACTGAGACAAACTTTGAGGATATTGACATAAATAATGTTGAGATTGAAGAAGCTTTTGTAACCAGCATTGAGAGGCAGCCATGGTATTCAGATATGGTATACTTATTGAAGAATGCCTCATGTCTAGAAGGTATGACACACAACCAGAAGAGAACGCTAAAGTTAAAATCACATAAATATGTTCTTATTTAGGGAGACCTGTATTGGAGGAATAGTGATGGGATGCTATTGGTTTGTCTAGACGAATTCCAAGCTGAGAAGGTTCTGAAAGAGATGCACAATGGGGTGTGTTGAGGCCACTATTCAGCTAAGACTACTATTGGTAAGATAATCAGAGCAGGTTATTATTGGCCAACTTTGTTCAAGGATGCTCATAACTATGTTAAAAAATGTGATCCTTGCCAAATGTTCTCTTCTAGACTAAAGTATGTTGGTGCTTTTCCTTTGAATTTTGTTACAGTTGAAGCCCCTTTTGTTCAATGAGGCATTGATTTTATTGGAGAGATAATAGAAAAATCAAGCAGGGGCCATAGATGGATCCTAGTGGCTACAGATTATTTCACCAAGTGGATTGAAGCCATACCTACCAAACAGGCCACTAGTAAAGTGGTCACCAATTTTTTGATGGATAATATAATAACAAGGTTTGGTGTGCCTACTAAAATGGTCATGGACAATGCCATGTGCTTCAGGTCTGAGGAGTTTGCAGAGTTATGTGCTAATTATGGGATTATTATGTCATGCTCTTCACCATACCACCCACAGGGAAATGGCCAGGCATAATCAAGTAATAAAATTCTCCTCAATATTATCAAGAAGATCCTAGAGGAAAATAAAAGGTCCTAGGATCAAAAGCTCAGGTTAGCTTTATGGGCTGACAAGGTGACTGGAAAAAAGGTCATTGGTACATCCCCTTTTGAGCTAGTTTATGGAGTGAAAGCCAAACTACCTGTGAATAGTTTGCTTCCAGTTTACAAATTTTTGAAGATTGAAGAATTAAGAAATGTCTAAGCCCATGAAAGAAAGAATGATTCAGTTAGTAGAGTTGGAGGAAATGAGGACCGCAACCTATGAAAGGAATATGAAACTTCACTTACATTCAAAGTACCTTTTTGATAAAAGGACTAGTACAAGAAATTTCCAGATTGATGACATGGTGCTACAGTGGAATGCAAGAGATCAAGACAAAGGCAAGCACAATAAATTTGAATCACTGTGGATAGGCCCTCTTATCATTTTTTATGTTAATGGAAAAGATTCTTATTTCCTCCAAAGATTGAATGGTGAGTTACAGGAACTGCCAGTGCATGGACAGTTTCTGAAACATATTTCTCATGAGTTTTCCATGCACAGTAGTTTAGGTTTCCTTTTGTTTGTTCTGCTTTGTTTTAGTTTTATTTTGTTAGGGTTTTGTTGGTCTGCATTCCAGAGTTTTTGCCAAATTCTTGTGTTGGTCTTGCATCCAACCATCCCCAGTCAGAGCCGTTGTTATCACTATTTTCGATAATGTTGAAAATCTTGCCTTTTAGCTATTGGAGTCTGTCAAAATTCAGAAATTTGATCTTTGTCTAAGGGATATGATTTAAAAGGGTTTAGGGTTTTGTAATTTTCAAAATTTCTCAAAGAATGAACCTTTTGTGTTGTTCTTCTAAACCTTTTTATTTTTTCTCATTACTTTTTCCACTTAAGTGGAAGGGTAACTGCTTCGTTGAAAGGGGGGCCACTTTATGTTTTAAGCTTAGGCGGGTTCCTTTAATTTTGAAATATTTTGCATATTTTCCTATGTCCTGTGTCTTTTCCTATGTTTGTGTCGGGTCCTTAAAGATCAGGTAAGTTTTCGTAAATCTAACGGTTGTCGTTGAACCGCAATGGAAAGATGTCTGAATGTTATTCTTCGTGGATCAGCGACTAGATGGTGGGACCCGTTCTAAGTGAGTGGCCCAGGTAAGTTAAAGGGCATGCAAGTTAGGGAAGATCGACGATTATCGTTGAGCCACTATGAAAAGTTGCATGACCATTATTGTTCGCGGATCAGTGACAAAGAAGAACCAAAGTCCAATGTTGATGTGGCGGTGTTGAGGTGGTAGACATGTGGCGAGTCATATGGTGGCCAACTGGATGCGGACAAATTAGGAGAAGCCATGTGGCTAGGGGTCTGCAGATGAGTGATTGAATGATGGGCCCACTTTGAAGGTTAAAGTATTAAACAACCGAGCAGGTTAGATGAAGATCAACGGTGGTCACTATACCGCAATGGGAAACTGCTCGCCAGTTATCCATTGCAGATTGGCGACAAAGAAGAGCCAAGGCCTAAGGTGGGTCTGATGTTGCTGACATGGTGGGTGAGTTGGCGAACAAGTGGATCTGCTAGCTCAAGCCTAAGGTGACACGTGGTGGAGCAGAGGGTATAAGACCAAGGTCAAGTGGTGGGCCCGGCTATTTAGAGCAGTCCGGGTGAGATAACAACTGAGCACTTTGGATGTTGATCCAACGGATGTACCATACCGCAATGGAAAGATGCATATTTTATATCAATCGCAGGTTAGCGACAAAGAAGGCCCAAGATAAAAAGGTGGGTCTGGCTCAAGGCGAGGTGGCGAACGAGTGGCACCCAAGTAAAATTCTAGGAAAAATCAAGAAGTGACACATGGCAGGGGTCTGCAGACGAGTGAATGCAATGGGCCCACTTTGAAAGTTAAAATGTTAACAACTGGACAAATCTGATGTAGATCAACAGTTGTCATTGTACTGTGGTTGAGAAGTTCCCGAATGTTATTCCTTGTGACCTAGCGACGGACCTCTAATAGTCCTGGTGGTTAATTTTAATCTGTCATGTGTAGGCAGTTAAGGCAGACGGTCAAGTAACTGGAGGATCTTAAAGATCGAGCGGTTGATTTGTTATCCAATGGTTGTTACTAGATGGCAGTTGAAAAGTGCTCATTTTGTATCCTCTACGGATCAGTGACTCAAGGGAAAATACTCAAAGGAAAGATTCTTCGGTCCGTTGGTGCCAAAATTTGAATTTTCAAAAGGATTAATGGTAGAAGAATGTGGTTTCCATCCGACATTGTTTTGAAGTTAATTTTTGCAGAGAGGTATTCAAGGGGATTTGCAGAGAAAATAGGTCTGGTTTTTTAATTTTCTTTGGCAACAAGAATTGGAAGGTAAATATGTGATGAAAGGGATAGGGCGAAGGAAGAATCAACCGACGCTCCAATATGCAGTAACCCTTAGGCAACGAGAAGCGGTTCGTTCTTGCAACGGTTTTTTGGAAATCAGAATTATGAATAATCAAAGACACCTGGCACTTGATCAGCGAATATTGAGAAGTCAGTTGGTCTTTCTCCAACTGGTTAACTGATTTGTTATGCTCCTACTTCGATTGAAAACAATTTAACCTTTTGGGGGGGGATTATGGTTTGGATCAGAATATTTGTTTTCTAGGGAAGTCTGAAGCTTGTCGTATCCATATCTTTATAAATGGATACTAGGACTACTTAGAAAAGGGACACAAATTTTGTACAAAAACTCTGGTAGAATTAATACAGGCCGTTTTCTTAGCAATTTTTTAGTCAGATAGGATGTACTTGTAATCTTTTGGTGGAGAAATAAAATATATAGTCTAGAGAATTTAAACTCGGACTTGTATTGTCTCTATGTCATTATACTAGTGTTCATTTCATTTAAGTAATCAAGGATTGTTTATCTAAATGACTTGTTAGGCATTTAATGAAGTTGTTTTAAGTCTTTTTCTCAAGGAGGAAATATAAACGTACTTTGAACAAAGTCATTGATATCAGTATTTTGGTGTGGATCTGATGATGAAGTCTGGTATAGGTTAGGACTTTGTATATGTCAGGCATATACAAAGTTGATAGATCACTAACTTGTGACTTGTGTACGAGTTTCTTTTATCAGGTTGCAGTCTGTTGTAGATGACTATATTGCCCGGATAAGGCACTGGTTTACCTGTTGTTTTTTTGATGCATTTTGTGGTCCTTTTCCAAAATTCAAATCAACTTTCCATTTTATGTTTAGTTGTACCAATCAGTAAGGAAATTTTACAGGAATGTACATTGGTTTTCTGTAAACCTTTTACTATTTTTGTAAGAAAATAGTCATAAAAGGGTTCACTTGCCCAAGATTTTATAAGCTTAAAGTGTAGGAGGTTTCCTAAATTGAAACCTTGTCTTGTTGTTTTTATTTCAAACTTTTTGTTGTCCTCTTCCATTGCAGCACAGAGGCAGTAACTTTCATCTTTAAAAGAGAGGGAATAGAAGTTTTCAAAATGGAGAACAACATATAGCACTCTACTTCTTGCTTGATCAGATCCAATTAGGTTCTAAGTTTGCATCTCTCTGCCATATCTTCTCACACACAGGTTAGACTTCTCACACTTCTCAAAATCACCAACATAACAAACATCAACTGTGCCAACATAAATAACCTTCTCAACTAGGTCGGCATCAAAACCCTAATACTTACAACATAGATCAGCACAGATCTTTACAATTCATTACATATCATCAAATGGATCATTACAATCAATTACAAATTTATATCAACCATTGAATGATCATAAGTCATCACAGCAAGTTGATATGATACAAAGTCAAACCTTTAGCTCATTCTGCTAAGCACTTTGCACATTCCCAAGAAATTATCTCTCTAAATAGGCTGAAACATCTTTCAAACACTTAATGTGGTTTGTGCCTCATTATCATCAACATGTGAACTTGATGTAGATCACCGCCAATCCAAAAATCATTACCAGTGAAGATAATTCTCTACCAGTCCTTAAACCCTTCTTAAACCTTGGCAAAAACTTAACAGAAATTATAAACACAACATCCAGTTGTCACAACATCATGCAGTTCTGGTTATATACATATTACAATGATAAAAACTGACATTCAAAACCACAAAGTCTCAATCATCACTAATCGCCATATATGATCAGAATATTTCCTCATTTACCGGTTAAGGTCCTAATTCCCAGTTTGTTGATTCTTTACCGGTAAGCTCTCTCTGGTAAACCAAAAGGTTTAGATGACACAATACAACATAAGTAAACATCAGTAGACATGAATAAGCATTAGTTTCCATCAATGAAAACACAAATAAATGATCGGATTCATCCATCATGCAATCTCAATCTCTTCATCACAAATAGAGTTCTATCATTTACCGGTGTAGTCATCCAACTTCAACTGCATTACCTATATCTATATCAGCTATGCCAAATGCCAACATATCAGATGGTGAAGGAGAACAAGGATTATGACCTATGTGAACTACTCTGAAACCAGTTGATTGAGAATCTCTCCCCAATCAAGAAAGACAGGAAGAATACTTTCAAATTTTGTACTTTAATTTTATGCCTATTCTTCTACTTTATGAATGATATTCTAAGTATTGGTCATGTGCAATGGTCTAGTGACAAACCAGTAGTAGTATATATTAGAGATCTGTTGTATAATATAGGTGATAGTAAGGCAAAGAAAGCTACACTATGGGGATACTTCAATAACTTCCAAGGCATGATGCAAGCCAAGGAAAGAATACCCAAATCAATTGTGGAGAAACCATTTGCTTCATGGTTGAGATTGACCAATGTTTGATGGAGGCATTTTTACTTAGAACTGTATGGATCATGCCCGTGGGGTATGAAGTTGAAGAATAAATTTTGGAGATGTATGCTCAACACTTGTTGCGTAAGTTGGTTGATACCTTTGAGGAGATATTTGGCACATTTTTTGAGAAGGACTTACAAATTCATAGACAGTTTAAGAAACTGAAAATTGTGAGAAAGGCGAGGAAGGAAGTAAAGAACTATGCACAGAGTATTAGGATCACTGCAGAAGCTATCAGGAATCCAGGTAGATGAGAGAAATCTGATACAACCAAGGTTGATAAAGCTACTCCAGTGGTGTCATCCACAAGATCCAGACAAACTAGGAGCTTTGAACCCTTGTTAGGTTCTCAGAAGCTAGCTAGCTCATTGAAATCCAAAGCCAAATCATCTAGTGGAGAAGGGAAGAGGAAGAAAGGTAAAGGAACAAGAGTTTATGTTGTTCTTCCTAATGATGAGGAGACAAAATCCAATGAGGTAGTAAAGGAGATGAATTTGAATAGCACCAAAGCTACAAAAGTCTCTAAGGACAAGCCCTCCAGTGGAGAAAAACCATGCAAGAAGATGAAGATTGAATCTAACAAATCAGGTATGTTGGTAAGAGAAGTGGAAGAAGTTGTCACTGTACAAGGTAATATTAAACCACTCTTTGAACTCTATGATAAATTTGAAATTGTTGGTCAGAGAACTCTAGAAGAAGCCACTATAAAGTATTTGATCAAATTTAATAGGGCTCGTATAGAGATAATGTCAAAGATTCCCAAAAGTCATTATGATGTTTTAAAGATGAGGAGAGATAGTTTAAAAGCAAAAGATGATAGACTAAGGGAGTTTTTCCTAGTCAATCTATGCCTTGTGATAGTTGTAGAGGAAATAGATAGAATACTCAAGGAAGACAAAAAGGAGTTTTGAAGCAAAACAAGAATCAATAAGCTTATGATCGAGCAGTCTAAAGAAGTGGTCAAAGATACTGATAAAATCTTGAGGACAGTTTTGCTTAGAAATCAATTTGAACTTGTTTCAGAAAAAGCTCATGATTTTGAGGATTCATTTGTTCTGTCAGTCCAACAAATGCAATTAAAAGGTGAAGAGGTTGAAGTGTGTGTTCCTTCTATTTTGGTAGAAGGAAAGTTGGACAAAGGTGGTGATGTATCTGAGGCGGTGGATGTTGTTGAGGATACTCAAAATCCTCTAAATCGGTCTAAAGATGAAATGCCTATGGAGACTGAGACCTTTAAGGAAGATCCAGAGAAGATGGTGGAAGAGAAGAAGGTTGAAGCTAAGGCACCTATTCTAAAATCAAGAGAAATTCCAAGGGTAGTGAAGGAGTTGTTGGAGAATGACCAGCAAGGATTATTTAATTTGGAATTAGTACAAGGGCCTATCAACTTAGCCTCTCTATCTCCTATTTAGAAATTGCAACTAGCACCATTTCTCAGGCGAAAGAAAGGGAGGAGATGTCAAAGTCTCACATTGAGGATAGTGAACTGCTCACTCTTGCATATGGTGTGTTAGAGAAGATCATGCCTACTCATACTAAATACATATCAGATACTCCCTCCGGCTAGCTGAAGAATCTTATCAATTCGGTAAGTACTCATTTTGAGTCACTTGAGAAGTCAGCAGAGGTCAAGGTCAGGAAAGAGTTTTATGCAAATAGACTCAGTAAATTGAAGAGTATGAATGCTAGTGATAGAGTTTTATTAGACACATGTAATAAAAGCATTCAAGATGTACTATCTAAAAATCTACAAATTATGTTTATCATTGTCCAAATTCACTAAGGCTATAGGTAAAAGGAGCATGAGAAAAAATTAGTAGATTTATCTCGGTCCTTTGATCCTTTGACTGTCTTGGTGAGTTGTCAAGAAAGTCAAGTCATTGCTTTTCTTGAAAAGATTAAAAATTTGATGCATGATAAGGACAAGATTGTAGGAAGATTTAGTGAGCTCTGAGGTATAATTAGTCTGAAGATGGAGACAATGCTCAGTGCTTTGAATGAATCACAAGATGTTATGGTTGTAAGTGATCCAATAGATCTTCCAACAATAGAGATGAAAAATTATCTTTTCAGCGGTCATATTTCTATTTTGGAGAGTCTCAAGAAAAGTTGGGATAGCAATTTGAGCTCATTAAAAGCCACTTTTGTGGATGTATTCAAGTTTGTGTAATTTTGAGGAGTCAGTTTGTGCAAGCAGTTTGTTCATAGCCATTTTGTGTGATTTTGTTTGTGTGGTATGTGAAACCCATCTTTTCCATTGATGTCAAAGGGAGAGTGTAGGGCAATGAAAAATCTCATAATCATCTCAAGGGGAGCTTTGGAAATTTTGGAATTTTGAGTTTTTGAATTTTGCAGTGTGTTTATATGTCGGTACTGATTTCGACAATCATTTTTCATTAAGTGTTGCCATCAATGCCAAAGGGAGAGATTGTTGGAAAGAGAGACTGCATAGATAATTTGGTGTTGTCATTGATGGCAATCGAAGTCCATTATCCCATCTGCAGTATGTGATTTGATCCTACTAAAAGTCAAAATGCATATTAGTTCAAGTCCGAAAAACTAGAACAGAGTATCCAACAGAGTTCAGTACTTTGGTAGCATTTCATTTCTAGTCTTTATCTTGTGTTGAGGATATGGTTGAAAGTTGATACATGTTTGGATAGTCTTTTTTCAGAGTTTTAGCCTCTGGTGTTGACTGGATTGTAAGTTAGGTGCTCTGATATATTGGTCTTCAGTTCAACAGTGCACTACAACAGTCTCTTGTGGATAATCCTTATACGGATTATGTGGATCCATTTTGGTGATTACTTCTGAGATCCATTTTATTTTTTCAATGGTTTTGGTAGCGTGTGGACAATGTTTTTGGTCCGCATTGGTATTTTGGTTCGAATTTTGTTGATAGTGTGTACACATTTCATTATTTATAAAGTGTTTTTGAAGCTGACATGTAACTAACCTAATTTCTTGTTGTGGATATATAAGGTCGATTGATATGATCATTTTGGATATCAATAGGTATGTGAGAGGTGTTTATGATTGATTGTGCACAATTGCATGTGCTCAAGTTGAATATTTATGCTCTAGAATGTTGCAGAACTATAGAAGAGAGCAGTATAAGACAGAGTGTGAAATCAGTGGACAAAGTCCTTAACAAGAAACTATACCTAGGAATTTGTAGATTTTGTTCAATAGTTCAAATTCTCTTGTGATCATTTGTAACTCATTTGTAAGGTAGTGAGCCTTTCTAGGGTTGTAGCCCTTCTTTGTTTGAGCAGTGAGCTCTAGGTAGTGTGCTTGAATGCATGTGCATTCTATTGTAAACTATATTTGAGTATACTCATTTTGTGGGTCTCATCCCCACAGTGGTTTTTCCCTTGAACAAGTTTTCCATGTATAAAATCTTTGTGTTATGGTGTTGTGATTGATTGTTTGTGTTATTGCATCTTTCTTTTGGTTTAGTGCATTAAATGGTTGAAAGAACAATTTAACAGAGTTAAAAATTTTAGAACACTGATTCACCCCCCCCCTCTCAATGTTCCTTGATTCCAACACCTCTAAATTTAGAAATAAGGTAACGTGTAGATAAACCATGTAGTACATAACTAGTCAACCCAAAAACATATCTTCTAGATGAATTAATCCAATGTAAATCCCAACATGCCAAAGTAGGACCCAAATACTATATAACACAACCTCCAATGCAAGTAGAGACATCCAAGTATACACTGCAAACAAAAAAATAATTTATGTCAACTAAACTACAGTAATTAACTTGAAACACAAATATCATTCACAATGTAGCACCAAATAGATCAACTAGCATCATGCGGAGCACACAAGGGCATTCCTTGAACATCCAACAATATTCCCAAATACTACTTTCCCACTGACACATCATAAACATGTTGGCACAACATAACTGATATAGAACACTTCATTCAAGAGGGCCTTATTACTCAATCATGAACAAATTATCATTATCAACTCTTGCATACCACATCAACACTTCAAACTTGAAACGATACACAACGCAAACATTATAAACATGTCCTTCAAGCTATAGCACTTGAAACATCAATGCAGAGAAATACAAAGCATTTTTCAAACCAATCTTGACATCCAACAAACTAAATGACCAATCACATTTGGAACACCAAAGACCTAAAACTATAGGAGCACAATGTCCATAGAGCACACACATTATGTTCAAATCAGCAAGACCATATCATCAAATGTAGAGGAATGCAAAGTATTCTTCCAAACAGTCTTCAACATAACATTCTTGCAACAACCTACTCCATCAAACTTCCAAAGGCCAAAATATCCTAGAAACATCATTTTATTACAAGAGATATAACCACCATCTTGTAGCATGCACAAGATCAACACAAACACCTCCATTTTATTTCCATGCTTCTAATCATCATCTTAATATGATATTTCCATCATGCTTAAATACATCATACCAAGTGTATACATTAGACATCAAGAATGTGGACATTCACAACCCAAAGCAACTACAACCATCATCCATTTGTACTCTATATTAGTGACAACATCTTCCAACAATATCCCCATACACAAATAGTCATGAAATCGGACATATTATCAATAACAACACATAAATTGCAGTTTGAAATCAATGAAAACAACACAACAACTATCAACAATCAAAGACAACACATATTGGCAGACATCAATGACAACACATATTTCCAAGAATCTCCCCCTTTGTTATTGATGGCAACAACTATCAATGCTTGTTTAATGCAATGTTCTCTCCTTATATATTTGCATTCTCTCCCTCTTTCATGTTAGGATTAAGGTGCCATCTACCTTGTAATTCCTATGGAATGGTTCCAACATCCTTGGAAAGCGTCGTAAGGCACTTAGGATGTATTGGGAAAATAATTTGCAATATTTAATCTTTGCCATTGTTCGTAATAGATTCATAAGGGTTGATGGGTTACCCTAGCAGTGGTAAAAGTGGGTTATGAACACAAATATTTAATATTGTTTTCCCCACATACTTTAACTTATTTGTTTCTTAGTGTCTTCTTCATAGGTATGGTTCCATTCGAAAAGACCAATAACAACCTTTAGAGATTCCTTTGTAATCTGATAGATTCTATCCAGCCAAATATCGTCATCATGCATTATGCTCAACACAATCTTGACCAATTCTTCATCAACTATCATCTAAAATTCACTCCAAATATTCAAACCCTTATTCCCTAACTCGGTGATTGACTGTAAATTTTCTCTACAAAGAGAAACTTTGATATTTTTTGTTTTAACATTGTCATACTCCCAAATCTATACATCAACAAACTTGTAGATATCTTCATGACATGTCACTTTAGCTAGTAGTGATGAAAAATGCACCAATCGAAACATCTCTTATAAGCTCTTTCATTAATTTCTTGAATTTAGGTTGGGATTCATCTTCACAACTAGCAAACTTGTTGGAATCCATGAGATAGAATTTGTAAATACCTTAGCTTTGCTGATAGAAATTTAACTCGAATACTTCTCTCTGCTCCTCAAATTTGCCAATTCACCGAAAACAAAAATGAAATAATAAAAAAATATTTATGTGTGTTGTCGAATAACCTAGGGTGTTGCCGCCAAAACCGTCATATCACCAAAAAGTTGCTAAACATCTCTACTTGTGTAAATAGTTACTTTCTGAAGCTTCGCATTCTACCGCATAACAATGATTTTTGCCACAATCTTGACCAAGAGTTCAAGTTCATTAGTTTATCCAATATATCAACATGTTGTGACAACAACATCAACCTCTTTAACGGGGGAAAGGGATCTTCATTATAGCTACCCCTGAACCAAAGCTTCCGGACTAGTTTTCGGAGGGGATCTTTCCACCAGAGCTAGATGCAACAACACTTTTCATCAAGTCTACTTCCTTCTTTCTCCAAATCTTTTTCATTTCATTCCTCACCTATTCACAATTTCATTCCTTTTTACTAAATTGCTCATATTCCTACTTTATTGAAACTAAAGCACTTGATATTCCTGTTGACTAAATTCATGTCAACCTTAGCCCTGTTGAAATCCAATATGAGGAAAAAATAATTGGCTAAACCCTGCTATAAACCTCCAAAAGGAGCCCTAAAACCCTAAACCCTAAGGCATTTTTCCCTTCTATCCTTCTCGGGCTCTAAATTTATATTTTTGTGTTTACCAGCTCGGGTGATCAAATCACTTAACATCTACTAGCCAAAGGGACCTTAGTCCATGGTGGGACCGATTTCCCCTTTCCCCTTTTACCAGCAAAGCGGGCTTCATGGCTTTCGTCATTTCATGGAGTGGGGGACATATCATTTTGTTTTCCCTACAAAATAGCACTATCACCTTTCAGCTAAGTCTTTTTGTTGTTTCACAAGAGCATCAGGTAATATTCCTTCCTTCTCCGTGAACTGGCAAAAAGGGTTCCTCTAAGTTTTAGGCCCTACTACCCCACAAAGGTTTTGGTCCACCAAATTTAGCCACGAGATAGCGGGATGGTGGGTTCGACCAAGAATAGGTTCAACCTGTAGTAGTTTCAAGTTCTCCAAATTTAGCTACAAGCTAGTGAGGATACAAGAGGTTTTTGCCATTTCACGAAGCCACATAAACCATGTGAGGCCCTCCCTGCAAAATGAAGGTGACAGGAAGGAAAAGTGTGTTTGACCAAAAGGCCATGTCTTGCCAAACTCCAACCCAGGTGGGACCTCCATGCCATGTGATCCATGGGGCCTAGTTACGATAGCTTTTGCCATTTTGTGAAGAACATAGGCATTAAATTTTCAACTCCTACAAAGCAATGAAAGAGAAATGTGGACCCGACCAGCCACATCAGACATCGACAATCGTCAGATTTTCATAAAACACACATTGAACGATGATGTTTTAAAACTTCATAGCCCTGTGGAGGGCCATGTAGTATCATCTCACACGTCTATCCATGCATGCTATGAATGATCGAAGGGCTGAAATTCAAACTTGCAGGGCAGGTGAGAATTTAAATCTTTTGCACAGGGTAGTTGTTGACCAAGAGGTCGAATCCATTTTTTTTCTCAGTCGGTGCCCCAATCTGATTGGATTTTAGTCCAATAGCCAGAATTATTTTCCTTAACTCTAGAAGTGACCCTGAGGATGATTTTTGGACACCTCTTGTGGCTCTTTAATGCAGAATGGATACTTTCTTGGCTTGTAGACGTCATCCCAGTGCATTCATATGCAGAGATTTCCTCTTATCTGTAGGGATTTTGTTTCTTCCCAGTAGGGGAAGATATTTTCAAACTGTAATACACGCTATTAGATCAATTTAGTTGATTTTATCCTCCTCCTGATATTTTGTAACCTAACCCTAGTAGGGTTATGGTTTCTTAACTATAGTTCAATCTGAGTTATGCCTGAATTATAAAGGCAATTTTGTAACCCTGTTACAGGGATCTTCTTTCTTTCTTTTTTAGAAAACGTATGTTTCTCTACATTTGTAAAATTTGATTTTCCTTTACATTAATAGAGTTGCTTGTCTTTCCTTATTTCAATTTATATAATCTATGTAGTTCCATTACCTCCTTATATGAATTCATCTTCTTTTGTTTCCTTTGCATAGTGACTATGTTGATCCCTCTTTGAATGACATTTGTGGACTCATTTCAATCCCTCTCGCCATTTTACAAGAATTCCAATCTTCACTCATGCAAATAGGGAGCTAATTTAAATAGATATTTGTGCATATTTTGAATAGTTCTACTGGTTCCTTATGCAGTTATAGGCAGGGAAGATTAATCTTTCAATCTAGGTGCAAACCGCATTTCCCCTTTCATGCATTCCTTCTTCCCCTTTTCCCCTCAGATCAATAGATTAGGATTTATATGTGTTGGGTTAGTCCAACACCTGCATTAGATTGATAAGGAAGTTGACATTCTTCGTAGATTCGGCCTCAACAATGCAAGTTCCCACACTTGGAGGTTGTTTTTCAATGTGTCATAGGGTTGATGAGCTTGAGTGTTCATCAAGGGGGCACACTTTTGTGACAACAATTTCTGGCATACCTGGTGGGAAATTTTTTCAACACTCAGTTAAGGATTTAGTGCTTCTCTTAGAAATTGAGCCTTTGGATGCGATCACATTCAACACTTGGTGACTTTGAGGAACAAATTCAAACTCTTGGTGATGACCAATTACATCTTTTATGCCAAGAAGACAAACCAGATCATCTTCAAGAGGTAATTTCTAATTCATTTAGGTTCCTTATTCAAACTATAGGAGTAGAGAGAGTAGGAATTCCTTGTCACTTGTTAAGGGATCCCAAGCAAAAGCATCCACACCCCTAAGATCCCATTCTACCCCTCTTATTACAAGATTAGAACAGCCTAAAGGACCTGCCATCCATATCAATAGGCCACTATTTTCTATGGCAATCCCTAGAGCTCATACATTTGTCACCTTTAATGGTGGAAACCCTTTGGTTTTAGCCCAAAGGAATGATATCCCAGTACTAGCCCTAAATGCCATACCATTCTTTACTGGGGAAACTTTTGTCACCCTGGATGAACACATTCAAGATGTAGCAAGTATATGCATGGTGTTTGATGTCATAGAGGATAATATTGCAGTGAGGATCCTTGCTTCATCATTTAAAGGAAAATCCCTACAATGGTATAGGGGTTTACCCTCTGGCTCAATTCATAACTAGGATGAATTGGGAGAAAAGTTGTGTAAGCACTTTGAAGATAAAAGTGACCATTTGTCACTAGTTGAGCAGCTAACTACCATTAAGAGAGCACCCCATGAGTTCATGAGAGATTTTAATTCTAGATTCCAAAAGACCTGGGATAGAATCCGAGCATTGGTGAAGCCCTCTTCAAATCATGCTTTCTTTTATGTTCTTAGGGATTTAAATAATGACATTTTGTGATGATTCAATCAATGAGAGGAGATAATCTTCTAGGAGCATATGACACTGCCATAAGGGTAGAAAATTTCTTAACACGAGCTGGGAAGTTATCTCCTATGCCTTCAATGACCTTGTTCCTAGAGGCTCCTACATAAAAACCTACTTTGGAACCTATACTGGTAGCATCTACAAGTCAACTACTCACACATGCGCCCACTCCACCATCTTCAGAGATTTAGGAGGTTAGGTCAAAAATCAAGACCATGATGCAGGGATTCAGTAATGAATTGGTTACAATAAAGAGACAACAGTCTCGGGCCAACAGATCCTACCAACCACAAAATCGAAACTATTAGCAAAGGTCGAACCTCCAAGGGCAAAATTAGTGGAGTAATGCTAGGCCCTTGAAAAGTTTAAACCCCACGGCAGCAAGTACCTCAAGAGAATTGGTACCAATGCAGAACAATCTTTCTCAAGAGCAAGAATGTTGTAATCAATGCAATCAGCCTCATAATTAGACTTCATATTAGAATGGTGAGTTTTCTCACACCTTAGTAGCTCAAAATGAACCAACAACTTAAGGGAAACAACATTTTAATTACTATCCAAATCAATCACAGGCAGAATCATCTTTTATGAATTGGCAAGAGGCTGACTTTTGCAGCATTCATTAGATTAACAGTGAATCTATGGCCAGCAATACTAGATCTAAGAAAAGGGTCATTGATCCTAATACAACTACCACAGCAGCCCAAGCTTCCCAAATTGCTATGAAATCTCCAACTCCAAAGACATATGATAAGGTGTCTACTCCAAATAAAGAGAAATATTTGACATGAAATGTCAAGAAGGGAGAACCACCTAAGGCCCCTACAATGTCAAATGCAAATATGGCTACTACAAAGGCTCCCACTAAGGCTATGGTTCCATTCAACATAGTGGAGCAAATGAAGAAAGCTATCCTTAATGTCTCTATGTGGCATGCTCTTTCTATCCCATCTCAAAGAGACCTACTTCAAGAGGCCCTAAATGATATAAATTTTGTAGAGGTTACAAGAAAATTTTGCAGCTCTTCAATCCCACAAGCTTAGTGCAGCCTTTAGAGATAGAGAATTCAAAGAAATTCAGTAAACCTCCTCCCTTATATCTTTCCTTAATCATAGGAAATAATCTTGTCCACAATTGTATGATAGATAGTAGGGCTAGTAGTTCATTTATGCCTAAAGGAGTAGTTGACCACCTAGGGATCAAATATGAGTTTGTATCAAGAGAAGTCATGCAACTTGATGGCACCTCAGTTCAGACTATGGGGGTCATTAAGGACCTAAATCTGACCTTGCATGCCTACCCAGGTTGCAGTGTGTTGCAAGATATATCAGTCATTGACCTCCTAACCTACTTTTCCATTTGCTTATCTAGGGAATTCACTGCTAAGATATGTGGTTACCTATCCTCTGATTGGTCTCACATGTTATTTAGAACAAGGTATGGCATAAAGGTGACAATTAGGGTTGATCCTATTGCAAAGGATCATATTGAACCCTGTTCCCCAATCCCTACCAAAATGAACTGCTCTCTACATGAGGAAAAAGAATAAATTTCAGTCAAAGAGCCTACAACTCAATTAGAGGAAGTTTTGGATTGCCTACTTGATGAGTGGGCAAATGCATTTCAGTTTAACCCAATTGATGAGATCAATGACATCAGCCTTGGTACATATTGTATTCATGAAAAAGAAACCCATATCCACAATGTTTCAAAGGAAAGCAATGACATGCATAGATTATGGGATATGTTCTTGATGGTTGAAGGAACAAAAATGGTGCAGGGGCTGGTGTACTACCGATTTCTCCTAAAGAGGAGAAATACTACTTTTCTTTTTTACTTCATTTTAGTTGCACTAACAATGTAACTGAGTATGAAGCTTTGATTTTGGGTCTCCAAATGACACAAAGAAGAGGGATTAAGTCTTTAAAGGTGTATGGAGATAGTGAGTTGCTTGTGAATTAGATTAGAGCTTAGAGCATCACAAAGAACAACCTTCTCAAGTCCTACAAACATATAGCATGGGACCTAATTGAAGGGTTTGAAGCCTTCAATATTTCTAGTGTCCCCAGAAATTAGAATAAACATGTTGCTAGATTAGCAACAGTTGGTTCTTAGCATGAAATTCCATCTCATGTTGTAGCAAAGAAAGAAAATCAAATCAGACTTGTGGTGAGACCTACAGTGCTTGATAACCAAGTGAATTGGCAAGTCTTTGACTCATATTAGCAAATTGTGAACTTTTTAGAAGACGAGGCAGAATTCTCCCACAAGAAGCAAGCCCTACTGCAAGATAAATATGGAGATCAAGCTATGCAGCTAAATTCAAACAAGATGCCCAAGGGATTGATCACCTTGGAAGGGATCTTCAACTTTGATGATCAGATGAAAGAAAGAGCTATGAGCCTATCTGCAATGAAAGGAGACTACAAGTCAATATCCATGGCGAGAGGAAAAGCTCTCAATTTGGGAAAGGTATGTTCCCAAATAGATCCAAATATTTTTTGTAACCTTTTTCAAGAATACAATGATGTTTTTTCTTTTACATGTGACAATCCAAAAGGTTTTGACCCTATCTTAGCTCAGCATACCATAGAACTTGATCCTAATGCTAAGCTAGTTGGACAAAAGCAAAGACCTATAAACCCCAAGGTTGAGCCTTTAATGAGAAAAGAGATATCCAAGCTTATAGAAACCAACATTATAGATCATTATCCCCTTCCTTCCATGGACCAAATTTTAGCCAAGTTTAGTGGCTTTGAAAGATTTTCATTCTTGGATGGATACTCGGGATATAATCAAATCCTAGTCCAAGAATCAAACCAATTTAAGACTGCATTCACTACTAAATGGGGCACTAATGCCTTTTGGACTAACAAATATAGGTGCAACTTTTCAAAGAGCCATGGATATGGCCTTTAAGGGAGTATTAGAAAAATTTGTGTTTGTATATCTTTATGATATCATTGTATACTCCAAACATGTAGCAGACCACTTTGCTCATCTTGAGAAAGTATTCAATAAGTTCAAGGAATATGGTATGTCCTTGAACCCCAACAAGTGTGTATTTTCCATTGATTAGGGCAAGCTTCTAGGACATATTGTATCCAAGGATGGTTTAGCCATTGATCCAGAGAGAGTGGAGGCCATTGTGTCCCTTCTACTCCCAAGCCACAAGAAAGGCTTAAAAATCTTCCTTGGAAGGATTAAGTTTGTAAGAAGGTTTATCCCAAACCCGGCTGCCATGGTTAAATCTCTTACTGTCATGCTAAAGAAAGACATGATCTTCAAATAAACTAAGGAAGGAAAGGAAAGCTTTGATCAAATCAAACAAGCCTTCTCAGGCTCCTACCTTGGTTAATCCTAATTATGAGAAAGACTTCATCCTCTACACTTTGGCAGAAGAAGCAATTATATTTTTTTTCCTAACACAGCTAAATGGTGATGGCTTGGAGCAGCCCATAGCTTTTTTTAGTGAGGGCCTAAAAGAATATGAACTTAAGTAAAGTTATGTTGAGAAGTATTTTATCATAGTTGTTAGAGCATTGAAAAAATTCAGACGTATGCTCTCCAACAATCGGATTCGGCTCCTAGTTCCTCATGCAAGCGTGAAAGATTTTCTCCTAAATAAGGATATAGGCAAAAAGAGAGTTGGATGGATTACAAAGGTCATGGAGTATGACCTTAACATCAAGATAACTAAGCTCATAAGAGGCAGGGGCCTGTGTGAGAATTTTATTTCAACATTTGGAAAAGACCCTGAGGTATCCCTCTTGTTGCAAGAAGGAGAATAACTTGACAGTCAAGGAGATGCACAAACCAGTTGGTTTGAGGGAATGACTGCCTTCCTACAAAATGGTAGTTATCCTCCTCATTTTGATAGAACCAAGAGAAGGCATCTCAGGTTGCAATCCATCCCCTATGCCTTGGTGGATGGCATCTTATTCCAAAGACATCTAAACAGTGTCTTACTGAGGTGCATAACAGATGATTAGACCAGCAGGTTGTTAGATGAATTCCATAACGGACCCTCGATGACTATTTATCAACAAGAACTATAGCTATGAAGATCATAAGGACGGGCTATTATTGTCCTTCTTTATTTAATGATGCCCATAGATGTTGGACATTTTTGCTACAAGGAAATGTTGTTTTCATTGATGTCAACATATTCCTATGAATTGCTCTGGTGATTGCAAATTAAGAAGATCTTATGATCCAGTTTGCAGTTTTGTTTTGCAATCTATTTTTCTGATCAGTGCTTTGCAGAGTTCAGTATTTCCTCCGACATATTCCAGTGATCAAATCTTGTGCTGATTTTTTGGGATATTGTTTGGGATGGTCTTGTGTATCTTCATTCCAGATGATTCATGATTTGGTGCTCCACAAATTATCTTTTCTTCATGACAGTTGTTGATTGGTTATGTTCTTGAGTTTTCAGATGTTGATCGATGAAGATTAGATAAGTGGTGTTGGTGCAGTTGTTGCTGATGATTCTAACATGCTTGCTAGTGTTTCCTAATTGTTTCCTATTTGTTTTGATGATCCGCATTGATCATTGTGCAGGTTTTTGGTGATTTTGTTGAACCGGTGATGTTCTTCGTGTCATGCGGTTTTCTTGGTGGTGTAGCGTGTTGTGGTTGATCTTGGCATGATTTTCGGTGGTGTTGAGCATTTGGATATTTGAGTTAGGTCCATGTTATGTCATGTAAATCATTATATTGGTCTGGTGGTCGATCTTTGTATTGTGTGATGTAATTTTATAATTATGAGTTTAGGGTTTAGCTGACCTTGTTATTAAGGTTGATGAATTGTATAAATAAGTGATATAGTCATATAAATTGGGTATCAAGGTTATGCCTGCATTATCAGAAGGTAGTATATGTGTGAACAAGGATTCATATTTCAATGTGATGTATTGAGCAGAGTTTGGTGTTGTAGAGTAGACAATTGTGCTTAACCGGAACTGTAATCAGACATTTGAAGATGTTATTCTTTCAGTTCATTTCTTCCGGATTGTAGTCTAAATCTTGTTGTCAGTCAGTGAGACTTCCCTGAGGGTTATAGCCTTCTGGTTTATTATCTTTGAGCATTGAGTTCTAGGTAGTGTGCCTGAATGCATGTGCATTCCCCATTGTAATATTTTCACATACTACTACAGAGTATCATCTTATTGTGGGTAGGTTCCCATTGTGGTTTTTCCCTTAGCTGGGTTTTCCACGTCAAAATCTTGGTGTTGTGTGTTGTGTTATATATTTGCTTATCTTTTTTATTGTTACAGTTTATCAAATCTATATTTGTGGTTAAGTTTGTAGATCCGGTGAAAATTGATTCACCCCGCCCCCCCTCTCAGTTTTCCTTCATTGATATTGCCAACAATTGGTATCAGAGCTAGATCCTCCGGAAGAAGCTTAACCGCTTGAGGAAATCCAGGATAGCAAGTCTTATCTTTAAGAAGGAGAGTCTAAGATTTGATGGTAGTAACTATGCTATATGGAAGAGCCAAATGGAGGTGCATTTGAGATGTCTTGGAGAATATTACTATAAGATTACAAAGAATGCCTATTTTGTTCCTCATAATGGACCGGTTACCCCTGATGAGATCAAGGAAGCTGAAAATAACATCAGAGTGAAGGAAGCATTGATGAGTGCCCTAACTGATTCAAAAATGACAAATGTAATGGGACTTTAGACTGCACATGAGATCTGGGAGAAGCTTGAGACCCCATATGAAGGAGACAAACAAGTCAAAGTTGCTAAGTTGCAAAGTTTGAAAGGGAAATATGAGATGCTGAAGATGGGATAAGATGAGAACATAAACACTTTCATGGCTAAGGTGAATGATCTTGTCCTAGGTATTAGATATGTCAGTGGAACCCTTGAAGAAGATGAAATTGTTGCTAAGGTGTTGAGATCTTTGCCTCCTGCTTACAAATATAAGGTAGCTTCTATTGATGAGATCTAGAGTGTGACTATTGTAACAAGAGATATACTGGTTGGAAAGATTGCTGCATTTGAGATGAGTGAATTTGGTGAATCACATGGAAAGTTTGAGACAACATTTAGAGTATCTGTATCCAGAAAGTAGAAGTATGAACCTAAAGAATGCAGAATATCAAGATATAAAAGAGAAAGGAGAGAGATGGAAGAGAAAGAAAGAGAACTGGATGAGCTTGAAGTATTGATTTCCCAGAGATTGCCTAAAGGAGCCGGTAAGTATGATGGAAAATTGCTAAGGTAGGACATTTTGCTTGTAGATGTCCGGAGAGAATGACTAAGTATAATAGGCATGATAAATTTGATAAACATGATAGAAATGATAGATATGAGAAACATGAGAAGTATGATAAGCCTTACAAGTCTAACCGAAAGTATAAGCATCAAAGGAACTTCTATTATGTTGTTGATGAAGGTGTTACAGATGAAGAATCAGAAGGAGATGAAGTTGTATTTCTTTCCATTAAGGAAGATTGATTGTTGATTCTACTAGCTGCACTATTGAAGAGAAATTTTTAACTGCTAAAGTTGAAGAAAAAGATGAATGGGTGATTGACAAAGCTTGTTCACATCATATGACCAGTGATAAAAACAAATTTGTGAGTATGGAAAGGTATGATGGTGGAATAGTAAGATTTGGAGATGACAAAGCTTGTGTGATCCATGGTAGAGGCTCTATTTCCTTTGATGGTAAGCATAATATTGATGATGTCTTGTATGTTGAAGGTTTGAAGCATAATCCAATGGTTGAAAAAGGTTATGACTTGCAATTCAAGAATGGTAAATGCAAGATCTTAAATGCCTCTGGTATAGAGATTGCATCTGGAACTAAGACTGAAGGTAATATCTTTCATTTCAATGTTGGCGAGAAAAGTTGCTTGATTGCTCAGATTGATGAAAGTTGGTTGTTCCATAGGAGAATGTGTCATGTTAACTTTGATTCTATGATTAAGATCAGTTCTATTGAAGTCGTTAGAGATCTGCCTAAGATTGTTAAGCTTGTTAATCTGGTATGTAAGGAATGTCATTTGGGTGAGCAAACAAGAATTTCTTTCAAGAGCAAGCAGTATACATCTGATGGATTGCTAGATCTTGTGCATATTGACCTATGTGGACCTACAAATATTAGAAGTGTGTAGGGAGATATATATTTTATGTTACTAATTGATGATTATTCTAGGATGATGTGGGTTGTCATCTTGAAGGAGAAATCTGAAGCATTAGACAAGTTCAAGATATTCAAAGCAAAGGTTGAGACTGAGTCAGGATTGAAGGTGAAATATTTGAGATCTGACAGAGGTGGAGAATTTTGTTCCAGTGAGTTTAATTCATTCTATGAGAAGCATGGGATTAGAAGACAATTACCTACTTCTAGAACCCCTCAGCGGAATGGAGTTGTTGAAAGAAAGAACAAGACTATTTTCGATGTTGCAAGGACTATGTTGATTGAAGGAAATGTTTCGAAGATCTATTGGAGGGAAGCTATTAGCACTATTGTTTACACATTCAACCAAGTTCATATTAAAGGTGATACCGATAAGACTCCTTATGAGTTATGGTTTGGTCATGTTCCTACTGTGAGATATTTCAGAGTATTTGGTAGAAAATGTTATATCAAGAGAGATGAGGACATAGGAAAGTTTGATGCAAGAAGTGATGAAGGAATTTTCTTGGGTTATTCTACAAAGAGAAAAGCCTATCGGTGCTACAATAAGAGACTGAGAAAGATAGTAGAAAGTGCAAATGTGAAGGTTGATGAAGATCATAGAAAAGAGATCAGAGCTTGTGAATATGATGATGGACAGCATGTAGTTCTAGCTCCTATTCAGACTGAAGAATTGATGCAGACTGATTTGGTAGAGGTTGTTGATCTAGATGTTGTTGCTGTCAGTGGAGAGGTGCGGGAACCTAAAAGTCAGAACAACTAGAAGACTCTGAGGTATGTAAGATTGAATCATTCAGAAAATCAAATTATTGGTGACAAAAATAAAGGTGTGATGACTAGAAGAAGTTTTGCTCTCTAAAATTGAACCTAAAGATGTTGTTGAGGCTTGTAAAGATGAAAATTGGATGAGAGAAATGGAAGAAGAATTATATTATATTGAGAAGAAAAACACATGGGAGCTTGTACCTAGACCTAAAAATAAGAATGTGATTGGTACTATGGGTATTCAGGAATAAATTGAATGAAGTTGGTGAAGTTGTCAAAAATAAAGCAAGATTGGTATGCAAAGGATATTCACAGAAAGAAGGAATTGATTACGAGGATAATTTTTCTATGGTGGCCAAACTTGAAGTTGTTAGACTGTTGCTTGCATATGCTTCTTATAAATATTTCAAGGTATACCCAATGGATGTCAAATCTACCTTTTTGAATGGTGATCTTGAGGAAGAAGTCTACATTGAGCAACCTGATGGATTTTCATTATCAGATGATGGTGACATGGTATGTAAACTGAAGAAAGATCTTTAAGGATTGAAACAAGCCCCTAGAGCCTGGTATGCTAGATTGGATAAGTATTTGTTGAAATCAGGATTTAATAAAAGGACTACTAATAGTAACTTGTATTTTAAGATTGAAAATGATAACATCTTGATTGTTGAAGTCTTTTTTGATGATATCATCTTTGGAGATGATGATGACTTAATCATGAAGTTTGTCGGTGATATGCATAAATAATTTGAGATGTCCATGATAGGTGAGATTAAAAAATTCTTAGGTTTACAGATTTCACATACTGGGAAAGGTATTTTTATATCTCAAACTAAATATGTGAAGGAATTGTTGAAGAAGTTTGGGTTAGATGACTCCAAACTGGTTGGGACTCCTATGGTGACTGGTTGCAAACTGTCTAAGAATGATGAATCTCAGAAAGCTAATCAAAGCTTGTATAGATCTATGGTTGGTGGACTACTATATCTTACTCAGACTAGGTCGGACATTATGCATGTTGTGTGCATGGCTGCTTGATATCAAGTTGATCCAAAAGAGAGTCATGTCACAGTTGTTAAGAGGATATTCATATACTTGAAGGGAACTGTGGATTATGGTTTATGGTATTCGAGGAATGTTGATTTCATGTTATGTTCTAATACTGATGTTGATTGGGTTGGTGATGTTGATGACCATAAGAGTACCTCTGGTGGTGCTTTCTTTTTTGGTAAGAAACTAATTTCATGGGCTAGCAAGAAAAAGGATTCAGTATCCTTATCTAGTGCTGAAGTTGAGTACATTGTTGTTGGTAGCTACACTCGGGTGGTTTGGATGAAGAAAATATTGAAAGATATCAGATTTATTTATGATGATCCTACTGTCATATACTGTGATAATTTCAGTGTTATTAACATGTCAAAGAATCTAGTGCAACATTCAAAAACTAAAATGTGTTAATCAAATATCATTTCTTAAGAGAAAAAGTCAGTGAAGAGGAAGTGAAGTTAGAGTATGTATCTACAAAGGAACATATTGTTGATATTTTCACTAAGCCTTTGCCTGCAGATACATTTGTCTATTTGAGAGACAAGTTAGGGGATCCACCCTTCCTGATGAGAACTAGATACATTGAGTTGCATCGATTTGGTGGACTTCACAGTGTTATCTCTTTATCTGGATTGATGAGGTGGTACTGATCCTCTGGTGGAGCAGTCTGTTTATGTGTATTTGGGGGAGAGATTCATGTTTCTGCTTTAAGGGAGAGAGATTTTGGGTATCTATTTTGAGATCTTTGGCATTGTTGTCAAAAGGGAAGAGGTGCATGTGAAAAATAGTTTTATCTGCTTGATCTTGGGGGGAGTTTGTTGGAGATGTTTTCTTTCCTTGCATTGATTTATTTTCACATTCATATGTTGCCATCAATGCCAAAGGGGGAGATTGTTGGGCATTGTTGCTGCTAGGATATGTTGTTGTCATTGATTTCAACATATTCCTATGATTTGCTCCAGTGATTGGAGATTGAGAAGATCTTATGATCCGATTTGCAGTTTGTTTTTTTTATCAGTGCTTTGCAGAGTTTAGTATTTCCCCCGACATATTCTGGTGTGATTAGATCTTGTGCTGATTTTTTGGGATATTGTTTGGGATGGTCTTGTGTATCTTTATTTCAGATGGTTTGTGGTTTGGTGCTCTGCAAGTTATCTTTTCTTCGTGACAATTGTTGATTGGTTATGAACTTGAGTTTTTAGATGTTGATCGATGAAGATTTTATAATTGGTGTTGGCGCAATTGTTGCTGATGATTGTAACATGCTTGTTGGTGTTTCCTAATTGTGTCTTATTTGTTTTGACAATTTGCATTGATTGTTGCATGAGTTTTTGGTGATTTTGTTGAACTGGTGATGTTCTTTGTGTTAGGTGGTTTTCATGGTAATGTAGCGTGTTGCAAGTGATCTTGGTGTGATTTCCGATGGTGTTGAGCATTTGAATATTTGAATTAGGTCCATGTTATGTCATGTAAATCATTATATTGGTCTGGTGGTCAATCTTTGTATCGTGTGATGTAATTTTATAATTATGAGTTGAGGGTTTAGCCGACCTTGTTATCAAGGTTTATGAATTGTATAAATAAGTGATATAGTCATATAAATTGTGTATCAAGGTTGTGCCTGCATTATCAGAAGGTAGTATATGTGTGAACAAGGATTCATCTTTCAATGTGATGTATTGAGCAGAGTTTGGTGTTTCAAAGTAGACAATTGTGCTTAACTGAAACTGTAATCAGAAATTTGGAGATGCTATTCTTTCAGCTCATTTCTTCTAGATTGTAGTTTGAATCTTGTTGTAAGTTAGTGAGACTTCCTTGAGGGTTGTATCCTTCTGGGTTATTATCTTTTGAGCAATGAGATCTAGGCAGTGTGCCTGAATGCATGTGCATTCCCCATTGTAATATTTTCACATAGTACTGCAGAGTATCATCTTATTGTGGGTAGGTTCCCACCATGGTTTTTCCCTTAACAGGTTTTTCCATGTCAAAATCTTGGTGGTGTGTGTTGTGTTATATATTTGTTTATCTTTTTTATTGTTGCAGTTTATCAAATATGTATTTGTGGTTAAGTTTGTAGATCCGGTGAAAAATGATTCACCCCCCCCTCTCAGTTTTCCTTCATTGATATTGCCAACAACAGGTGGGTCAGACAATGCAAAGAGTGTACACTCTTTGAAAGCATTTACAAGATTAGCTACTCTTCCTCTTCATCCCATTTCAACTAATCGGCCTTTTGCACAATGGGGCCTTGATTTTATTGGCCCAATCAATCCATTATCAAGTTGAGGACACAAGTGGATTTTGGATGCCACGAACTATTTTACCAGATGGACAGAGGTAGTTTCTCTAAAGGACACAACTGAAAGTTCAGTGGTTCAATTCCTAGAGGGGATTGTAACCAGATTTGGAGCCCCTTCCACAATCATATCAAATAATTCTAAAGCTTTTGTTAGAGCTCAAATCAGTTTATGGGCAATCCAACATGATGTATTCTTGAAGACATCATCAAACTTCTACCCTCAAGGCAATGGCCCAGCTAAGTCTTCTAATAAGAATCTTATCGGGATCATTAAAGGACCTTGAATGATAATCAAAGGTCTTGGCACCTAAAGTTGGGAACAACCCTATGGACTGGTAGAATTACTCCAAAGAGAGTGTTAGGCAACTCGCCCTTCATTTTGATATATGGAAGGGAAGCAAGGTTTCCCTTATCTCTTGAGTAATCTTCTCTTGAATTAGTGCATCAGCCAGAGCTCCTAGAAAATGATGTCATGTCAATTAGGCATGCAAATCTCATAGAGCTAGAGGAAGTCAGAGATAGGGCTATGTAGACCCTAAGTGTCCATCAGGGACAAGTAAAGAAATGTTTTGACAAGAAGGATACTCTTAGGACCTTCAAGGTTGGCGACCTTTTCCTAAAGTGGGATGTCGATAGAGAAAAGCCAAGAAGGTACTCAAATTTTGATGCAATATGGAGTGGTCCTTATGTGATCATAGGTTGCAAGAAGGAAAATTCTTTCAATTTGGCCAAGCTGAACGGTGAAGCCCTCCCTATGGCAGTGAACGACATCCACCTCAAGGCTTGTATTTGAGGTGTTCTTAGGCTTCTTGTAAATATTTTTTGAATTTTCCTAATAAGTGCACGTGCACATGATGTTCTTTCAGAATGGCAGAAATTTTTGACATCCTATAGGTTGCAAGGGCAGAAGGATCTTCTTATTTTTCCCACATAATGACTCTATGCCAAATGGATATCTAAGACTTGTCCTTTTTGCCAATTAGGCTTGTCACCCCTCTGAGTCGCCAAAAATATTGACTAAATTCATGTCAACCTTAGCCCTGTTGAAATACGATATGAGGATAAATTAATTGGCTAAACCCTACTAGAAACTTCCTAAAAGAGCCCTAAAACCCTAAACTCTAAGGCATTTTTGCCTTCTATCCTTCTCGGGATCTAAATTTCTATTTTTGTTTCGATCATCTTGGGCGGTCAAATCACTTAACATCTATCGACCAAAGGGACCTTAGTCCATGGCAGGACCGAATTCACCTTTCCCCTTTTACCGGCAAAGAAGGCTTCATGGATTTTGTCATTTCGTGAAGCGAAGGACTTATCATTTTATTTTCCCCACGAAATAGCGATATCACCTTTCGGCTAAGGCTTTTCACTATTTTGCAAGAGCATTGGGGAATATTCCTTCCTTCCCCACAAACTACTGAAAAGGATTCCTCTAAGTTTTAGGCCCCGCTAGCCCGCAAAGGTTCTTGGTCCAAATTTAGTTGTGGGATAGCGTGATGGTGGCTCCGACCAAGGATAGGTTCAACCCTGCATTGGTTTCAAGTTCTCCAAATTTGGTTGTGGGCTAGTGGGGATACAAGAGGTTTTTGCCATTTCATGGAGCCACATAAAGCATGCCCCCCCCCCCCAGAAAACCACGAAATGAAGGCAACAAGAAGGAAAAGTGTGTCTAGTCTAAAGGCCATGTCTTGTCGAACTCCAACCGAGGTGGGACCTCCATGCCATGTCATTCGCGGGGCACAGTTACGATAGCTTTCGCCATTTCATGAAGAACATAGGCGCTAAATTTTCAACTCTCGCGAAGCAACGAAAGAGAAATGTGGACCCGGCTCACCACGTTGGACATTGGCAGCCATTTCATAAAAGCCACATCAAATGACAATATTTTAAAACTTCATAGCCTTGTGGAGGGATATGTGGTGTCATCGCATGTGTCTATCTATGCATGCCATAGATGATTGAAGGGCCAAAATTCAAACTTGTAGGGTAGGTGAGAATTTAAATCTTCTGCACGGGGTAGTTGTCAACCAAGCGGTTGAATCCATTTTTTGGCTTAGTCAGTGCCCCAATCTAATTGGATTTGAATCCAACTGCCAGAATTCTTTACCTTAACTCTAGAAGTGACCCTGAAGATGATTTTTAGATGCCTCCTGCAGCTCTTTAATGCAGAATGGAGACTTTCTTGACCTACAGATGCCATCCCATTGTATTCATACACAGAGATTTCCTCTTATCTATAGGGATTTTGTTTCTTCCCAGTAGGAGAGGATATTTTCAGACGATAATACACGCTATCAGATCAATTTAGTTATTTGGTCCTCCTTCTGATATTTTGTAACCTAACGCCTACTAGGGTTGGGATTTCTTAACAATAGTTCAATCTAAGTTATGCTTGAACTATAAAGGCAATTTTGTAACCCTGTTAGAGGGATCTTCTTTCTTTATTTTGCAAAAAACTTATGTTTCTCTGTATTTGTAAAATTTTATTTGCCTTTACATGAATAGAATTGCTTGTCTTGCCTTATTTTAGTTCTTATAATCTATGTAATTCCATTACCTCCTTATATGAATTCATCTTCTTTTGTTTCCTTTGCATAGTGACTATTTTGATCCCTCTTTGAATGTCATATGTGGACTCCTTTCAGTCCCTCTCGTCACTTTACAATAATTTCAACCTTCACTCATGCAAATAGGGAGCTGATTTAGATAGGAATTTATTCATATTTTGAGTAGTTCTATTGGTGCCTTGTGTAGACATAGACAGGGAAGATCAATCTTTCAATCTAGGTGCAAACTTCATTTCCTCTTTCATGCATTCCTTCTTCCCCTTTTCCCCCTCAGATCAATAGATTAGGATTTATATGTGTTGGGTTATTCCAACACCTGCATTATATTGATAAGGAAGTCGACCTTCTATGGAGATTTAGCCTCAACAATGCAAGGTCCCAAACTTGGAGGTTGTTTCAATGTGTCACAGGGTTGATGAGCTTGAGAGTTCATCAAGGGTGCACACTTTTGTGACCAAAATTCTTTTGTTCTGAATTTATTAAAGTCATTCTAGATCTGCATTTATTATCCTTGTGCCCAAAATTATTACATAACTGACAATAACCATAAAAGAATCTATTTCTTCCATCCATAATTTGACTTTTACAATCACTAGCTTTATGACCAAATATCTTGCAAGTAAAACACTGAACATTTTGATTCATGTTGTTTCTACATTCTAGAGCTTTATGTCCAAATTTATTATAGGAGAAACAATAGCCATTGAATGAAGGGTACCTTTGAACATTAGGTTGCCTAAGAAAAGGTTTCCTTGCAGAAATTCTTTGACTTTGGGGCTGCCTTCCTTCATTTTCTTTTTCAATGCACTATTCAGATTCAATCTTCTTCATCTTACCTTTATCTTCAGTCCTTTGATTTGAACATTCACCAGCTTCAAAACCTAATCCACTTTTATCTTCTGAAGATTTCTACACATAGCCATCATTTCATCGAGTTACTTAGTACTTTCCTTGAATTTGTCTTCAAATATCAAAGTTACAACTTCATGTTCCATTTTTGCACATTCTTCAGTCTTATGTTTGATTAAGCCATTCAAACATCTCTCAATTTTCTTGCTTTCCTCAACTTGTAACTTTATATCAACAATTGTTTCATTGGTTTGTTTTAATTCCTTGCTAACCTCTTTATATTTTTCTCTAAACTTCTTGATTTGTTCCCTCAGTTTTCTAAAGCATTCATTCACTTCCTTGATATTTTCTTCCAAATCTTTGTTTTCACTTTCCATATTCTCAAGATATTCAAGAGCAGTTTGCAATTCTCCAATTGTTGAGCAGTTGTAATACTAAGGGGGGGTGAATCAGTATTCCCTTTTTCAAACTCTAGAAACAACTTTATTATCACTTGGCAAATTCACATCAATTAACATGCAATAGAAAGAAATGAATGATTAAATAAGCAACAAAAGTAGAGATACCATCCACAGCAACATACACAAGAGAACAGTAGATTTTTGTGTGGAAACACATTTGGGAAAAACCACAGAGAGGATTGAATCTCAAAAATATAACTAGTTATGAAATATTACAAAATGCTCACTACAAAGATCACTGCAAGGCTCACTGCCAAAGGGCTTACTCCCCAAAAGATGAAGGCTCACTACCAAAGGGTTTACTACCCAAAAGAGAACAAATAGACAAAATGAACTACTATAGTTGCATCTTACATATGCATGGAGTATAGTTCCAATTAGGCTCAGTAAACAAACTTCACACACTTCGTTAGCTCTTCAATCATTTGCATTTGCTTTAATCAAATATCACATCTAATCACTATGTTGCACTTCTATATTTGTATCTCTCTATCAATGTGTGTGTCATTATCAAAAGAGTACACACACACACACACACACACACACACACACACACACACACACACACACACACACACACACACATATATATATATATATCAATCCATATCTCAAGTCGGCCACACATGCCTTACAAAGAAAATACTTTACACTCTACCACAGTATGTTTCATATGTTTCACTCTCATAGGTTGGCCAAAATATAAAAAATATTAATGCCAATTGGAGTATACATGTTATCCACAATGTTTAATCATGTCCCAAAACCACAAGACAAAAAACAATCAATTGATGAAATGCGGATGTCCAGACAAACTGTTATGTTCTAGAGGAATGGAGCAACTAACACACCGAATTGTCAAACCATGTATCTCACCTTTCAAAGATCCATAACGCATACAAACTAGAATATAGGAACATTTGATACTCATGGGTATATTACCCAAACCACAAACCCATATCTGTAACTGTGGAATCATGCGAAGCAAAACATGATGAACAGAGTCACAGAATTATCGGAGCAAGAACAATATAAGTCAACAAAAGTATGTTGACGTCAATGACAACCAATATAGCCTATACAACATTCTCCTTTACTAAAAGACATTAATGACCAAAACTCCAACAACATGTTTAGGTACATTTGATATATGTACTTCATATTCTTACCAGGTAATGTCTCTGACATCTGATGTTGTGAGTTTGCTTGGTGAAATCTCACAAATGTTAGAAAAAATCATTATGTGAAAATATTTGTAAATCAGGTTTTAAAACCCGGTTTACAACATTGTATGGTTGAGAACTTGCAAATCGGGTTTTAAAACCCAATTTACAAGTGTACAAAATGGGGTAAATTAATCAAAAGATGCAAATCGAGTTTCAAAACCCGATTTGCAAGTTTGGGGAATTCAACATGCAAATCGGGTTTTGAAACCTAATTTGCAAGTACTGATAGGACTTGTAAATCATTAAAAATATGTTTATCAAGTTTAAAACCCAATGAACATATTGGAAGTTCATCTCATGTTGGTCGGGATTTGAAACTCGGCCAACATATTGTACATGTTGGTCGAATTTCAAACCCCAACAAGCATGTAACAAATGACATTTATATTCACTTAAGGGTAGAACTTTTATTGCTAGTCGAGGTTTGAAACTCGACCATAATCAAAAAGAACCTTAACTGACAATGTCTGGGATGGGGTTCAAACCTCATCCAACACACAATACGTGTTGGCTAGGGTTTGAACTCCGTCCCACACAAAAGTGTTGAGGGTGACAGTGGCTGTGAAGTGTTGGGAAGAGCACATATTGCAATCAACAACACAATGTGTTGATTAGAGAACAAACTCTGCTCAACACTTTGGTAACAATGAACAATGGTTAGAAGAACTAAAAAAAATACTAGCAAAAATTAAAAAAATAATATACATACCTGGTAAAACAATCTTACAACCCGACAAATGGGAAAAATTCACCACCAGTCCAAAACGCAACGCTAAGATGAAGTTGTAGCAAGAAATAAGAGGGTGGAGAGGAACAAAAACGAAGAGATGTGGTAAAATATAAACAAAGAAAACAATAAAAAGAGTTTAAAAAGAACTCAAAAACCAAAACAATAAATGCAAATCGTGTCATTAATAAGATGCACCCTAGGTTTTAAGACCCGATGTGCATCTAATTGCACATCAGGTTTTAAAACCCGGAGTGCAATTTGTAATGCAAAAAAGAAAAGACTTGTAATTCAGGTTTTAAAATCCGAATTACAACCTAATCACAAGTCAATGTGTAATTCAGGCTTTAAAACCTACATTACAAAGTCAAGACAAAAATGACTAACTTGTGATTAAAATTGAAATAAGCCTCTAGAACTTGTAATCACGAGTCACGAGGCATTACTCCAAGAGGCTAAAATTTTCCTCAAGAATCACCTTAGAGGATTTAAGCCACAGAAAGACAAAAATTTAAAAGGGGGATCCTCAATTCTAAGGTGATTCAAAACTGAGGATAACAAATTATATTCTTGAGAATTCATATTCATAATAGCTCTTAAACATTGCTTTTGCAATTTGTAGACAATTAAGTTTTTCATCTTCCCAAAAGTACAACATGAAATTTAGTTTTCCTTTCATCAATAATGTAATCTGCTTCCCAAAAACCCAATTTACATGGCAGAGGATTTATATAATATCTTTTTGCAACTTCATTAATTTGCAATCTTACAACAAACAAATATCTCTCAAAAACCAAATTATACTGATGTAATAAACCTAGATTTTTTACCTTTAAGCCATAAATGATTTTTGTGACTTCTCTTACTACATTTCTTTTCATGCCACAAAAGTGATCAAGAATTAAAAACTTTGAATGGCTAAAACAATTTGTAGAAATGTCATTTCTACCCATATCTAGATCTTGAAAATCAATTGTGTAATTAGGAAGTATTGTTGAAGTACCACTATCTAGAAGATCTTCCCACCAATCTCTTAGTTTTCTTGAGAGTAACCTTGTCGCATAAATTACTTTATAGCTTCATTCCAAGATGTTTTGGTCTCGAAATAATTTTATAGTGTTATAACAAGAACAAATAGCATCATAAGGATCTATTAACTGGTAAATATTTAGGATATAATCATTGGATGATACTAGCCTTAACTACTCAAGATGAACATTAGTAGTTAGAGGCTCTTTTATTATTTTATCTTCTATCTGTGCTATACCTTCCCACTTGTTAGATTATTGATATTTAAGTTCACAATTTGAGTTATTTCATCATCTTCCTCAATTGCTTCTTCTTTAGAATTTATTCTTAAATCTACTTCAATAGCATATTCATATTCTTCTTTCTTGGCATACACGTGTTCTGGCATTTATATGTTGATTACTAATTCTGCCAACTAGTCTTTTCCTATTATTGCATTAGTGTGTTCTTTGGTTTTAACCACTGCATGTTGTCAAATAAAATACTACCACCTCCTTTCCCTAGGCTCTCTCTTTCCTTACTTTAGAGGGACAACTAATTGTCTATTTATGATGGATGTAGTCTTTTTAAGGTCACATTGAGTCCTCCATTCATTACTCTTTTATCACTTGCTCTTAATGTTTGTATCTTTTTTCTCTTTTGGAGAGGAACTTTATATCGCTAGGTTCTCTCATTTTCTTTTTTATGAGACATTGCATTTATAAATCGGTACCTAGCATGGCCTATTAGTTGAGACCCATCTTTGCATCCTTGCATCATTTTCACTATTTTGTTCCTCCCTAAGTTGCACTTAAGGGGGTGTTGGTGTCACTAAGGTATTTTACCTAACTAGTTCACTAGTATGTCCTATTCATGTGTTCCTATTTGATAAAGTGGGAGAGGGTTCGAACTCTTACATAGAAGTCTAACCAAGTAGAAAAGAGGGATCTCGTGAATAGTGACACAACCAGAACCAAAAAATGAAAAACTCCTTTTTGAAAGGGGGGATTTTGACGAGAGCAACTAACCGACAGGAACAAGGGTCCCAACCCGACATCAGATTTTTATTTTCAAATTTGGGGGGTTTGGGAAGGAAAACCATATACCAAAAGGAACCCCTTGAGCTGAGAATAAAGTGGCCAAGGGAAGAGTCAACAACCTACAGATTTTGAAAGGCTCCCCAAAACCTTTTACCAGTAGAACCACCTTGAATAGAGAAATTCTCGAACAAGGAAGGGGACTAGAAAGAGCTCAAAAACAATTGGTTTTGGAAGGCACCCAGAAACCTTGAAACAATAGAATCACCTAGCCATTCCAAGGAAACACTAAGCACAATAGAAAGTATTGCCAAAGAATGAACCAGAACAGAAATGACCAACGGGTTTTGAAAGGCACCCCTAAACCTTTTACTAGTAAAATCTCTACAAGCACAACATTTGGGTCCTCCACATGGCCAACAGTAGCAAGATTCTCATTGGAAAACTCCACGCCTATTAGGACAAAAGCCCTAAAAACCTATAGAGTTAGAAACCCAACAAAATCTGCAAAATAAACAACCTCAAAGTTAACAGGAGTAGCAACCCTCTAGAACCTCAAAAGGACCAAGATCAAGACAACCATCCTAAATACCTCAATAGGACCAAAGCCAAAGTACACATCTAAAGGACTTGCATAGCTAAAACCATTGAGAGAGACTCTTACATAACCCACCTCCATATGGCCCACTCTAGCAAAGGCAAAGGCATAGCTACAACAATCTCTAGAGCCTAAGGGTTCTAGTCAACGTATTTCATAGGGATGAACTAAGAAACAATCTGAAAGAATGCACGACCAACTCCACAATAGAGGTCACCATGCATAGAAAGAGGGAGTGAACACCATCACGCAAGCGCAATAGAAGTCAACAACCAATCGTTAGAAAACTCAAAGGTCAAAACCCTTGCTCCCAAGAAAGAAACAATTGTAGCACCAGAAACCACAACCCGAGAAGTTGCAAGGAAGAAGCCAACAATGTCAGTTAGTAAAGCAAAGATGCCAACAAACCCTTAACGAGGAGAAAAAGAATCCCTAGCCCTCAAGAACATAGCACCCCAAGCCAAAGGGAAGCTAAATTGCACCATATTAAGAAGACAACACACCAACCAAATACATGTAACCTCAATAGAGGACCTCTTCGCCAAAGCAAGGAGAAACAAAACAAAGAACAAACACCACAAGAACAAACAAGGTTACATGAATGAAATGGGAAAAAACTAGACCAAAAAAATGACTAGCTAATCTATAAATAGGGAAAAAAGAGCCCTCAAAAAGCATATAGACAATTGCTAATGATGAGATGCAAACCCACAAAATCCCAAGACTAGATTTAGCATAGTAGAGGATTGTCAATGCCATGAGAAGCCCAAGAAAAAAAGAAAGAACAAGAGGCAGCCTAAGCAAGGTACCCTAAAACAAGGAACTACCCTCTAAGACTAGGCACAACCAAACGTCATTGAGAAGAAAACTCTCAAACCCCTAAAAGAGAAAGGGTGTAGAGAGAGCCCAAAATGACCAAGAGATGCAAATAAAGCAAAAACTAAACAAACCCAAAGAGATCTCTAAAGGCCTCACTAGAAAGGCACTCAAGATACAAGCAAAATCCATTGGGAACAAAGAAGGTTATACAAATGATACAGAAAAAAAAACTAGACCAAAAACTGACTGGCTAACCCAGAAATAAGGGTAAAAGAGCCCTCAAGAAGCATAGATGACTGCTAAATTGTAAGATGCTTAGTCACAAAATAATAAGACTAGATCTAGCACAACAAAGGACTGTCAATGCCACGAGCAAGCCAAGTAATGAAGCAAGAACAAGAGGCAGCCAAAGCAAGGGACCCCACAACAAGGAACTACCCAACCAAGCACAATCAAACCTCGTTGAGGAGAAAACTCTTCAACCCCTAAAAGAGAAAGGGTGTAGAGAGAGAGTCCAAAACGATCAAGGAGATGTCAAGAGAGCAGAAATGAAACAAACTCAAACCGATCTTCGAAGGCCTCACTAGCAAGGCACCCAAGATAAGAGCAAAACCCACCGCAACCAGCCAACACCACACACCCCAAAGTGTAAAATACACTAGACAAGTAGAGGAAGAACACACCATGGACAAGAGAACCATGCCCCTCTCAACCCTGAAGCAAATAGAATAGAGAGAGGGAAAGAAGACCTCCAAACTAGCCCAAGCCACAACAAAAAGGGTAGAGGACACAACACCAACCCCTGTTGAACACAGAAAGGCGATAGCCACGCACACTCCTGCAGTGGCCAAGGAAACAAACCCCATCTAGGAAAAAATAACCCAAAACAAAGCCAAACTGCACACTCCCACAGTGGCCAAGGCAACACACTTTGTTGCAGAGTCCTCATTGATAGGATCTACTTTCTCTACTTCCTTCGCATCCCAAACCCCATCTCCATCCTCTGCAAAAAAACCCTAGCACCTTAGTCTCCTTTGCTCTCCATGCAAATATCTAGGGAGTCTAGTTAACACATATAAAACTGTCATATTCACATCTTAAGTCTATTTAGGTTCTAAGAATTTTTCTAGAAGTATCAGATTGCATTAGATCTTATTTTATCCTTTGTCATGTATTTCTTGTGTCTTAGTTCATTTAATATTTATCTTGTTATTTATCTCATTGTATAGGATTAAGGCACTTGTCCATATCTTGTCTAAAATTATCTCTCAACCTTATCTATATAAGTTAGGCATCTTATGTACATTTTACAAGTCCAACATTAATGTAATCCATTGTGCACATAGTTAGGCAATATTTGTCTCTTGCTACTCTCTTGTGGAAGGTATCTTTTGGTTTTGCAAGTGATCCTAGAGGCATGAATACATCTAGAAATAATTGTTTACCATAAGGCACAAATGTACATATACTTCTAGTAGTAGAAAAGGAAGGTGGCCCATTTAGCATTAATGTGATGGTTGAAGTTTTAGTTCCCAATGGCCCTCATTCCATCTCCTAACTATCATCCCAACAAATTTGGTAAGATATTCCTTGGCCTACATGCCAAAATCTAGGTAATTATTGATGCAAGAGGTTAGACTTTGATTTTTTCTAACTAAAGGTTGGAACAAACTGAAGATGGTTGTGATTTCCCTATGGGGGTTCACATGTTCTACTCTAGGAAATTTCCTAGCAATTCATCTTGTAATCTTTGATTGACATGTTACACCCATCCATCAAGGCCATGTATTTAATAGTTTCTATATAATGGATAAATATTTATTTATAAGAGGTTAAAATAGTGACAGAACAAGCCTTTGTATTATTTTACACATTCAAATGAAGAAATATAGATATCTCAATATTGTCCATCTATTTTGTCTTTGATGCTTATTTTTGGATACATTATATGAATGAATGCTTAGTTTTACAATTGTTTCCTTTGTGATATTTTTTTTCTCTATGATGAATAGAGGTAGGTGCAAGAAGTTGGGTCCACAAAAGCCCAAAAAGTGTAAAGCATTTTTTCTCATTTTCAAACTTTGTCGCACACAATTGGACTAATAATTTAAGCACTTACTCATAAACGTTTAATAAGTCTAATAATATAAAATGTAGTATTTTGATGTTCATTTGTAAATTTGTATTAAAGTTACTTTTTCAAGACCATGCATATCTACAACATAAATAAAAGTATTTTTCTAATTCTTTTGGGAAAAGATGTGTATTATACTAAAGATTGATGAGAATATTTTTATAAGTTTTTTTAATACTATTTTTTTATTGGCCCTAATAATTGTTTTTGAAAACTCCTCATGTACAGCTATCATAATTTGAGCTAAGCTAATCCTTTTTTGAATTTATTTTCATTGTATATATAATTATGTGTAGATTGATGTCATATAATTTTTTTACAAAAAACTATAAAAATAAAAAATATTAAAAATATGAAGACCTAACATTTCAATTTTATGATAGTTTGCATACAAATCTGCGATGCCTGCCGCCGTTGCCCTAAGGCTGCTTGTATCTGTCGTCGCCGCTGCCCTAAGGCAGTCTACTGCAGCGAAACCGATTGTCCAGCTCCATGTTCCCCCTTTAACGGTTGGTGAGACTGCTTTGCCTGGCTCTGCGGGGGTTTCGCCTGGTGCGGTGAATGGGGGCTCTGCAGGGGTTTCCTCTAAGGTTGGAGATACGGTGTTTCCAGCGCTCTCTACTGCTGATCGGGATGCCTGTGGCTTGGGGCCTGTGGCTATTACTGTATGTAAACCTTTGGTTTTCAAGGTGTCTGATGATACTGATATGGATTTCATCCACACTTCCTCTGTGTTTGAAGCTCATGGTCTGATTTGTAGGTTTCGGGGTTTTTGGCCAAGCCTTCCTCAGCTGCACACTTGGATTTCTCAAAGCTGGGAACCGATCATAAAAGGTTCGGTTAACATCTTTCCTTCTGCCAAGGGTTTTTTCATTGCCAAATTTGAATATGAAGAGGATAGATTGAAAATCTTAGATATTAATCCTTTCAGCTGGGAAGACAAATTTATTTTGATGGTTAAACCCTGGTTCCCGAGTTTTAACCCATCTACAGATTCATTTAATGAGATTCCTATTTGGGTTAGGCTCCCTAACCTTCCCCTTCATCTATGGACGGACTCTCTGCTAGAAGAAGTGGGGGATGCTTTAGGCGAATTCTTAATGATTGATAAGGATTCTTTCCAGATTTATCACTCTACTTATGCTCGGATTTTGGTTAACATTGATGTCTCTAAAGGGCTTCCAGTTGAGTTAGAGATTGAATCTTCCTTGGGATCTTGAGTCCAACCGCTTGACTTTGAAGGTATCCCCTTTAGATGTCGAAAGTGCTTCCAGACTGGACATGTTGCTGCACGGTGTGAAACAGATAAAAAGAAAAAAAGATCTGCTACTTGGTGGAAGGGTGCATCCTCTAAACACTATTTTGTTAAAAAGAAAAGCTTCTCCCAGGTGGTGGCACGGGTTCCTCAGGCCGATGAGCCTCTGGTTGTTGCCTCTGTTCCTCAGGAATGTGTGGATGCTTGCACCCCGACTGATCGTTTGAAAAATGTCGGATCTTCTTCTTCAATGGATAACCCTCCCGCATCCCAGATTGCTGCTGGATCTTCTGCTGTCCCTGCCTCTGTTGTTCCTGCCTCTCTGGATGTTGGCTCTGTTCCTCCTGATGATGGGAGGTCCTCTATTATGGATCCATCCTCTTGGCAAAAGGCTGCTGCTAGGGTTGAGGAGGGATGGATTACTGTTAAAAGTAAAAAATCTAAATTGTCCCAGTCCTCTTTTGATATGACCCTTCGATCCCACAAGGGTAGGACAAATTCTTGATCCTTCCTGGTTGGGTTAGGGCTGCTAGTTTTTTGCAGCCTGTTGGTTTTTGGTGGGGGTACTTGTTGTTCCCCTTCTTTTGATTGGTTGTGTCGAGTCTCTATTGTGTTCTGTTTCTTTGAGTGGACTTTCAAGTTTATCTTTCGGTTCGGGTTACAGGTCCTTCTAAAACCTGTCTTGTAAAGGGTTTCTGGTCCCTTAAAAACTTGTTTTTCCTTAATCAAAAACATTTCAATTTTATGGATCAATTTCATCATAAATTAATTAAAATATAGGGAAAACAAAATTTATTAAAAATATTACATATTTGAAAACTAGAAATTATTATCTATAATGGGTTTTCATTTCATAAAAAAAGTCAATCAATCACATTGTCAAAGTTAAATATTCTCTTTTTTTTTCATGACATTGTGCTTGCATGTCCAAGGCTAAGGGTTGGGTTTTCAAGCCTAAAACAAAGGCAAAGACATGGGTTTCAAATTTTAAATTTTATGAAACATATATCCACTCCAAAACACATACCCATTCTAAAAAAGGGTGGGAATGTGATGTAATTAGAAGTGGGTACTCATTTTCGCACAAAATGAGTATCCATTTTGAAAAGATAAAATGGGTACTTGTTTTAAAATCAAAATGGTTACTTGTTGCACAAGTATAATTTCAAAGTTTTTTCTCCTCGTGCTTCCCCTATATTCGAACCCAACTTCTTGCTAGTACCCTATTAGAATGGGCTAAGTAGAAACATGTGTCATCTTTATTGCATCCTATGAGGATGGGATTGAGTAGAAACCTTTTTGCCCCATTTTATGCTATAAGGGGGAATTGGATAAGTACAAACAAACCTTCTATCCATCCCAACTTTGTTGAAGTTAAAAGGGTAATAGGCTTCCTTTAGTATGCTTGGACTAACTTGTGTATCATGCCCTTCTATGTGTGATGGAGAGCTCATCTTTGACAAAGACAACATATATAAGAAAATGTATTCATTTACCTTCCTCTTGCAAACCTCCTCTTAAAATATGTAAATTGGAACCAAATTACTCGATTATGGGAGAAAATGTATAAAAAGACCTAATTAAGCAAACCTAGTTGATTAATTGTACACTTTTATGGAAAGACTCACACTACACCAACGTTGGTTTTGAAGTTAATAGATGAGCAACTATAATGCTTGGATTTGTCAATGAGGTTTATACAAGATCCAAAATCTACCCTAGGTTTCAAAAAGATCAGACATTGCATATAATTGCTTTGATAACCATTGTATAGTAGCACTTGTTGGCACCTCCTTCCAAGCATACCATAGCTTCATACATCTTCATACATCCTAATTGAAGAAGTATGCCAATCATGAGTATACCAAAAAAATGTTAAAATATTGTAGAAAGTACTCTAAATATGTCATTCCCTCCTTTTTGTGGTTTTTAATATTTAATTAGGAAAATTGAAGTGGTATTGTCTATGGAGATGGATTGGTACTTAGATCTAAAATAATTTAATCTACAAACACTATTTACTAAATACCCTTCCAAAATTGTCCTTGATGAGGTGGTCGCCCTCAATTTCATCATGTAACATGATAATGTTGAATATCTTTAAGGCCTCACTACATAACATTTCTTTAGTTATCATATGTTCTATTGTAAATGCATTTGAGTTGGAAAGAGTTATTTTAGAGATGTGACATGTAAGATATAATCATCATTTGTTTAGTTCTAGAAAAAAATAAGTAGTGAATATTTTTTTATTTGTTTAGTTCTAGAAAAAAAAAAGTAGTGAATATTTTTTTCTTTGGTTTGCATGAGTAGATATTGAAAGAGTATAATTATTTTAATTTGTCTAGATTCCCTTTAGACATATTGACTTTGAATGGGGAAATTTAAGTGTGATGAGTAAAGAACGAGAAAAATATATGGAGTGAGTGATCTAACTTGCTTTTAGTTTTCTCTAGAGCAATGTAACAATGATTGTGTCAAAGAAAATTGTCTTGTCCCACTTGAGTATAATTCATAATTTCAACTTTCTTTCAAATATAGCATGTGCTAAGCTTAAAATTTTCGTGTAAAATATTGTGTGGGTGAAAAAAATATGCAGTTAAACGTTAGTTCTTGTGACAAAAAAAAGTGCACAAAACCCTAAAGAATTGATAAGGAAGGCACAAGCGTCACACTCAAAGTAATGGTGCCTCTAATCAAAATAGGATACCCAAAGAAGAACAAAGCTAAACTTAATGTTGAAAAATGAAAAATGAGTCTCTTAATTGAAAATATTTTTTAAAATTCTGGTTTTATTAATTTAGGTAACACTTAGCTTTTATTTCGAAAATTTGTAAGCAAATAAAAGGCATGGGTAGTGAGGATTTGAGATGTATTTTTAAAGTCCCTTTCACAATCTAAATTTCATAATATTTGAATTTAATAAATCAGGGGTTACTTCTATCGTGATTTATTTTCTAAGAAGCTTTCCTTTTCTCCAAAGATGTTTTGTGTTAAAAAAAACATTTGTCAAAATATATTACGATTTCATCATTCTACCCTTCATTTTTGAGTTTTATAAAGATGACAACCTCATTGAAATGTTATCCTCTAATGTTATCCTCTAATGATAATAATTTAGTCTTCAATTCTATTGATTTATTTTCCACTTATTCTGTATTACTAAAAATATGTAGACATGAGCATGTCCACACATGCACAATATAGTGTACATTACATGTGTAAATGAGCATAGAGGGGCATGTCCTTTCCTTGCAACATAGGGCCAATTGCAACGTAGGGCCAATTTAACACGAACTCTGCAAAACCTTTTTACACATTTAAAAGCAGTCCTAAGGGAACTTGCCTCCTCATGACAAACCAACCCTCCTTCCAAGCTATTTTCAAATACCATCAACCCTCAAATTAACGAAAATGGCAAAGCAAATATAACATCTATCAAGCAAACATTAGAGCAAACCCGATTGTGTGTAGGGACAAATCCAAACTTGAGAACCCGTGCACAATACAATACACAATGCCTATGAGCATGTGCACTCATGCACACAATAATACAGAGTGTGTAGCATGTGCACTCGTGCACACAATAATACACATTGTGTGTTAATGCTAGTGAGAGAGTGTGAGACTAAATACAGGCAATTTCCCTTTCCACCTAGGGCCGATTAAACACAATATTTTACTTCATGCACATTTTTAAAGGTTGGTCTAAGCGAACTTGCCTCTTAATGACGAAATAACAACAAACCCTCAAATTAACAAAAATAAAAGCCGATTAAACACAATATTTTACTTCATGCACATTTTTAAAGGTTGGTCTAAGCGAACTTGCCTCCTAATGACGAAATAACAACAAACCCTCAAATTAACAAAAATTAAAAAGCAAATAAATGATATATCAAGCAAACAAAAGAGCAAACCCCCATTGCCTGTGTACAGACTAATCCAAAACTAATTCAGGATGAGTCCACAAGAAGCCTCTAACCGTGTAGATAACAAGCACAAATTTCAAGACAATTAATTAAATTATTGAGAAATTGTTTTTTAAGCATTTGAAAACTAATTCCAAAAAAAAATTCATTAGCACTAACTCTTCGATCAAAGAGTAAAGTAGCATCATATCTCTTTGCATTACTTTTCCGAGATATTAAGTACATTTATCAATCCCATGTTTGTTAATCCAAGCTGATATGAGCTAAATTAATTACATTTTCTTAATTTGCCTAGATTAACCCCAAAGAAAGTTAATATTCCTTTACAATAAGATTCTTAATTACAATATATAACTAGATTTTTAATCACAGTAAATTAAAGAGTGAACTTCTAATTAAAATAAAACGTGCCCGTGTGTGAATATATAGTCTTCAAGCTTTCGTAAACATCTTCAAACCAACTGGATTCTTAATTACAAGAAAATTAAATATTTAACTTGAAATAAAATATAACGTGCCCGTGTGTGAATATATAGTCTTAAAGACTTGGTAAACATTTTCAAAGGTTGACCTAAGAAAACTTGTTGCTTTTCCACCAAACAGCAAACATTGCAACCATCAAATTAACAAAAAAATAGCAAAGCAAACAGAGATCTATCAAACCAACAAAAGACTAGTCCGCAACCATGAGCCCATTCAGACTGCGAACTTATCCTCTCTTATAAGTGTACATTATCATTCTTCACATTTACTTTCCCAAGATAGAAAGCATAATTATCTGGTTTTTCACTACCAACTAAATTTAATCTAAGCTTATTTGTACTTAATTAAGTTTTATATCCACACTTTCGATTAATAACACTACCGAACAGCTAGTCTAGCCACGAGAACTTAAAATAATGAAGCATTAAGTGAAAACAAAATTACTTGCTGCTGAACTCAATACAAACGCTAGTTGCTGAATTAACTGTTAAAATAGTTTTACCAAAATAAAGATCTAATAAACAATACCGTGTGTATATCATGAAATAAAAGTGAAGAAGAATACCGAGATAATAATGATAGAAATGGTTTTGCATCTGAGATCAATTAAATGACATAAAAAATGTAGTGTTGTATAATATTGCTTAGTAACAAGCAATTTCAAATACTCTACAATCTGAAAATATGTTTTAATTTATGAAAAAAAATTATAAATCAACAAGAATGTGGTTTGGAGATTAAATATAGATCAACAAACAGCAAAACAAGACCTAAACCAAATCACCTTCCAAATTCCCATCTATAGCTAGATATCATATATACAAAATACAACATTGGAGCATAACGACAAGAAGATTAATGGAAAATAACCCATAGACCAACTACTGCTTTTGATCGCATCTAATGAACCCCACTTTTATTTGATACACTGGCAACTTCTAACAGTTGCAACACTACAATACTTAAAAGACTCTAGATGTCAGTGTATGATGCCAGCATAAATTGTGCTTGCATATCCCATATAAGATATAGTCTGACAAGACTATCCATTTGTTACCTAGAGTTTTCTGACATTTTCACCATGGTTCCATATGAACACAATCAACAAGAACCCACGTTACTACAGGCATTGCTTGCTTGTAAAGACATAGCCTATCCAGCATTAAACATTATGTAATTTCCTGATACATATACCTGAACAGAATTTTTGCATTCAACATAGGATGGATATCAATGCAAAAGGCATGCATATCTATGATTACAAAACAAAAATAGCTGATGAAAACAACTACAATGGCTACTGTAAGCTGGCCTGTCTTCACAAAATTTACATAATTGCACATGAAAAATAATAAAATGGCATTCTCATAAAACAGAATCATACAATTCAAACTATGTTTGAAGAAACGCAATTAGCTCTAGGAATCATTCCTTACAAGCAGTAAGTCAGACTTCACAGAAATGTCAACTTGTGGCTCAAGTTGTATTTATTTTGCAACAACTAATTCATTGCATACTTCTGAGTCCAACTCCTTGCAGTTGTCTCATATTTGGACCTGTCAGTCTTATACATATGAGCAATCTCTGGTACAAGAGGATCATCTGGGTTTGGATCAGTCAGCAAAGAGCAAATTGAAAGCAACACCTGCAATTTAAAAAACTCAATAGTTATGCTAGTAACCACATTGATTTCAAGCTAATTTATTGTGATTAACTAAAGCATAGAAAGGGTGCGTGTGCAGAAGAGTTGGTGTGAAGAGTCATGAGGCATAGTGTTAGGCTAATAATCCCGGTGCTACGCATCAACTCTGGTTCGATTCTCACTAGGATTACCACAAACCCTTTTGACCCATTCATGGGTTCTCTAGGGTTCATCCTTCGGGTAAGGTGATCACGAGAGGTGAAGAGGTGTGGGCTAGGCAGTAGCAGGGGTGGATTAAGATCAATTTTGACAGGGCATCAAGAGGTAATCCAGGTATTTCAGGTGCTGGGTGCGTTGCTAGGGATGAGGAAGGGAAGATCATTTTCAAAGGTGTGCAGAGGCTGCAAGATGGGTCAAATAATGAGGCTGAAGCACAGGCCGCTCTTTTAGCAGTGGAATTGGCCAATAACATGAACATTCCAAGAGTGCATCTTGAAGGTGACTCTAAAGTGGTGGTGGATGCAATTGTGAGAAGAGCTTCTCCGAGTTGGAGTATAAACAAATTTATTTCAATAATCTGCTCAAAATTGAATGTTTTTCAGGATTTTCGTTATCTCTCATATTAGGAGGGGGGGAATATGGTGGCAGATGTTTTATCCAATGTAGTCAGTGAATTGGATAGACATGTGACGAGATGGTGGGGAGGTGATGACGACATTGTCCAATGGTAGCTTTTATCAGCCAATACGTTTCTGTACTTGTCGGTTAATGCAATATGTGTGATGTGGACGCCTGGTTCTCCTCCCGAGAGCTTAGGCTAGCTCGTTTGAAGTTGGCAATTAATGCCAATAACTTCTGCAGTGGCAGCGATGCCTGTAAGGAATGCATTTATGGAGAGAGTGGGGAAGTGGGAGTCAGTTCTTGAGTATGCAAGAAGGTTTTTGGTCTGCGAGCAGGGTTTTTTTCAACATTTTTTGAGCTTGACAACCTGGTTTGCAATGGAGGCGAATTTTACTATGAAGACTTCAAAACTTCTCACTGCCTTTCGGGGTCCAGTTTCAGAGCGGAGGCTGAAGAATGTGTTTTATTCGAAGGACCCGCTGTTGATTAGGAGTGTGCAGCTGGTCCTGGGGGAAGAGGTGGGTATAATTGGTCACCGTTATCGGACCCACACAGACATATATTCCCTCATCATGGCGTGGGGTCTTGAGTTAGAATCCTACTGCGAACAGGTCCGAAAGGTCATGAAGGCAATTATACCAGAGGAGTATCTGGTAAACATGGAATCGTTGCTGGAGTGGGCCGTTCCGGGTGAAGGCTTTGATGTCTCCGAAAGGCTGGTGGAGAATCAACATTTGAGGGGCAGGCATATCCCATTTCTCAGGCGATGGGAGGAGGTGAAGGCTAGGTACAGAGAAGCGGCGAGGCGAGGGTGGAAGGCGTTGAAAATGTTCACTCGGATCATGGAGCTGGAAGAGGTAATTCAGAGGGCTTGGGCGGAAGCAGGGGACGAGGAAGAGATTGGCTGAAGGTTGAGGCCGAGACCCAAGTGCGCGAAGATGGCATTGGTGGGCAGAAGACAAACCTTTGCAGCTCTTCCGGGTGTGTGATTATAGATGTTGTTGGTCTTTTGGGAGTTCATTCCTGTTTTTTTGTCCATACTGTTCAATTTTGGTTTTCATACTGTTCGGCATTTTGGACTAGTATGTACAGTGGTTTTGGGTGGGAGGTTTTGTCTTGGTGAATGGTTTGGGAGGTTGGTGGGTGGTGGGTGGTTTTCCGACAGATAACTGGGTGGTGGGTGGTTTTCCGACAGATAACTGTTCTTTTTTGAAGATGTAAATTCCCTTTCCTTTAATAATAAAATCTAATATTATCGATTAAAAAAAAAACTAAAGCATAGAAAGTAACAATTACAGCCTTCAGAAACAGATAATGTCTTTACAACCTTGGAGATTGTCAATGCAGGACTCCACTGTTCCTTCAAGATGTCAAGGCAGATACTCCCATTGCTATTTATGTTTGGATGGAAAACCTTAGTCCTAAATGCAACCTGCATGGTAAGCAACAGTACCAAACAACAATTACCAATAGAATTGTGCATGCATAGAAACACCCTGGTATGATTAATAGCAATAATCATAACAAACATACAAATTGATCCAGACATGCCCTAATAATGTGCTGAAAAAGTCATTATCCAGCAGCAACAATATATATCAAATAACAAACCTCATTTCTCAATAAATCCATTTCCACTCAAAAAATAAAGTATTAACATGTATACAGGAGTCTCAATTGTCATGCTGCCAGAGGCAGCACACTGTTTAAGCTTTTTGGACATTACTCAAGGCAACTTACCTTGGAAGAAGGCATCAAAAAACAAGTGGAAGGTTCCAGAAACTTCTGACTTTCAGAAAACTGTCAGTTCTGGTTATTAACTTGTACCTGGCTAAAACATCTCTTAACATAAAACCAAATGATACATGCACCACAATGTCATTACTTAAACTAATTCACCACACCATTATTTATCAGTTAACATTGTATACTAATACAATGACTTCCAATGGCCATCCTCGGTGAACAAAAATATATTAAGCGGTTCATAGTAGCATCCATATTCATTTTCCACACAGCAGAATTATGATATCTAAAACATGCCTACCATATGCTCACCTATAAGAGTAATGCAGATATCCAACGATGGTAGCAATATAAGCAAACTTAATCCTAACAATGTCTGTGACTCCTTTACACCAAGGACTTGATGGATTTTACTTAATTAGACTCGGATTTAATATATATTGACAATCCAGCAACAACATAACAGACTCAATTCATAAAGACAGCTTATTAGCATTATACCTTCGGAGGCTTGAATGGATAATCAGGAGGAAAGTGGATTGTCACGAGAAATACACCTCCGGAATACGGACTTTCAGGAGGACCCATTATAGTGGCTTGCCAATGAAACATATCATCTGCTACTGGACCTGGGGAAACATGAAACTTATTAATTATGGAATTAAAACTGATAAAATAATCAACATTTTAGTAAATCCAACATCATTAAAACTATTACTTTGAAATCAATTTTTACTTATAGGAACACACAGATAAGCATACTCCCATGAAAACAAGATCAACAAAGTTACAAGGACAATGACTATCCATTCGTTGTTGTCAATATTATCATCTGAAAAGACTAAGCTCCACTTTTGTCACATATTTCATTGAATTAAGTTTGCTTCGTTCTTATCAAAATTTCCACTTTAGGAAGCATTTTGACATATTTCCAGAAACCAGGGTCAAATGCATCAATAGCAGTTTTTGGATTGATAATGTAATGTCCCCGCTTTGAAATACAAGTTAATGGTAAATAATAATAATAAATTTAAAATTAAAATATACAAGTATAATTAAATGTAATTAAATTTTAATTAAGTTAATGAATGATCAAGAAACATGAAATGAAAAGTTGCGACTCCCTCAAACATGAGATATAAAAGGGAGAAGAGAGCCTCATTTGAGGGGGACAAGTTTGGAATCAGAAGTGCAGATCTGCAGATATAATGAAGAGTTACACTCTTTCAAAGGGTGCTAATGGTGGAAAGGGTGTGTCTCTTGCCAAAGAGCATAGATGATGAAGAGTTGTGACCTCTCCCTCACACAGAGATATAAAGGAAAGGAATTAAAAGCCTCCAGTCAGACCACCGTGGATCAGATCAGATCAGATCAGAATTGTTATGAAGTTTAGGCAGTAACATCCTTGTTCTTGGTGATTGCTGCCCATAAGCAATAGCGATAAAAGGAAGGGCAGCGACCTTTCAAAGGGGTCACTGCCACTAAAGGTTATGACCATTGTTTGTGGCCTTCCACCATGGATGGAAGGAGATAAATAGCCTCAGGATTTTGAAGAGAAAATATGCTAGTAGGATCTACACTCAGATCTGAATAAAAGAATATAATAAAAGGTGGAATACTTTAGCAGATCAGAAACCAAAAAAGGACTAGCAAAAACCGTTTTCCTTTTAAAAAGATAAAGGAACCCTCTCTTTAAACCTCCCTCATTGACTAAGAATAGTAATCTAGGGCAAACTAGGGTAATTAACAAAAGGGGACATTACAGATAATACAGAAAGTCTTTAAAACGATGAATTGATTCCTCCCTCAAAATCCACTGAAAACTTTAAACATGTTTTAATGATGGTGGTGAAGAAATTTTTCTGCCTTTTAGACCTGAGTTCAAATGTTCCTACATCATCTGAAGTCAATGATGATGCTGATGTTGATGATTTCTAAAATCCTTATGACACTGAAAATTGATTGTTGAACTTAATACTATTATTTTAATATAACAATGATTAATTTATAATATCATTTATTTTTTAAATAACATTCAAGTTTATGGTGGTTTTGTTGATTATATTATGTTCTATGGTATTCTACACTTAATTCCAGTTTTAAGTCTGCTTATTTTTACATGTTTTCTGTATGGACAAAAACCCAAATCAAACCGAGCCCCAAAAAAATTCAAGATCCACAAACCCAAACCAGGAACTGTACCAAAACGGGTAACATAACTTGAAAGCTATAGAGGCAAGGGCAAAAACCTGCATCTAAATTACTTTTCTAGAGAAAATGTGGGGGCTTTTCATTGCTAAGAGCCTAAGACAGAAAGCTTTCTAAAACTCAACAAACTATAATTATGGATGAGACCCAGAATCCATTGATGATATTAGTAAGATGAATATCATCACTGACATTGGTAGTTTAAAATAACTAAATTTAATACTACTCCCAAATCAGACAGGAAAATTGAAAAATATAAATTGTGGAATATAAAGGAAATATGCTGCATCGCATTCATTTACAAAGGAGAGATTTGTGTCAAACTCGAGCTAATCACTTTGTGAGATAGTATTTTTCAGTTGACAAGATGTATCCATATAAGTAATATCAGAACTAGCTTCTTGTCTTGTCGGCAGGCACCAAAAACAGCTTCGTTGTCAACCATCAACAGAGAACATAACAAGAATACATAAATTGCCAAGACTACTACTGCAAGAATCACAGGGAGATGCATATAGACTAAAGACAAATGGAGAACAGTCCCATTCCTGGATAAAACGTTAGTAGCAAATTATTAAGCCAAAAATAAGATATCAAACTAACCTATATTTTCCTATTAAGCTTTATTGAGGATTACCAAAAAACAGTTGACCACTTTGCATCACATTGTCAGTCAAAGAAAGACAAGACCACTTTGCATCACATTGTCAGTCAAAGAAAGACGAGACTAATTGGAGCCAATTTCTGACTGCATTGTACCAAAGCATTCTTATAGGGTTATAGCCAGTAAGCTCTCACAAACATGAACGAGAAGGCATTCCAAAAACAAATTTCAACGGAAAAATTATATATCCACCCTGCTAGTAATTAATGTCATCACACACGTAGTTGATATGAATGTTATTGGATCTTAATAGTTAATTAGGAAGCCAGTCAAGGCTTAAAGATCAGCTACTCTTCAGGATGCCAAAATGAAAACATATTCAGTAATTATTAGAATTCACCTGACAGCACAAATGCCCTCAAAATTAATACAACAGCAACCTAAGAGCTAAAGGTTTAAAAAAAGCAAAATTGTCTCTTATTTCTCATGTTGCACAATAAAAAGGAAGAGTACAGGCACTGATACCATGCCTGAATTGGATCAGATTGTCTTCATTTTATTTGCGAAGGGTTTAGTCTTTTAGAATAAGGAGCACAAGAGAAAGGACTTGATTTTGTAAACAAAGATCATGTGGAGTTGACAAGGAATGCATGTACAGAGGCAACAGAAATAGAGGAAGAAAATGGACACAAATTAACCAAAAGCAGAAGGAAATTTAACTGTCTTCCTAGCTTCCATGTTGTGCATCACTTTATCAGATTTCACATGCATAAGGAAAAGGCATGAAAGAAAGATAATTGGAATGCAATGGGGCCATATTGACAAAATTGAACTTGGTTGAATTTTAAGAGAATCTGGAGGATGTGCATTTGAAATTACAGAAAAAACAGCAACTGATCACAATTACAATGAGAAACAACTCAAAAATTAAAAATAGACATACAACTGGCAGAAGGCAACTCATATATGTTTCAATATGAATTTGTGAAAGGCCTGCATACCATAACGAAAATGTATAACTCATAAAGAGAAAAAGAAGTACACTTTGTATAGAACAAAGGAACCAACTGAGAGGATTTTATAGCTATCCACTTTCTACAAGTAAATTTCAAGGGTTTCTGAGGCCTTTTTGTGTCAAGAAAAGGATAGGAAGCACTTATCATGCAATCATAAGTTTTGAAGCCCAAATGGTAATTTATGAGGTTGCACTTCAAAGTGAAGATAAAACAACAAAGTTTATAATCTTTAGTCACAAAAGACCTTGGCCACACAGAAGCCACAGCCTAGCACTTTAGAAATCCAGCAGAAAAAGGGTATAAATGCTATGGTCAAAAAACATTAAGCCTGTTTTCTTCAGTTGGTAAGAGTATAATACTATATTTTGCTGAGCCTCAATAGAAAAATGAGTTATTAGCAGAATGGTCCAAAACTGAGAGTGTCAACACTAACAATTTTAATATAAATGAGAAACATTACACAGCGGTATCCAGATACATGATATGTCTAGAAGTGAAACTGAAATGCTTAAATTTTAATGGTCATTTGTATTAACAATTTTATTAGTTAAAAAGTTACTTGCATTTTAATATTAGCAAAAGTTGTGTCAATCAATTGTACTTTTCTGTTACATAGATTTATGTAACATATAGTTATACCTCAAGCAACAACTGAATGACAAAGTTGCAATATCAGCTATGTTAAGGCTCCTAAGCATCAGTGTTAAATATATCTCCTGGGTGATTGCTGGGTTCAATAAATCCATGAAAGATGATGCATCTTGCAATGTGCAACATTGGTACCAGTTTTCAACTGAGGCTGCAACTGCATCCATGCCTCTGCAAGAAAGGTTATTTCTTTCTTTTGCTTATCCATTTTGAATTACTTAATTGGATAATTGGACTTCCTAATTTAGTGAAGCTATGTACCAAGCTAATTCCAAATTTTAAAAGACCAGAAAGATGAACACAAAAGTAAACTAAAAAGACCTCTTGGGAACTTCCAGATTCAATACATATAAGCCACAAAATGGTTTACTTCCAGGGACCTACATTGACATGACAGGACCTGGCATGCAATTCACTGTTAATATATAGCTAATTCTTAACAATCACCAATACTCAGTTGCAATGCCATGTAACCGACAATCATCTACACCATATTTACATTAGCACAATTCATGATATTTCTCAAAGCAAATGTCTTTATGCAAAAACAGAAATTATTTGAACTTGCAAGAGAAGAAAGCAAATGCCTATTTGAGGTCCTCTCTCTTAAGACAGAGAGTTGACACACCACAGACAAGAAGGTTGAAGGAACCTCGCATTTACTTCTTTCGTACCTCTAGCAGGAGCCTGAAAACCAGAGTTCCGGAAAATATATCAAGTTTAACACTATTACACAAAAAAATTCATGTAAGATAAGGAAAAATTTGGATAAGTTTCTTAAAGGTGTATATGAAGGGCATACAAAGTAAATTGAATACTCATTAAACTATTTAGATAACATAATTAGTAAGACAAATCATTGAGCAAGTTACCAAAATAAATCAACCCAAAGGTAGCAACTACCAGCTCAGCCCATGAATCAATAGCCAAAATAAAAAGTCCTTGGAATGTATAAACTTTTCCAACTTCTCGATATTACAAATTGCTCTATGGCTGTATGCCCAGAGGTGGCAAGACTCTTAATATCTGTTCTTATTCTCTATTTAATATAAAGGTAGTGGGCCCCGAGTCCACATCTAAGCATCAAAAAAGAAATAAAGAAAAATAAGCATTGCAAATTGTTACCGTAAGGAGGACTACTTCAAACTACTCACCATTCAAATAATCACAATAGACCATTGCTGACCCTCCGCGTTTATTTCAGAAATCAGCTTTTAAAATGAAAATTACTCACCCATACATTTGCACATTAGTCGTTATTTGTCTTTTCTCAACCTTTCCAAAGCATATAATTTCATTCCATAAGGTTGGCCTGAATTCTTTATCTTTGGCCAAGTGGAGGTTACCCTACGGAATAATATGTACCATAACTCCTGGCACACTGTCTCCATCTCTCTCATGCATGCACACCCCTTAGGCTTAGTATATAGTGGTGGTCCAATTGTAGGTGGACTGGTTGGCACAGTTCAGTTTACTCCTAAACTTGTTCATAATCTTCAAATCTCCGATCACAAAATTTGCACGACACACAAGGCAAGTGGGAATAAATTCCCTTGTAAGCATTCAAAATGGTGGTCTCAAATGTCATATTTGGCATCTGGGTTGGTTGTGAGCTTAAAAATATAACTCTATAGATGCCTTTTCAAGACTTTAATCTAGAAAAAAAAAACTAATATAATTAATGAACACAGCCTATTTACTAACAATTGCCTAATTAGGATACATCAGATAACGTAACAAAAGGCGCATTACATGAAAAGTAGTAATACATATGACAGTTAATAAGTAGTTAATTCATGTAAACATTAGAAACCGTAAGTTAATGGAACAAGTGATTCGATGTACGCCTGACATTCCTCTCTAGAAAAAGATTGTCTACGTTGTGTAGAAAAAATTGTTTCAAATAGACGTTGACGAGTTACTCCAAATATTAAGGAAACGGACCCTAACCATGGCATAGCTTTAACCTTACTTAGACCCCCCCCAGCTAATTACACAAAATCATCCATAGATTTGTAGATGTGCATCTACGCCAATAAAACAGAAAATAGAGCCGAATGCGGTGTGAATTAAAGACAAGCAACAACTAACAGATCATTTTTGTCAGATCTAAAAGCTTAAGCAGTATAAAACCCCTAAAATCTACCAATTCATTAATACCCCTCCCACGGCAGACATTTTCCATTAATACCCCTAAATTATTTTCCCAAATTAAAAGGTCAGATCGAGAACCTACCGGCGCTGCACGAAGTAGGTGGATCCTTCTGAAGATCCTTCAATTCCTTGAGAATCCGCTTAGAAGCCATGAATTCTCCTTCACCAACTGTAGCAGAGGGGAGATCCTCTGCGAATGAATCCTTACAATGATTACAAACAAGCCGGAGGGCAAGTTAAAGAAGGGGAAAGATGAGAGGAAAAGGGCATCATTAGGCTTACCTTGCGTATGCGAAGGCGAAGGCAAAGGCGAGGGCGAAGGAAGAGGTGCAGAGAAATACGAATACGAATACGAATAGCAGGCGAGAGGAAGGATTCAAACCCCTTTCTGCTTTTACATACGCTATCCTTTTCGTTTGTTTAATAGAAAGTTGTTAAAATCGATCTTTTACAAAGCTTTTTATTACCTACCATTTTACCAGTAGTGATAGGAAGGGTTTGGCGCGGCATGCGTGGAGCTTCCACATGGGCCCGCCGCCCTGCTGCAACCTCACATTACCGCACTATTTTATCCCCGTGTGTTCTTTTTTTTTTGCTTGATATGGACGCTGCATTTTTTATTATTATTTTTTTTTTTTTGGGGGGTTTTTTAACCTTTTTATCGCTTGATAGGGACGCCTAACTTTTTGCATTTTAGTATTTTTTCTAGAAGTTTCAAATTTAGTATTTTTAGTATCTCTTCATAATTATAAATATCAATATAGTAATAAAATTGTTATTTTTAAAAAAAAATTATTTGTTATCTTTACATTCATTTCTTAATTTTATAATATTTCTATACTTTAATTACTTAAAATAAATTAAGATTATAAACTAAATTAAATCTTAAACCTAAATCAAATTGACTTTTACTCCTAACATTAAAATGAAATAAACTTTGATCATAATAAATTAAATTGAACCCTATTAATAAATAAAAAAGTAATTAATAATTAATAAGAAAATTTAAGTACTTGAAATATAGGTAAAGTATGTCGATATTATTTTGACGAAGTTGATCAAGAGATATCAATTTTTTTTTTAAAATAGCATTCATAAATTTAAGCAAATGACATTTTTAATCAAATAAATACGAAATATTCATTTAATTAAAATGGACAGATTTATGTGACTACAGACAAGATTTACTATTTAAAACAATTAAAATAAATATAAGGACTATATTGCATTGATCAATTCATGAAACATTGAAGCCTTATTTACAAGATAGATATACATGTAAGAAATTGAATATAATAAAACCTACAACTTAGCAATAGAATCTAATAAAACATTGCTTTCAAATAAATAATTAATCAATCTTAATCCATTAGTTACTAAGCTCCATGTTCTTTCCTTATCACTATTTTAATTGTATTATATATTTGATTATGATAATCAATCAATCTTAATTCATGAACCAATCATGTCATACACAAAACTAAATATTCTACCAATTTTATTCATAAAATAGTTGTATTTTTTATTTAATATTACTTAATTGGATCTAACAATGACTCTAAAAATTCATCGAACATGACGGTAGATTTTGAAAAGTCAAATACTCTAAACCTTAGAGTAGATAAACTTGATGATGATGGTTTTAAGATTTAGTGTTATAGTTCAATTTGATGTTCAATTGGGTTTAAGGTTAGTGTTTAATTTGTGTTGAAGTTTTATAAGTGTAAGTGTGCAATTTAGGTTTAGGTTTAGAGTTAGGCTTCAATTTGGTTTATTATTAGGGTTCAATTTTCTTTGGTGTTAAGGTTAAGGTTTAATTTGATTTAAGATTTATGATGGATTTGTTAGAGTAAATAGTTTTGACTATTTATGTTTACTTAAGTTTTAACTTAGGTAATATTTGTTAGGTAGATGGATAATTGTAGAGTTATATTTAGACTCTAACTCTTCGAGATGGAGACACTTGTCCAGATCTTGTGTACTCTCATCACCTACTCTTGCCTATTTAAGCAAGGCTCCTTGCACATTTGTACTCGCCTCATTTCAATATAATCTCATGTGTTGAATCTCTCTTAGCAATGGAGGATTTTTTGTAGATTATCTCTTGGGTTGGACAGAGACACCTACATGGTATCAATGCCTCTCATTCTGTAGCTCATTTCTATTTAGAGTCTTCATTTTTTTAAAATTTGTGAGGTCTCAAATTGTCTTGATCTATCTAGTTATTGGACACATTCAATTTTTTAAGTGCCTCATCCTTGGATTAGCCTTGGCGTGTCTGATTGTGGTTAGATGATTTCATTCACTTGTGGATTGTCTTTGTTTGGTGATCAAATTTCCCTACCCTCAATTGTCAACCATGTACCTCTGTTGCAAGAGAGTGTGTGGTTCTAATAGGTGTTGGTTCATTCTTTCAAGAGCGGTCGATGGTAGTTTATAAGTGGAAGAAAGATGACTAGTTTTGTCATGGTGATTCTTGCTGTGCATCAATCTCTTATTTAAGCACTTGGGATTTGTGTCGATTTCCATTCATTTTTTTGTTGAGCTTGAACGAGATACTTGGGATCAGACCGATGGCTTGTTTGGTTTGAGGCCTTTATTTGCATCGTTTCTCTATGAGAGGTTGTATTTCCCATCATTGGAGTCTTCCACTTGATCGTGGATATGTAGAATTAAGAGAGACACTTTATTGTGAGGAAGCTTGCTTAGCTTATGTGATTTGTTGTGACCTTTCACTAAAGGCATTTTTGCCCATGTCTAGTTGTGTAACTACATCAACCTTCATTTGGGTCGGTCCTCAAATTCATTGGTTGGCCTCCATATTTTCTATGTGATTTTATGTTTGACAAATCAGCTACATTAAACCCATATCAGTCATTTTTCTAGCGCATTGAAATCTTTTTACCATCTTGTTTTTTAGCATCAATCTGCAAAACATGGCTAGGGGGAGAGACTCCTTCTCAGTCTACATTTTTCCTTTGCCAGACATATTACCTTTTCCTTGGAGGTTAGTGCATTTGTTGTGAAAGGCATGTCTTTGTGGTTGGCTCATTGATAAGGATCTTATCGTCCTATGTGGTGGAGATACTTGCAATTATTATAATTGAGTCATTTTTTATTTGCTTGTTTGTGTTTATGATTTGAGTTGTACCCTCATTTTCTTAGACTAACATCTTCATCCCAGTGGCAGATCCATTATTGCAAATTCCTGCATTCATTTTTTCTTACAACACATCATTTGAGTGACATTTTTCACTCCTTTGTCAGTGCATTTATTATGTGATTTGTTGCTCTGTGTGATGTGATTTGATCATGCTTGGTTGTTGGGCTGACATTTTATGCTTGTGGCTTGAGGTATTTTCTAGGCTCAAATATTTTTGGCTGGTAGTACCATCACATTTGTCTTGGCATGCATTCATATTTGTCAATCGTTTTCCTTGCGAATAGGGATCAACTTCAATTTTGTACATGCTCTAAATATTTTTTTTGTCTGATCAGTATATTATTGTTGTTGCTTGCAACACATGTTGTGGTAGAGCATTAAGATTTGATCTCACTTTAATCATGGTTAGCTTTGTCTTCCTTCATATTAGTGGCACTGAGTCTTGAGTGTGGTAATTGCATGGAAATGTTGTCTGTGAAAGTGGTTATGAGTATAGGGGTGGGACACAGAGCCACCACCAAACCCTACCACTGCTTCACTCATTGGTTCCCTTTTTGGCATGGGAGACATTTTTTTCATGACTTATTGAGTTAATGTTCCCATAAAAGACCAAAGCCTCACCCTTGGATGCTTAAGAGGGGTGGGCCATTTTTTTCACCTTTAGGCCCTAATCACATTTTTTCTTCAAATAGCCATAACTTGGACGTCCAAAGTCCATTCTGGCAAATGAAGTATCATCAAAAAGGTGGTTACGTGCACTATTCATTGGTGCAATTTTTTTTGTAAGAACATTCTTGTAGACACATTGAGATGCAATGTCACATCATGTATTTTGGGATTTTTTACAAATTGTGCCATATTCTTGTACTTGCACTGTATTTTAAAGTATCGTGGGGGGTTGTGTAGAGCCTTTGTTGTTTGCCAATCACAACTTTGTCAAAGTGAGTGTAACTCCATGATACCAGATGAATCAATGGGATTCATGCCTCATGCATATGTGTAGTTCGATGTACACCCTTTGTTCAGTTGTAGGCACTATATTGGTCTCTTCAAACCTTGAATTGATTGGTGACATGATTTCAGTGAAATGTCATGCTTCTCCCTAGTCAACAATATGGTGCCATATATTGTTTATGCCAATGCTTCCTTGGTTTCACTTGAAGTGAATCAACACACTCTGCATTCGTGTTTTATGGAGGCAATCATCCTTAGTTGATCTTGGATCTTTAGACTACTACACCTATATTTTCACCTTGCATTGGTTGAGTACTAATAATGGGATCACTCAGGCAACTTCATTGGTTGTGGTGATTTTACACTCATGCAAATTTATTTGTCATCTATATTTTTGATTGACGGATGTTATTGCCATTGTTGCCATCTAATTATTGTTCGAGTGGTGTCATTTGGGGCACTCATGCAAATTTCTTTTTTTTTAGTCACTCGTGCAAATTGTTGTCTTCATGATGCTTACCATTTTTTTTAGAGGATCTTCAATTACATCACTATATCAATCTTTGACAGATGTCTACAACTTCTTCATAATTTAGTGATATTGTTCATGCTTTTAGGACATCATTTTGGAGGCTTCTTAATCCTTAAATGTTCTATTTTTGGAGAGGGGTTTTTTGCAACAAGGTTTTTCTTCTTTTCTTTGTTTGTGAGAGGATGATTTGTATTGTAGTTGTACATGGGTACCTAGCATGGATTTGTTGCCAGACCCATAAGGCAGCTCATATTGCATGCTTTACTCCCTAAGTTGCACTTAAGGGGGGTGTTAGAAAAAATAGTTTTGACTATTTATGTTTAGTTAAGTTCGACTTAGGTAGCAACATTTATTAGGTAGATTGATAATTGTAGAGTTATATTTGGAATTACAACATTTGTTGATGCAGTCTGAGCAGCAAATGGTGAATGTTTTTTTGTACCTTTGGATCCACAAGCACCAATAAAAGACCAAGAAACCGCTTGCCCCCATGTATCTGTAACAATAACAATGGTATTGTGAAAACTTTCTCAAACATAAATAACTCCTTTTAGTATTCAATGTTTGGTTTTGTGTGGCAAAAATATTCTTGTAGCTCTATGTGGCACATATTTTCTTCTAGTTTTTGACACAATTTTTTTTGTATTTTTTGACACAACACAAATCTTCTTATAATGTTTGTTAAATTTTAATATTTTGAAGTTGAAAAAAAGAATAGAATATAATATAACTCTTCCAGATGGAAACACTTGTCCAAATCCTGTGCACTCTCATCACCTACTCTCACCTATTTAAGCAAGACTCCTTGTATATTTGTACTCACCTTATTTAAATACAATCTCATGTTTTGAATCTCTCTTAGTTGTGGAGGATGTTTTGTAGATTGTCTCCTGGGTTGGGTGGAGAAACCTACATGATTAGATTATATTTCTTTCAAAATATGTAATAAGGACATATTAATTAGAAATAAGATCACTTGACAAGACACTAATTAAGGTTGTCACTTAATTAAAAAATCATTAAAATAGGGTTAGTAAAAGGCTCAATTCAAGGTTTGGGATTAAGGTTCAATTTGGTTGAGCATTAAGGTTAGGATTCAATATGCTTTAATGTGTAATTTGGTTTATGGTTAGCATTAGGGTTCAATTTGGTTCAATGTTAAATTTGGTTTTCAACGTGATTATTTCTATATCTTCAATAGGATTCTTCCTGACATAAAGATTTAGGTTTAATTTGATTTAGGGTTTGGGCTCAATTTGGTATAGGTTAAGTTTGAATTTGATTTTGAATAGTGTATGCGGGAAAAGTGGGCGAATAAAACTTAATATGTGAAAATATGTTAGAATACCAGTCCACACACACACACATGACTTCTTGATGCAAGTTATGGAGTAACGTAGTGTTACTCAGCTTCCCAAGGAGGGTCCCATGGTTCTCTATCTCACAATGTCCCTCAAACCAATGTTTTGCTCTCAGATTACTGAGCAAAATGGTTTAGGGATGGCAAATATGAGAACGAGAGAGATTTTTAATTGATTTTAGTATGAGATGGATGTTAAGCTATGTATGATGCTAAAAATGCAATATACTAGATGATAAGATGACAAGATTAGTACGAATACTATCCTAGCATGATATATTTAATCTATGATTGAGCTAAAATGATAAATAAATTATTCTAAACATGCATATTAGTCTAATTTCTGATCTAAAAGAGGCTAAATGATGAGCATATATAAAATGAAAGCTTGAAAGAATTTGAGCATAAGTGTGATGCTTCAAATTTTTAAGATCATTGTTAAGAATGGAGGAATGAGAGCTCTATTTATAGCACAAACAGGGCAATGGATGGTCAGGATTAAATGGCTTAATCAAGGGCCAAGTTTGAAAGTTGGGGATCCATGTGCACAATTGGCACCAATGAAATAGTGACAAATGTCCACACCAGATTGGGTTGAAAGAAGAGGTTGGAGGCATTAAAGGCCTGAGAAGACCTCATGGTTATCTAAAGGCTAAGGGTCAAGTCTAAGTTAGGTTTACCCACTGAATTAGGAGTTAATCCAAGGATAAACCTTTGTGCAAATGATTAAGGGATAATCATGGTCAAAGCATTAATGACCTGATGAGACCCTTGGGTTGGGTAGAGGTTGAGTCAAAACAAATGTTTTGACCATGTGGGAGGGTTTGAAATAACCATTAATGGTTATTGGAGACTTTGGGGATTAAGTGGTTGAAGGTTGGAAGCCTTTAATGGTTTTCAAAGACTTTGGGGTTTTTGGTGGTTGAGGGTTGAAAACCTTCAATGGTTATCCAAGACTTTGGGTCATTTTGAGAAGTGACCTCCCTTTGCTTAGGGATGTGACAAAGTTTAGAGGAGGGTTAGGTTAATTATAATCGATTAGAAGATTCTAGAAGGGATTAGGAAGGGGTTTGGGATTTTGCAAGTGGATGGGGGATAATAGGATTTAATTGAATTATTTGATTTTCATTCAATTTGGTTGTATTTGGAGAAATTAAATAAATTAGATTTATTCAATTTAGGATAACTATTTAATTAAATTTGAATTTAATTAAAAGTGGCTAGGGGGATTTAATTGAATAAAATGATTTATTCATTAAATAGTATAGTGAATTTAATCAAGTGATTTGCTTAATAAAATAGAAGAATGTGGATAATTTAATTAAATTGGATTTAATTAAATAGGGAAATGAACATAAAATATTCATTTAGGAATATGGTCATTTTTATATGTCTACATTTTGCCCCTCTTTGAAGTGACGTGTGTGCACATGTTATTTCAAAGAAAAATGATTGTTTTTGTGTTTTTATGATCAAATGCAATTTTTGTGTCGCTCTTTTATTTGTCAGTCATGCCCCAGATTCGATATTTGATGTGTGATGCCCCAAATTTGATATTTGATGTGTGATGCCCCAGATTCGATATTTGTATCGTGTTGTCATGATTTTATGTAGTTGTCCAATATGAGTGTCGGTATAACTTGTTTTGATGTGAGATATTTCAAGTTATGTATAGATTATCAAGCTGTTGTTTTGATCAGAAAATGATGTATTTGCGTGTTCTATTTCAAGTTCAATGTGGGAAGCCTGATGTGTATTACAAGCCGATATGGGTTGGAAACTTGAGTTGTGTTACAAGCTGATATGGGTGGGAAACTTGAGTTGTTTTACAAGTTTATGTGATTTTGGTACTTGAGTTGTTTTACAAGTTTTGATATGGTTTTTGAGAACTTGAGTTGTGTTACAAGTTGATATGAAATGATAGGATTTTGAACTTGATGTAGATGAGCAAATTTGTTTCATGTTGTTGATGTAAGTTTGATTTTGATATCTTTGTTTTGATGTGGAAACTGATATTGGATTTGTTTTGAGATTTGATATGATAATGCCCCCTCGAGAGATCGTTCGTGCACACAAAGCATGAATGATCTCTCGAAAGAAGAAGAATGTTGTTTGAAAGATAGAAGAGTAGATAGTGATGGCATGCATGGGTTTGATAAGATTGATTAGATTGATTGGAATGAGAGCAAGTCTTGTTTCAGGTATGACACCTCCTGTATAAGACATGGATGATCAAGCGTCTGGTTTCAAGAATGATACTGCCTGTATAAGACATGGATGATCAAGCATCTGGTTTCAAGAAGGATACCACCTATATAAGACATGATAGATGATAGTTTGGAAGAATGATGAAGATAGTTTAGAAGAATGATAGAAGATAGTTTGGAAGAATGATGAAGATAGTTTAGAAGAATGATAGAAGATAGTTTGGAAGAATGATAGAAGATATGAAAGTGAAGAAAGATTCCATGATGATGTGATAGATATGCATGCGAGGGATGCAATGATGAATGATGAATGATATTTTGAAAATGAGATGTATGATATGATATGCAACTAATTGTAAAATGATATGCAACTAATTGTAAAATGATATGCAACTATTTTTATTTTTTTGGTAGCATCCTCATTCTGTATTTGCCATCTGATATAGCCATTTGTTTGCTTTCTTTGTAGATATCATCATTGAGCATTGATTTGTTTAGGATATGTTGAAAATTTATACAAGCATAATGGTATAATTGAACCATAATGACCTGAGAAAAATTTACATGATATTTGATTTTGCAAGATAGCACAAGCATCAAGGTATAATTGAACCAGGATGACCTGAGTGCGTATTGCGTAAACATACAAGAGTTAACCTTTGTCCCATACAAATCCGAAATGTCCTTAGTGATATGCCACCAGATTTCTTCATAGGACAAATTTGCATGGTAAAAGACTTCACTCACAGATAGAAGACAAATAAAACATCACATTCCTTCCTTGCTTCTCTAGTCGTAAGACGTCTTGGAGGTGCTCAGGAGATATGATAAGAAAAAATTAACAACCATAAGTAAGCATGCATGCTATTGGAAATGTATTCTTGTCAATTAAAACATCTTGCAAAATAGATCTTTGTTCAGTTGAAATCAGTTCAAGTTCGTGATGTTTAGCCTTCTCGCATTGTTGTTTGGCATTTTGTTGGTTGTTTTGATCCTTGTTGTCTTGCTACGTTTTTGGTCTGATGTTGAAAATCTTGAAGGCGAAATGCCCCAAGCGAGGTCAGGATTTTGCCCCTTGTCATTGATACTACTTTGATATGGATATGTATACTGATCACCAAGCCATGGTGGGATATTATTTGGATAATTGTTTCAGATAAACCAAGGACAGTGACTATGCTAAGTATGTCCAGGATTGATAAGCATTTTGTGAATTTCTAGTGATGTCTCAGATGGATGGATATGATATGTACAATATGATTTGTGAAACATGTACTACCATCAATTGATAAAGATAAGGCTAACTAGAACAAAATCCAGCAGTCATACTGATTGATGTCATTGTTATGATTTGGTTGATGATTGATGTATAAAAATTTATTTCTCTTGATGAATTTGGAAAAACTAAGTTGTTGTTTCTTCAACGTGATGTTACGATAGAGGTTCTTTCTTCTCAGAATAAGGGGATTAGTCATGCATGAGTGATCAATGGTTTCCTTTAATTGGTTTGGATTTAGTTGATTCCTGTTTTTGAAAATTTCAAATCTTACTCTATCAAAGTGAAGGTTTAGCTGTCCCTTCACGACAAAGCGTGTCAAATGATATGGATAAAAGCCTCCCGGTCTGGAAACTGGATTTGACAATTTGAAAATTCTAAACAAGTGTTTTTGAGATAAAATCCGTAAGATGGTAAAGGATTTGATTGATACTGATGATGAAAATTTTCCGGATTATGATAGGAGAGACATCCTCTATTGCTCGATTCGTTTAGGATTCAGACAACTTTGTTTGACACAAATTTTGCTTAAGAAATAGTTTTATGGCTTTTTTTGTCACTCTGCTTTGATGAAAAACGATGTTGATGGATGGATTGATTATCAAGACTTGATGATTGATAAGAATGTCTAGATTCAAAGAGTGAGTACCTCGTATAAGACTGATCTGTCTAGTTTCGAGTGTACCTATCCCTGTATAAGACATGTTTGATGTTGATGTTGATTTCAAGTAATGAATTGATTAACAAGACATGTGATAAGTTTGATTGTAGACTTTGAGAGTTTTCATATTGTTGATCTGATTTGATGGATGGTCCATGTGTTCATGCTTTGATTTTTTTTGTTTTGATTTTTTTGATTTTTGTCGATTTTTAGTTTTTGGATATTTTGATTTTTTTGGGTTTTTGGATATTTTGATTTTTTTGAGTTTTTTTGGATATTTTGATTTTTTTGAGTTTTTGGATATTTTGATTTTTTTGAGTTTTTTGGATATTTTGATTTTTTTGAGTTTTTGGATATTTTGATTTTTTTTTTTTTTTTTTTTGAGTTTTTGGATTAGAAGAAAGATGTATTTGGTTGCCCCAATGTATATCAAGACAAGGAATGGATGAATGGATGACTGAACCATTGAGGTGGAAATAGATTTGTTGTCCATAGTTTTGATCAAGATCAAGGATGAAAAAGGGGATATGGATAGAGATAGGATATAGATAGCACTGGATGATGAAAGCAATGAATAGATAGGATAGATAGATATGGATTAGAGTGAAGCAAGATTGTAGAAAGAATTGGAGGATAGAAGAAATGAATATATAGAATAAGGGATATGGATTAGAGGATTTGGGAGATATGGTAGGAAGAATAGAGTAGATGAACTTTGCCCCCAAGCATAGAGGTTTCCATTTGCAAAAAGGTGATATGTAAGATTGTCATAGTATTTAGCACCATTTGAATAAGTGTTCTCGAACTTTTCAAAGATAGAGACCCAACCCACACTTAGAACCTCTGGAAAATTCAACTGAACATTTCTAGCAACTAGGAAGCAGACTCAAAAGGGAAGAAGAATCCCAAACTGGATCAAGGTACTTAGTTCTTTGATTGCCCATGTGTGTGTAAGTGGGTTCATTCTGGCTCATATGATCATTGTAATCTTCAGAATCCAACATGGCTAGCTACATGAGTTACCTTGACTTCAAAAGCATCCTGGATAGAGCCTCGCTGCCAGTGAGCGTCCATAGCCCCGACGAGGTTATCGCTGTAATCTCACAAATATTGCTCCATTGCCAGCCAGGCGTCCATAGCCCCGATGGAGTTACTTGCATGTTCCCATAGCCAATCATTTTGATATTGCATTTCATTGCATTTTGCTTTTCTTGATATTCATTTTCTTGCTCATGCTTTTGATATTTCTTTTTTTTTTTTTTTTTTTTTCTTGCATTGGCTTGTAAGTGATGAAACTTACATGGGTGTGATAATTACAGTGGCGCTGAAGCAAGATTTTAGATTTTTCACTAGCCATGTCTTCAATTTAAGAGATCACAATGATTTTTAGAGCAATCGATTAAGTGTATGAGATATAGTAATCAAAAGATGTCAGTACCAAGATACGATAAGTGGTTCTTTTCTGGATTGAGTGTGTATCCCAACCAAAAGAAAATGTTAAAGAGGAACAACCTCGGATTCTGAAGCATTTCATGAATAGATATCTAGGAAAAGGACTGAACATTGGATTCGAGCATGGGCAAGTATGTGACAAAATGACACAAACACCTATCTCACAGATGAAGGATTTTATGCGAATGATTGAATGAAAGGGATGGAAGGATAGAAAAGAGGTGTTGGATAATAGATAGAATGTTTGAAGATTTGTGCAAGGATAGATATAAATGTTTTTCAGATGAGTGTTGGTACTTGAGAAGTGATGAAGAGATGGAGGAAAATTGAATTTTGGGACAGAAGGACCCAAAATAGATAGAGGAAATGATAGAAGAAGTTTTGGAAAGATGTTTAGATAGAGGATTGAAAGAATTTCAAAGATGTGCTCCTCATTGATCTTTCTTATGGATCATTTGAGGTGATGGATTGGTGGATGGAGGGAGGTAAGGACTCAAGATGGATGGAAGGGATGGAGAATTCGATTGTGGAATGAAAGGGCCTAAGATAGATTTGGAGGATGAAGAGATTGACTTTGGAATGAAAGGACCTAAGATAGATTTTGAGGAAGAAGACATTGACTTTGGAATGAAAGGACCTAAGATAGATTTGGAGGAAGAAGACATTCCTTGATCTTGATCTTGACTTGGAGTAGGATCATTTGAGTTTGTGCTTTTCTCTTGATTTTGAATTAGAATAGTGGAGGAGATGGAAGGGATATCATGCTCTTGCTTAGGAGGTGGATGTTGAATGGGACTCTGCTCTTGAGATGAAAGGGGATCATCGGGGATGGAATACTAAAATTTTAGGGGATCATCAGAAGATTCTTGACAGGTGGGATCTTGATCGAAGATGGGATCAGATTGGGAAGTCATGATATTGTGATCTTGATTTAGGCTAGGACTTATTTCCTTTGACTGAGTTTCCTTTTTCTCGGTTTGATGGTCATATGAATGATCAAAGTTGATGTTTTTGATAGGTTGATGTAGAGAAATTTACTCCTGTTGATAAGGGTCCTAGGACTAGGTTGTCTCTTCTTTAACTTAGTTTTGTGATGAAGACTTGTTCATCTCAAAATATGAGGAGTGGTCATACACGAATGATCAATGGTTTCCTTCGATGTTTGGATTGAGATACTTCGTTTGAAAACTTAAGTCTACTTTTATCAAATGAAGGTTTAGATTCCCCCTCACGACAAAGTGTGTCAAATGATATGGATAAAGTCTCCCGATATAGAAACTTGATTTGACAACTTACGGTTTAAACTTGGTATGTTGTTTGATAGAATCCTTTAGATGATGGACCTTTTGATCAAGGTGATGATAATACCTAATTTTGATAGGATAAAGTCTTATCTTTAGCTAGTTTTGGATTTGACAATTTTTGTTCTAAGACTGACTTGTTTGATTTGGAAATGATTTCTCTGGTGTTTTGATTTGATTTCTTGTGATCGCATTTGATATTGGACCTGAAAGGATACTCAAGAAGTTTGAAAACTTTTTCTAGAAAGGATTACTTGGTTTGGTATTCCCCTAATCTTGTTGGATGAAAGTCTTTCCTAAAGATAGTTGAAATGTTGATAACCATCTCAAAAGATGTTTTGTTGGATATGGAAATCTTCTCCACTTTATGATTTTTCCTTGTTTGAACTGATTTTTGCGTTTGATTGTTAGATACTTTGCAAGATATTTTAGCATTTGTGACAAGAATACATAGCACACATGAAGACAATGATCATCCTAATGCTAAACATTGAGTGTATATTCTTTTGAGGATGTGTTCAAATCCTCGATGTTATCACTGGTTTGATTTACAACAAAAGACACATCAAATAGACTCTTTATTCAAAGGTCATTGACAATATCATAGCCCACTAGTCTCGATACTCCGTCAGCTCAAACAGCCTTGTCACCCCCTAGAGGGCGCCCGTTTTTTTGCTTTTTGCCAAAAATTAACTCAAAGTGAATTGCTTCACAATTGAGTAGTTATCTTGGGAGATATATGGTGAGTAATCTTGGGGGCGGATTCTTCCCCACCCTTGCACTATGATGTTGCCAATGTTTGGCGACTGACTCAGCTCAAAGTTTCTAATGCTAAAGTTTGTAATCAGGCTTCCCGTTCGGCCGTCAGTGATAAACTCCCTCAGGAGGCTTCCCAACCTTTAGAACAAAGGCTTTACGTATCTCAAGGATACTGGGGGAAGGCTAATCGCTGCGCGCAACCGTTGAAAAAGACTTTCATCACTTTTCACTTTTGATTATAGTGGGTTGGAACACTTGGCTTCAAAGTCGTTCCCCACTTAGGTCGTTCCCTTCACACCGGCCAAAGAATGGCTTTAAGAGTTTTTCAACCCCTCGGGAAGGCAGGCCTGCTAAAGGATGTAAGTGCTTGAAGTACAGAAAGCTTAAGAGTGGTTTGGCTTTTTGATCACCCAGTTATGGGGAGAGCATATACCTTCCACTTTCGAGACAAGACAATCAATTTGTTCTTTTTAGCCTCCAAGACAATGATTTGCTAACTTATATTTGGAGATGTTGCTCCAACAAACATGATGTTCTTTTTAACCCTTCATAGCAAAGTGTGTATTTTCAAAACTTTTGTAAAACAAGCCTGGTCAACAAAGTAAATCGTGATGTTTGGTCAACAAAATTAAAGTCGATAGGGAAAAACTTTCCCTCTTTGCCTTACACAAAATGAAGATGAGGTTCTTTTACTTTGCAAAATGAAGTGAATCCTTTTAAACACCAAAGGATGGTGAGGTTATTTTTAAAACTTTTGCCAAAGTAAAGATTGTTGGTTCTTTTTACAGCTTCCAAAAATGAAGTGTTTTTCCTAACTTGCAGGAATGAAAGGTTTGATTTGTTGTTCTTTTTACCATGCAATAAAGAAAGATGAATTTTCTTTTAAAACACCAAAAAGGAAGGCATGAAGTTCATTTTATGCATCCAAATGAAATGATGAGGTTTATTTTAATTTGTGCAAAAAATGAGAGTGAGTTCTTTTTAACCAACTTTTGTTGAAAGAAAGTAAAAAAAGAAACTTAAAGCCTCTAAACTTGCTCCTTCCCCTGCACAAAAAATATTAGAACCTGCACACAGTTAGTGATCAAGTGTTAGTGTGGGCTTACACAAGCCTAAATTCTGATCTTGGTTACAAATTTTACAATCCTGATCCTGAAATGCCCTGAAATTTGTCTAAGTCTGAAATTTGGAAGATCTTCCAAAAACTAGATTTTGCATTACAACTCCTAGAGGTCTGAAACCCCTCTCAAACATCCTGAAAGTATATATGGAATATAACTTAAAGTATAAATCTTTTCTCTTTCTTATACTTAAATGTTATATTCCATATATATTATGCCTCCCACGAGCTTAATTTTTGACTCTGTCATAAATTTTTGGCTCTGCCAACTCTATGCGCTAAACTATTGTACGGATGCGCTAAGAAAAAGCACCCACGCGCTATTATGTGCCCCCAATGCGCTAAGCTATTTTTCCGATGCGCTATTCTGTTTTTCTCCCGCATCGAGACCTACAGAAAAATATTAGTGGAAGTCACGCGCTAAAGAAAGGACTCCACGCGCTAGAGTATAGTTCCCACGCGCTAAACAGTGAGTGGGATGCGCTAGACTGTTAATCAGATGCGCTACTCTGTTTTTCTCCTGCGTTGATACCTACAAAAAACTTAACAGAGGTCACGCGCTAATGTTTGAACTGCACGCGCTATATGATTGTCTCCACGCGCTGAATAGTGGATTGGATGCGCTAATATGTTAAGTTGATGCGCTACTCTGTGTTTTGCTCGCGTTGATACCTACAGAAAAAATTGTTAATACAAATCACGCGCTAAATAAAGGTCTTTACGCGCTAAAACAGAGAGCCCACGCGCTAAACAGTAGGCTAGAAGCGCTAAACTGTTAGGTGGATGCGCTATGGAATGTTTTTTATGCGTCGATTCCTGTTTCCCGTGGACCTGCAAAAACGATTAATTTCAAAAACCGATTTGTTATTTGGGGTCGAGCCCCACGGTGGGCGCCAGAAATGTATGCGGGAAAAGTGGGCGAATAAAACTTAATATGTGAAAATATGTTAGAATACCAGTCCACACACACACACATGACTTCTTGATGCAAGCTATGGAGTAACGTAGTGTTACTCAGCTTCCCAAGGAGGGTCCCATGGTTCTCTATCTCACAATGTCCCTCAAACCAATGTTTTGCTCTCAGATTACTGAGCAAAATGGTTTAGGGATGGCAAATATGAGAACGAGAGAGATTTTTAATTGATTTTAGTATGAGATGGATGTTAAGCTATGTATGATGCTAAAAATGCAATATACTAGATGATAAGATGACAAGATTAGTACGAATACTATCCTAGCGTGATATATTTAATCTATGATTGAGCTAAAATGATAAATAAATTATTCTAAACATGCATATTAGTCTAATTTCTGATCTAAAAGAGGCTAAATGATGAGCATATATAAAATGAAAGCTTGAAAGAATTTGAGCATAAGTGTGATGCTTCAAATTTTTAAGATCATTGTTAAGAATGGAGGAATGAGAGCTCTATTTATAACACAAACAAGGCAATGGATGGTCAGGATTAAATGGCTTAATCAAGGGCCAAGTTTGAAAGTTGGGGATCCATGTGCACAATTGGCACCAATGAAATAGTGACAAATGTCCACACCAGATTGGGTTGAAAGAAGAGGTTGGAGGCATTAAAGGCCTGAGAAGACCTCATGGTTATCTAAAGGCTAAGGGTCAAGTCTAAGTTAGGTTTACCCACTGAATTAGGAGTTAATCCAAGGATAAACCTTTGTGCAAATGATTAAGGGATAATCATGGTCAAAGCATTAATGACCTGATGAGACCCTTGGGTTGGGTAGAGGTTGAGTCAAAACAAATGTTTTGACCATGTGGGAGGGTTTGAAATAACCATTAATGGTTATTGGAGACTTTGGGGATTAAGTGGTTGAAGGTTGGAAGCCTTTAATGGTTTTCAAAGACTTTGGGGTTTTTGGTGGTTGAGGGTTGAAAACCTTCAATGGTTATCCAAGACTTTGGGTCATTTTGAGAAGTGACCTCCCTTTGCTTAGGGATGTGACAAAGTTTAGAGGAGGGTTAGGTTAATTATAATCGATTAGAAGATTCTAGAAGGGATTAGGAAGGGGTTTGGGATTTTGCAAGTGGATGGGGGATAATAGGATTTAATTGAATTATTTGATTTTCATTCAATTTGGTTGTATTTGGAGAAATTAAATAAATTAGATTTATTCAATTTAGGATAACTATTTAATTAAATTTGAATTTAATTAAAAGTGGCTAGGGGGATTTAATTGAATAAAATGATTTATTCATTAAATAGTATAGTGAATTTAATCAAGTGATTTACTTAATAAAATAGAAGAATGTGGATAATTTAATTAAATTGGATTTAATTAAATAGGGAAATGAACATAAAATATTCATTTAGGAATATGGTCATTTGTATTGTTCGTGTTTTGGTTTGGGCTCAATTTGGTATAGGTTAAGTTTGAATTTGATTTTGAATAGAATTTGGTTTAGCGTTCCATTTGGTTTAGTGTCGGGGTTCAATTTGATTTAGTGTCAGGGTTAGGGTTCAATTTGGTATAGGATTAAAGTTCAAAGTGGTTTTGTGTTGGGGTTCAATTTGATTCGATTAGGATTAGGATTAGGGTCGGGGTTAATTTTAATTTATTATTTAGTTAGATTTAGGGTTAGGGTTCAATTTGGTTTAGTATTAGGTTTATGGTAGATTTTGGTTCATGGTTAGGGTTAAAAATAATTAGGTTTAATATTTTATTTAAATTTTGGCTCGAGGTCAATTGAGGGTTAGGGTTACAATTAAATTTGTTTTAGGGTTAAGGTTCGATTTGGTTTAGTGTTAGAGTTAAGTATTGATTTAGTTTAGGGTTTAGGTTCAATTTGGTTTAGGGTAATATTTCAAGGGACCTCTTGGTCTATTTTTCTTTCTTTTTTTAGATTATAGTGTGATTCAAAACATTAATTCAAAAAATTATAACCAAATTAAATTTGAAAGAATTTAATAATAATTACATGATAGTTCATGAATTAATATTTCTAGAATTTTTAAGATCCATTTTTTTAATAATAGACTATATTATGTATATGCAAAGATCAAGAAATTTTACCATCCTTCATCACATGCCAAGCCTTAGTATTAAATTATTTTTATTGTTCATGGAAAGATATAGATATGTTTGCCCACTTTCTTTGCTAATCATATTGGATCACTTTAGAGAACTTTTAAAAGATTACATACAATAGGAAGAAAGAAATCTTTTATAGTTTTTTTTTAAATAATAATTGCCTTACTATATTCATGTTTATAGATATGAAAAAATAATTCTAGAAACATCATGGAATTGAGAACTGGATGTAAAAACAAGTAATAGATATTTAAAAACAACAATTTTGTTACTATATTGATATTTATAAATTTGAAAAAATACTTTTAACATAATCTTAATTTATTAACTATTTAAATTTTAGAAATATCGCAAAATTGAAAGTATAGAAACATCGTTATTCTTACCAGTTAACTTTTTATTTACTCACAGAGTTCAATTTAGTTTATGGTTAAGGTTTATTATATTTTAGTGTTCTAGAGGTCAATTTGGTTTAGGTTTAAGGTTTAATTTGGTTTATAATCTTAATTTATTTTAAGTAATCAAATTATAAAAATATTATGGAATTGAGAATTGAATGTAAAGATAAAAAATAGATATTTAAAGAAAATAACATTTTTTTACTATGTTGATATTTATAAATATGAAAAGATATTGTGACATAATTTTATTTTATTTAAGTAATTAAGTTTTAGAAACATCATAGAATTGAAAATATAAAAACATCTTTATTCTCATTCATTGTTTTTTTTATATAACTTGAGAAATAAATCTTTCATAGATTTTTTCAAAATGATAATTTTATTACTATCGTCATATTTATAAATATAAAAAGATAATTTTGATATAATCTTAAAATTTATTTTAAATAATTAAATTATAGAAACATCATGGAGTTGAGAACTGAATGTAAAGGAAACAAATATATATTTTATGTGAGTAACGTGTGAGTAAACTGGGACCTTTTAAATTTTGAAATGAGGGAGTGTGCATGAAGCGGGAGGGTTGTGAGTGGGGTTTCATTCACTGCTTCTGAGGATGGAATGGGAGATGCAGATGACCTGGATGGTGATGGGGATGAAGATTGGATGTCGATTTTTATGGTCTACCATTGGGTGCCTTTGTCGGTCATTCAACTCCTTATTTCTAAGTTTGGTAGGGTGCTTCTGGTTTTGGGTTTGCCCTCTTTTATCCCCATCCTATGGCAGATTTGGTGTGTTTTTGCTTTTGGATTTTGGCCCTTGGTTGTGACTTCCTTGGCTGCTCTTTTAAGGCCTTGTTTTTTAGATGGGGTTCTGTGTTTTTTGAGGTTTTTGGGTTTTTACTGCTCTGTGAGGGGTGGTAACCTTTTCTTCTTCCCAGTTATCTTTTGGGCTCTTGGTGATGGTTACCCCCCCCCCCTCCCCCCTCTCTATCTTTTTATTTCAAAGACCTTTGTTGCTTCTGCTCTGAAGGGTGTTGTTTCTCTGTTGGGCCCTTCTGTGAGCAGTGTCTTTCTTTTCATCAAAAGGGTTGTGGTCTTGCTCATAGGAACTCCTTCTTAGTGTTCTTTCATTGAGTTGTGACATCTCTTTTATGCAAAGGGGTTTTGTTTCCCATGGGTTATTAGAGTATTGGGTGTGCTTTAGATTCTCTAATGTTGGTTGTGGACATGACTCCCTTTTCTGGAGCACTGTCTTGGAGGATTTCATGGATATCAGTGATTTAATCTTTTGGGGTAGCCACAAGGTGCTTGCTGAGGTTTCTTCTTCTGGCCTTCCTATGGAGGTGGTCTCGTTTCTTTTCGAGGAGGAGACAATTTTGGTTGGAGAAGATGTGTCTTGCGGATTTGGGGTTGTTGATCCTCTTTGTTTTAGTGGTACCCTTACTACTATCTCGGAGGCCACTTTTGAGGTAGAGATTTGGGAAGTTGGAGATCTTGTTCTGATTCCCAAAGCTATTGTTCTATTCATAGAGGGTGTTGTTCGTTATTGCCTCTTCCATTTATTCACCCTTTCTTTCTTATTGTTCTCCCTAAGGGGGCGATTGAGGGGATCGGTCCCCTTGGTGTTGTTTGAAGTACCTTCTTTGTGGGCAGTATTGAATATCTCTATCTTTTTTAGCCCTTTTTTTGGCTTCCCCATTATTTTTTGGCTTTTGCCTCATCATCTTTGGGTTTCTCTAGTTCTTCCTATAGAGGTGGCCCTATCTTCTTTAGAGGTGAAGATGGATGGTGTTGGAGATGACCTATCTTTTATTGAGGTGGAGGTGGATGTTGCGATTGATGTTGGGAAAGGATGTTGGGGAGTTGATGATGTGATGTCTCTTGGTTGGTTGGGGACTGAGACTGGTCTTTCTACTAATTTCTTTCCTTTATCTCCTATTGAGGTGGAGAGATTGGAGGGTATGATATTATCAGTACTATTCATCCTCAAGCTTAAGGTTATGGAAGCCTTGTTAAAACCTATTATTAAGGCTAAGGGGGCCTAGAAAACCCCTATGGTCATGGTTATCTAAGTTTTTTGGAGAATGGCTTCAACCTTCTTATTTTTTTAGCTAGTTCTTTAAAGATTTCAATTTGATACTAGGTTGATGGTGGGCTGATGGTTGTCTATGTTGTATCCTATAGCAGCTTTCTTTTTTCTAGGTTTTAGATCCATGAAAACTCTAAGGGTTTCAAGTCCCTTCAAAACTTGTTGGTAGGGGTTTCAAGTCCCCTCAAAACCTGTTTGTTCCTTAATAATAAATAAATGTATATATTTTAAAAATAACATTTTTGATATTATATTGATATTAAATATGACAAAATAATTAATTTATTATAAGCAAATAAATTTTAGAAACAAAATGGAATCCAGAATTGAAAACCCCTAATTATCTTTTAGCATTGGTATGAGGATAATAGCTTTTCAATTAAAACAATTTCGATTTTTCTTTAAAGAATTAATGACGATATTTAAACATAAATTTACCAAAAAAAAATTGTATTTGTTATGTGATGGTATGATGAAAGAACAAGTATCTGGTCAACTACTGAGAGGGAGGGGGGGGGGGGGGGTGAATCAGTAGATAGAAAAACTGATAATAACTTCACCAATCTCAAAAATCATTCTCTCAAAGTAAACATAGAATAATAACTCTGTCAAGATAAAAACTCATAAGATAAACTGGTTGACTGTTACAACAAGTTAACAGTAAACAACTTCTTCATTTCTCAATGCTTCCGGTTATCATGACTTATCAAAATAGTTAAGTAGTTAAGTAAATCAACCATGAAAACATAATCACAAAAACATTCACCACTTGACACAAATATTTTTGACGTGGAAACCAAAATAGGTAAAAACCACGGTGAGATGAGACTCACAAGATAACTATCTGAACTCTTCTAAAGTTTGCCCTGCTAGGAGCCTAGCCTGTTAAAGCTTTACAAAAAGTCATGTTAAGAACTAATCCTATTAGGAATCACCCGGTTAAGGGATTGACTACAAATGCCTTATTAGAAGCAATACCCTATAAGGAGTAACCTCGATAGAGGATTTAAAAATCCAATCTAATGGATCACCTTGTTAGAGGATTTGAATAACACCAAGCTTGTTAGAGCTTATCCAGCTAGGGGATTTCAATTCTACTGTAATTGTTAGAAAACAACAAGAGTTTGCTGATATGTCTGAATAGTACTACACTTGCTTGATCAGATCTATTTCATGCTCCTATCTGCCTTTACTCAAATTGTAGATACATCATATAGTTCGGCAACCACACACTCAACTGATATGTGCTCACTCTTTGCCAACTCATTTAAACTAAACAACTTCATTGACCTTATAAACAAATCAATCAGGTCGGTAACATAACAAAAACATAATTCTCATAGAGATTACAAACAAATCGATTCAAGTATGACCGTTGGATTACATAACAATCTCTGCACATCAATCAAGAAAACCTTGATCGCTCCTTGATCACCGCTTCATCAAACTTAGTAACTCATCACGTGCTTTGCATTAGATGCAATACATTTTCTCATTCCCTAGACAAAAACCGTTACAACAACTAGCCAAAATCTCTTGGAATTGTCTTCATACAATAATCATACATGTCATAATCATTACCGCTCATCATCAGATCATAAACCAATATAACCAATTCACCAGACTAAATCAGTTAGGGTTTATCAAAAATAATAGGTAGGGTTTACCGGTTACATCGATAGATAAGGTTTACACCGATTACCGGTTCACTCCACAAATTCTTCCTACTGGTTACAGTAGCAATATTACAACAATATCATTACCAGTTGTTTGACATCAATGACAACATAACATATCATTAATGCAATCTTCATGCAAATGCCAACAATCTCCCCCTTTGGCATTGATGGTAATACAAATATCAATACCATTGATTATTGTGTGATTGTGAATAGGAATCTTGGTTTACATTACCAAGTATTCACCATGCTCTCCATGTCTTCAGCTTGTCACTAGTTCTCCTTCCCATAATCACATAATTCTTCTCCCCCTTTGACAACAATGCCAAATTGAAAGTAAAACATGTAATGTCAAATTTCACTCTGCATCATCAACAATCTACAACTTGATGCTCCCCCAGTGGAATAAATCCACTTCTACACCAATCCTTTTGAAAATTTTGCAAATAGCTTCGAGACTAATATAATCTACATCATACTTAACTGACTTCATGGAGAGGAACAACCCCTAACTGGCTTCTAAGATACTCAAAATTAGTCTTAGGCAAAGGTTTAGTAAAAATTTCTGCAAGTTGTTCCTTGGTAGAAACATGCTCCAAGATCACATCTTTACTCTGTATTTATTCCCTCAAGAAATGACACTTCAATTCAATATGCTTGGTTCATGCGTGCAAAACGGGGGTCTTGGAAATATTTATGGCACTTGTATGATCACATAAAATATTTATAGGTTCTGAAATCTTCATCTTAAAACCTTCCAAAATGTGCCTCATCCATATAGCATGTGTACAATTCATGTAAGCTGCAACATACTCAGCTTTAGTAGTAGATTGTGAAGTACAACTCTACTTCTTACTACTCCATGAAATAAGTCTTCCTCCAAGAAAAAATGCTCCACCCATTGTGCTTTTTCGGTCATCAACATTTCCTGCCCAATCTGCATCTGTGTACACCTTCAAGTCAAAATTTCCTCCATATGGATACCATAACCCATAATCAGCAGTACCTTTCAAATATCTAAAAATTCTTTTGGTTGCTATTGTTAGGAACCGGGAAGGACAACTAAGAGGGGGGGTGAATCAGTTGTCAATAAATTATAACCCAAAACAAATTATTCCAACTTAAAACTCAGTGTCGATAAAACAGATTAATAGTTATAGCAATACCGGTACAACTTAATGCATGAAACAGAAAGCAAAACACATCCACAACACATGACACAAAGATTTTGACATGGAAACCCTATAAGGGGAAAAACCACAATGGGAAACTTTACCCACAATCAGATGATACTACTACAGATAGTAAGTGAATACAATAATGGGGTCTGCACATGCAGAATGGCCAACCGCGTAGAGCTCACTGCTCTATCACAAAATAGGAGTAACACTGACTACAATTGGATGGTTAAATCCAATAACAATGTATTGCTTCAGTATAGCATCTACAATGCTGGATTCAATACCAGTTTAAGCTTTGACCATGAGTGCCAAACACCTTCATAACCTTTCCTTCAACCTTCAGATAATATCTGTGTGATTCGCACAAGGATCTACTTATTTTTGCTCTTCACAATGATCTTCAATATTCGCACACATTCACACATACACTCATACCTCTTACAATTATTTATATAAAACCTAAGACCTCATGATTAGGTTGGCTCCCTAAAGATATTACATTTACAAAATAAGTCTTGATGCAATACAATACGTCGACCTCAATACATTTACACATTATCCAATCAATAAACCATTTCCAAAATGTGTCGTGTTGATCTGGAACATGATATCTTGTACTGATCCATAACCTAGACCTATCTACCAGTAAAGGCAAATATGTGAACCCGATTAGACCAATAAACAAAACACCAAATGTAAACATCCAATCCACGTCTTTGATATAACCAAATGATCTTCAGATGATAACAAGTCATCATCAACTTCTTGAGTTGCCGGTGAAACATACAAGTTGTCGGTGAAACATATACCGGTGATTGTGCATAAGCCAATATCCATATTGGGACCACAATGTGTCAGTTCAACAACAAACCAATATAACCAGAGTGCCAAAACAACAATGTAGACCTCCAAAAAGATAAGTGTTGACATCAATGACAAAACCAATGCAACACATGACGAAGTCATCCATAATACCAACAATCTCCTCCTTTGGCATTGATGGAAACACTAGATGGAAAAACATCTAAGTGCCAAAAACAGAATGCCAAATACCAACAATCTCTCAAAATAGATAAATACAAAGTTTTGTACAAAAAATAGAAACAATATAACCAAAACCAAAATACATCTCTCCAAGTACAATGTTTTTCCATAGACATCTCTCACACTTTGACATCAAATGCCAAAGTAGTCAAGAATCAAAATCAGAACATAACATATAGCTAACTACTCCCCCTAAGCAATAGCTCTCCTTCATCAAGCCGGAATTTTTTTTCTATTAGTCCTTGTCGCTTTGATGCCAATCTTCATCATTCAAGTCTCTATCGGTGGGGTGATTACCCCAAGCTTCTTTCCGAGATATTCAAATGTTTCCTTAGGAAAAGGCTTTGCAAAAATATTTGCAATTTGCTCTTTAGTATTCACATAAACCAATCTCACTTCATTTGCTTCAACATTTTTAAAAAAAAAATTATACTTAATAGAAACATGTTTTGTTTTAGAGTGAAATACCAGATTCTTTGATATATCTATTGCTGTTGAATTATCACTATGATGCTAAAAATGTGATATATAAGAAAGGCATACACATATAATGAGACAATAAAAACATAATGAAAAGCTTAATTGAAAACTAAATTTAAGATGCAAACCATAAGCCTTCCTTGAAATGTCCCATTTCCTCTATTCTTGAGGACCTTGAAGGTGTTGGATTGATTGGCTCTCAGCAAAGCGATGACCTCCAAAGTGGCAACTCAAGAGTTGAGTAACTACTTGATCATGATTGATTATGCAAATGATATGAAATGCATGATCTAAGAAACTAGATTAACATGCTATGATTAATCCAAAATGCTAATTACTAGATAATTGAAATGTAAATTGCCTATAGTAATGATGCTAAAAATAGGAATGCAAGGGATCCTTATTGCTCCAAAATGAGGGGTATTTATAGGAATTCCAAGGCCAAAGTTGAGGTAGCAGGAATTGACGGTCCGGATCTAATCTGAAGATATCAAGGGCCAAGATTGAGGAAGTTGGATAAGAGGTTGGAGGAAGGGACACTTGTCATCTCTATGGTGACAAGTGTCAAGGAGCCTTGCTCATGAGAGGGCAAGTGTCCAAGGGAGGAGACATGTGGCAAAAATGTCATGTGTCTCAAGGGGAGAATATCCACACCATAGGAGGTTAGGATACGGAGGTTAGGATGTGCGAGATAGGATAGGATTAGTTAAACCCAGGGTTAGGTGGAATGGATTAGGTTAGGGGATGGTTAGGTTAGGTGGTTAGAAGTTAGGAGCCATGTGCTCATTTGAATTTAGAAATTCAAATAATTTAGAAAATGATAATTAATCTCAACAAACTTGAGTTTGTTAATTTTAATTAGGGATTAGAGGAATTGATTTAAATGGGGGAAGGATTAATCAATTTAGATTAATTAATCAAAGGGGACTATTGAAATGAACCTATTAAATAAATCCTTAGATTTATTAATAAGTAGATGAATGGGAGAATTTAATCAAACTACTAATGAATTCAATTAAATTGGGAAGGGGGATTAATTAAATAATTGCTTATTCAATTAATTATCTTCAGACCATTTTTAGGTGTATACAATCACAGTAAATAATTACCGGTTCTTTGCATTTTACCTTGATATCCTTCAACATTTTCTTGATCCATAATACCTGAGTGCAATTACTTGTTGTTGCAACATATTTTGCTTCTGCTGTAGATAATGACGTACAAGTTTGCTTCTTGTTGATCCATGAAATTAATCTTCTGCCAAGAAAGAATACACTGCCAGTGGTACTCTTTCTGTCATCCACTTCTTTTACCCAATTTGCATCTGTATATGCACTTAACTCAAAATTATCATCCTTAGGATACCATAAACCAAGATTTGTTGTGCCTTGTAGGTACCGGAAAACCCTTTTTATTGCAGTTTCATGCTTTTCTTTAAGATTGCTTTGAAATCTTGAAACAATACACACTACATTCATTATATTAGGTCTGGTTTGTGTCAAATACAATAACCCTCCAATCATAGATTTGTACCTTGTCGGATTTATAGGAGCTAAATCATCCTTTAATGTCAATTTATCAGTTGTAGTCATAGGAGTTCTTACCCATTTGGAGTTTTCCATTCCAAATTTCTTCAAGAGTTCCTTCAAGAATTTTGTTTAACATATGAATATACCTTTATTTGTTTGAGAAATCTGCAAACCTAAAAAAAAATTAATCTCTCCAATGATGGACATTTCAAATTCTTCCTGCATCTTGTTAGCAAAGTCTTTACATAACCCTTCTTCTCCTCCAAAAATGACATTATCCATAAATACTTCAATAACCAAAATGTCATCATTGGTGATTTTGTAATACAAATTACTGTCAGCATTACCTTTTGTGTATCCAAGCTTTAGAAGATATTTATCCAGTCTAGCATACCAAGCTCTAGGAGCTTGCTTCAATCCATATAAAGCTTTTCTTAACCTGTAAACCATATCCTTATTATTTGTTAATGAAAATCCATCAGGTTGTTCAATGTGAACTTCTTCTTCAAGATCTTCATTCAAAAATGCACATTTTACATCCATCTGATAAACTTTATAGTTTTTGTGAGCTGCAAATGCAAGAAATAGTCTTACTGCTTCAATTCTGGCTACCGGTGCAAAGGTTTCATTATAATCAATTCCTTCTTTCTGAGAATAACCTTTACAAACTAATCTTGCTTTATTTCTAATTACTTCAACATCTTCATTAAATTTATTTCTAAATACCCATTTAGTTCCAATTACATTTTTGTCTTTAGGTTGAGGAACTAATGTCCAAGTATTATTGTTTTCAATCTGTTCTAGTTCATCTTCCATTGCTTTTATCCAATGTTTATTTTGACATGCTTCAATAGCTGATGCTAGTTCAACTTGAGAAATTAAACATACCTCTTCATTTGCCAATCTTCCTCTTGTCATAACACCTTGATTTTTATTTCCAATTAACTGATTCTCTGAATGATTCAATCTTACATACCTGGGTTTATTCTGATTTCCACTTACAAGCTATTGTTCTTCAGTCACAGTTGAGTTTTCTGATGATGTCGGTGTGACTAGTTCTTCATTATGTTCCAGTGCAATTTGTGCCAGCTCATTTATAATCATTTCTATTGTCAGTTCAAAACCTATAGATCTTGATTCTCCTCTAAAATGTTCATCTATCTTCACATTAGTACTTTCAATGATTTTCTGCAATCTTTTATTATAACATCTATATGCCTTGCTTCTAGTTGAATAACCAAGAAATATTCCTTCATCACTTCTAGGATCAAATTTGCCAATAGACTCATCTCTCCTAATATAGCATTTGCTTCCAAATATTCTGAAATATTTAAGAATAGGAATATGACCGAACCATAGTTCATAAGGGGTCTTACCGGTTTCACCTTTGGTGTGAACTCTATTGAAAGTATAAACCATTGTATTCACTGCTTCTCTCCAATACATATGAGGTATATTTGCTTCCATCATCATGGTTCTTGCTAGTATAGTTATATTCTTTCTTTCCACAACTCCATTCTGCTGGGGTGTCTGGGGTGCTGATAATTGTCTTTTGATTCCATTCTCTTCACAATATGCATTGAATTCCCTAGATGTAAATTCTCCTCCTTAATCAGATCTCAAACATTTGATTTTATTGCTGGTTTCATTCTCTATCATTGCCTTGTATATCTTGAATCTCCCAAAAGATTATGATTTCTCCCTGAGAAAAGTAACCCCACATTATAGAATAATCATCAATTATTAGCATAAAGTATCTATCACCCTGAAGACTCCTTGTTCTTGCTGGACCACATAAATCAGTATGAATTAAATCAAGAATATTATTGGATTTCTCAGAAATGCTCTTAAATGTTGTTCTAACTTGCTTTTCCATTTGACATTCCTTACATACCAGATTATGAGGTTTCACAATATTAGGTAAATCCCTTACTGCCTTGGTTGAACTGATCTTTACAATGCAATCAAAATTCACATGACAGAGTCTTTTATGCCATAACCAACTTTCATCAATATGAGAAATCAAACATGTCTTATCATTGGTATTCAAATGAAAGATATTACCTTTAGTTTGAATACCGGTTGCAATCTCCAATCCAGTTCTGTTCATGATTTTGCATTTTTCATTCTTGAATTGTAGTTGAAATACTTTTTCCACTAGCTGACCAACACTCAAAAGATTATGCTTTAAACCTTCAACATAATAAACATTGTCAGTATTGTGCTTACCATCCAAAGATATAGTGCCTCTTCCTTTGATTAAACAAGCTTTGTCATCTCCAAATCTTACTAGACCTCCATGACATTCCCAAAATGATAAGAATTTGATTTTATCACCAGTCATATGATGCAAGCAACCACTATCAATGGTCCATTCATCATTTTCTTCAATTTTTGCTGCTAATGCCTGCTCTACCGATTTGACAATAGGTGCCGGTTGATCTTCTTTTATTGTAACAAATGTCCATCCACTATCTGTTGGATCTTCATCAGAGTCATCTGTAACACCTTCATCTGCATAGTAACATGACTTATCTCCGTTTTTCTTAAATCTGTATCTCGGATATTCATGATTAGGTTTATATGTTCTTTTTGCCTCCTCTCTTAGTCTTGAATGTCTATCAGGACACCTAGATGCCACATGACCAACTTTATTGCAATTAAAACATTTGAAAGGTGTTTTACCTTCATACTTACTTCCTGCTGGACCTTTAGGCATCTTCCTTGCAAATAGTGCTTCAAGTTCTTCATTTTCTCTTCTAATATCTTCAAGTTCTTTTGTATAAAGTGCTTTCCAATCAGATTTGTCAAATGATGATGATGATGATGATTCTTTGAAGGCTATATCAGTCTTGACTGTAGCAACATGACCAAATTCTTCAAGCTCAAATGTTGAAAGTTTTCCGACCAAAGTATCTCTAGATACTGATGTATTAGCCATTGTTCTCAACTCATTAATGGTTGTCACTTTCATTTTGTAAGCTGATGGAAAATCTCTTAAAACTTTAGAAACAATTTCATCTTCACTTAAAGATCCTCCACAACATTGTATTCCTAAAACAATTTCATTAACTCTTTCCATAAATGCAGAAATTCTTTCATCCTCTTCCATTTTTAAATTTTCATACCTGACCCGGTAACATTCCAATTTTGCAATTTTGACAGTGGAATCTCCTTCATTCAATGTTTCCAGTTTATCCCAAATAGCTTTTGCAATAGATCTGTCTGATAATCCCATGATTTGTTGATTTGATAATGTGCTTAGAAGTGCTTCTCTTTCTTTGCAATCATTCTACAAGTCTTTAGCCAAGGTCGATGGATTAGGGTTATTCGGAGTAGGAGCAACATACCCATTCTTTGTAACATCTCATATATCTCTTCCAATGCAGATAAGATGTGTTTCTATTCCGATGTTCCATATACCATAGTTAGTTACATCAAGTTTGGGGTTGTCCTTCCTAAAAATATTTGCTGCCATAGAATCTCCTCAAGCTGTTAGGCTTCTGCAAAAAGAGGACTAGGCTCTGATACCAATTGTTAGGAACCGGGAAGGACAACTGAGAGGGGGGGGGGGGTGAATCAGTTGTTAATAAATTATAACCCAAAACAAATTATTCCAACTTAAAACTCAATGTTGGTAAAACAAATTAACAGTTATAGCAATACCGTACAACTTAATGCATGAACATAAAGCAAAACACATCCACAACACATGACACAAAGATTTTGACGTGGAAACCCCTGTAAGGGGAAAAACCGCGGTGGGGAAACTTACCCACAATCGGATGATACTACTGCAGATAGTAAGTGAATACAATAATGGGGTCTGGACATGCAGAAAGGCCAACCGCCTAGAGCTCACTGCTCAATCACAAAATAGGAGTCGCATTGACTACAATTGGATGGTTAAATCCAATAACAATGTACTGCTTCAGTATAGCATCTACAATGCTGGTTTCAGTACCAGTTTAAGCTCTGACCATGAGTACCAAACACCTTCATAACCTTTCCTTCAACCTTCAGATAATATCTACATGATTCGCACAAGGATCTGCTTATTTTCGCTCTTCACAATGATCTTCAATATTCACACACATTCACACATAAACTCATACCTCTTACAATTATTTATACAAAACCTAAGACCTCATGATTAGGTCGGCTCCCTAAAGATATTATATTTACAAAATAAGTCTTGATGCAATACAATATGTCAACCTCAATACATTTACACATTATCCAATCAATAAACCATTTCCAAAATGTGTCATGCTGATTTGGAACATGATATCTTGTACCAGTCCATAACCTAGACCTATCTATCGGTAAAGGCAAATATGTGAACCCGATCAGACCAATAAGCAAAACACCAAATGTAAACATCCAATCCATGTCTTTGACATAAACAAATGATCTCCAGATAATAACAAGTCATCATCAACTTCCTGAGCTGTCGGTGAAATATATAAGTTGTTGGTGAAACATATACGCTACTGGTGAAACATATACCGATGACTGTGCATAAGCCAATATCCATACCGGGACCACAATGTGCTAGTTCAACAATAAACCAATATAATCAGAGTGCCAAAACAACAATGTAGACCTCTAAAAAGATAAGTGTTGACATCAATGACAAAACCAATGCAACACATGACGAAGTCATCCACAATACCAACAATCTCCCCCTTTGGCATTGATGGAAACACTAGATGGAAAAACATCTAAGTGCCAAAAAAAAAATGCCAAATACCAACAATCTCCCAAAATAGATCAATACAAAGTTTTGTACCAAAAACAGAAACAATATAACCAAAACCAAAATACATCTCATTAAGTACAATGTTTTTCCATAGACATCTCTCCCCCTTTAACATCAAAGTAGTCAAGAATCAAAATCAGAACATAACATACATCTAACTACTCCCTCTGAGCAGTAGCTCTCCTTCATCAAGCCGGAATTTTTTTTTTCTGTTAGTCCCTACCGGTTTGATGCCAATTTTCATCACTCAAGTCTTTGTCGGTGGGGTGATTACCCCAATCTTCTATCTAAGATATTCAAATGTTTCCTTAGGCAAAGGCTTTGCAAAAATATTTGCAATTTGCTCTTTAGTATTCACATAAACCAATCTCACTTCATTTGCTTCAACAATTTCTTTTAGAAAATTATACTTAATAGAAACATGTTTTGTTTTAGAGTGAAATACCAGATTCTTTGATATATCTATTGCTGCTGAATTATCACTATGATGCTAAAAATGTGGTATATAAGAAAGGCATACACATATAATGAGACAATAAAAACATAATGAAAAGCGTAATTGAAAACTAAATTTAAGATGCAAACCATAAGCCTTCCTTGAAATGTCCCATTTTCCTCTATTCTTGAGGACCTTGAAGGTGTTGGATTGATTGGCTCTTAGTGGAGCAATGACCTCCAAAGTGGTAACTCAAGAGTTGAGTAGCTACTTGATCATGATTGATTATGCAAATGATATGAAATGCATGATCTAAGAAACTATATTAACATGCTATGATTATTCCAAAATGCTAATTACTAGATAATTGAAATGCAAATTGCCTATAGTAATGATGCTAAAACTACGAATGCAAGGGATCCTTATTGCTCCAAAATGAGGGGTATTTATAGGAATTCCAAGGCCAAAGCTGAGGTAGCAGGAATCGACGGTCCAGATTTGATTTGAAGATATCAAGGGCCAAGATTGAGGAAGTTGGAGAAGAGGTTGGAGGAAGGGACACTTGTCATCTCTATGGTGACAAGTGTCAAGGAGCCTTGCTCATGAGAGGGCAAGTGTCCAATGGAGGAGACATGTGGCAAAAGTGCCATGTGTCTCAAGGGGAGAATATCCACACCATAGGAGGTTGGGATAAGGAGGTTAGGATGTGTAAGATAGGATAGGGTTAGTTAAACCCAGGGTTAGGTGGAATGGATTAGGTTAGGGGATGGTTAGGTTAGGTGGTTAGAAGTTAGGAGCCATGTGCTCATTTGAATTTAGAAATTCAAATAATTTGGAAAATGATAATTAATCTCAACAAACTTGAGTTTGTTAATTTTAATTAGGGATTAGAGGAATTGATTTAAATGGGGGGAGGATTAATCAATTTAGATTAATTAATCAAAGGGGACTATTGAAATGAACCTATTAAATAAATCCTTAGATTTATTAATAAGTAGATTAATGGGAGAATTTAATCAAATTGCTAATGAATTCAATTAAATTGGGAAGGGGGATTAATTAAATAATTGCTTATTTAATTAATTATCTTCAAATCATTTTAGGTGTATACAATCATAGTAAATAATTACCGATTCTTTGCATTTTACCTTGATATCCTTCAACATTTGCTTGATCCATAATACCTGAGTGCAATTACTTGTTGTTGCAACATATTCTGCTTCTACTGTAGATAATGATGTACAAGTTTGCTTCTTGTTGATCCATGAAATTAATATTCTGCCAAGAAAGAATGCACCACCAATGGTACTCTTTCTGTCATCCACGTCTCCTGCCCAATTTGCACCTGTATATGCACATAACTCAAAATTGTCATCCTTAGGATACCATAAACCAAGATTTGTTGTGCCTTATAGGTACCGAAAAACCCTTTTTATTGCAGTTTCATGATTTTCTTTAGGATTGCTTTGAAATCTTGAAACAATACACACTGAATTCATTATATTAGGTCTCGTTTGTGTCAAATACAGTAATCGTCCAATCATGGATTTGTACCTTGTCAGATTTATAGGGGCTGAATCATCCTTTAATGTCAATTTATCAGTTGTAGTCATAGGAGTGCTTACCCGTTTGGAGTTTTCCATTCCAAATTTCTTCAAGAGTTCCTTCAAGTATTTTGTTTGACATATGAATATACCTTTATCTGTTTGAGAAATCTGCAAACCTAAATTTTTTTTTATCTCTCCAATCACGGACATTTCAAATTCTTCCTGCATCTTGTTAGCAAAGTCTTAACATAACCCTTATTCTCCTCCAAAAATGATATTATCCATAAATACTTCACTAACCAAAATGTCATCATTGGTGATTTTTTAATATAAATTACTGTTAGCATTACCTTTTGTGTATCCAAGCTTTAGAAGATATTTATCCAGTCTAGCATACCAAGCTCTAGGAGCTTGCTTCAATCCATATAAAGCTTTCATTAACCTACAAACCATATCCTTATTATCTGTTAATGAAAATCCATCAGGCTGTTCAATGTGAACTTCTTCTTCAAGATATCCATTCAAAAATGCACATTTTACATCCATCTGATAAAATTTATAGTTTTTGTGAGCTGTAAATGCAAGAAATAGTCTTACTGCTTCAATTCTGGCTACCGGTGCAAAGGTTTCATTATAATCAATTCCTTCTTTCTGAGAATAACCTTTACAAACTAATCTTGCTTTGTTTCTAATTACTTCACCATCTTCATTGAGTTTATTTCTCAATACCCTTTTAGTTCCAATTACATTTTTGTCTTTAGGTCGAGGAACTAATGTCCAAGTATTATTGTTTTCAATCTGTTCTAGTTCATCTTCCATTACTTTTATCCAATGTTTATCTTGACATGCTTCAACAACTGATGCTGGTTCAACTTGAGAAATCATCTTTACCTCCTTGTATCAATATTGTCCTAGCAGCTTGAACAACTAATCGATTGTTTCTCTTTGCGATACCATTCTTCTATGGTGTCCTAGGTGCAGAAAGTTGTCGTTTGATACCATTTTCTTCACAATACCTAGTGAATTCCTCATAAGTAAATTCACTGCCTTGATCTGTCCTCAGACACTTTATCTCCTTACCGCTCTCCTTCTTAGTTAAGGCCCTGAATGCCTTGAACTTACTGAAAGCTTCAGTCTTATCCTTCAAGAATGTGACCCACATCATCCTTGAGAAATCATTAGTGAAGATCATAAAATATCTGTCACCTTGAATACTTTTTGTTCTTATTGGTTCACAAAGACTGTATGAACCAAATCTAACAAATGTCCGCTGAAAAGGATTTTCTCTTGAAAGTTGAGGACGTCATCTTTCCCAACTGACATTCTTTGCATAGAGCATTAACTGGTTTGTCTAACTGAGTCAAACCTCTCACTGTCTTGGACTTACTCACTTTAACAATGTTATCAAAGTTTATATGACAAAATCTCCTATGCCAAAGCCAATTATCATCTATCTTTGCAATGAAATAGTTGCTGACTTTAGGATTAAGGTGAAACAAGTTACCTTTAGTTTGCTTCCTGGTTGCAATAAGTTCACCTTTAATGCCATAGATTTTGCACATACAATTTTTATCCTTTGTCATTGAGTTGTGCCACACTCAAAAGATTATGCTTTAAACCTTCAACCCATTAGACATCATCTACACTACTCTTTCCATTAAGAGAAAGAGTTCCCTTGTCTTTAACCATGTAGGGTGATTCATTGCCAAATCTTACAACTCCGCCATCAAATTCCTTCAGAGAAATAAATTTTCTCCGATCACCAGTCATGTGATGTGAACAACCACTATCAATGATCTAATCATCAAAGTTATCCATCCTGGATACTAATGCCTTCTGGTTTGACATCTCTTCTTTAATGGCTACAAATGCAATGTCTTCATTAGCATCACCGTAAGATTCCTCATCAGTGATACCACCATCAATAGCAATAAGACAATCTCTTTTGCCTTTACCCTTGTACTTCTTGAATTTCTCTCGTTTGTGCTCATTATCACCATTAGGACAGTTAGTAGCAATGTGTCCAATCTTGTTGCATGCAAAACATTTCAAAGGTAATTTGCCTCTATATTTACTTGTACCTCTAGGCAACCGCTTGGCCAACAATGCTTCAATCTCAACTAAACTATCTTCGTCATCAGCTTCTCTGCTAGATCTGGATTCCTCAACTGTGACTGACATCTTTACTTTTCCTCATAGATGGGTTAGAAACAAAAGCTCTAAATGCAGACTCAGATTTCTATACACTACCATCATAACCATTTAATTCAAAAGCAACAAGTTTGTCAATGATGGAGTCAAGAGTTACCTTAGTTTTGTCAATGGACTTTAGCTCCTCAATAGCTACAACTCGGATAGCGTAGACCGGTAGCAGGGTTCTCAGTACCTTACTGATCACTGTGGAATCTTCCACTTTACCTCCTGCACTCTTAATTTCACCAACTATCTCTTTTATCCTTTGACCATATTGCTGGATATTCTCACCTTCAACCATTCGCATGTCATCAAACTTTCCTCTTAGACTCTCTTCGTTAGAAATCTTAACATGTTCATCACTGCTATAAATCTCTTCAATTTTTTTCCATACCTCATATGCAGTTTCAAGACCATGAACATCTACATACTCTGCATTAGACAAAGAACTGATAATAGCTTCCAGTGTTTGATGATTTTCTTGTTGCTCTTTCTTCTGATCATCAGTCAACATCCCAATAGGTGCAACATACTTAGTATCGACATGTTCCCAATACTGACTTCCCAAACTCTTGATATAAATTTTCATTATGTCACTCCATATCCTATAGTTCTCTCTATTAAACTTCAGACCTTCCTTCTTCATCATGATTTGCAAGATCTTTACCTCAAGCTATTAGGCTTAGACCTTAGAGGACTTGATAAACTCCAATACCAATTGATGGTATGTTGAAAGAATAAGTATCTGGTCAACTAATGAGGGTGAATTAGTAGATAAAAAAACTGATAATAACTTCACCAATCTCAAAAATCATTCTCTCAAAGTAAACTTAGAATAATACCTCTGTCAAGATAAAAACTCATAAGATAAACCAGTTGACTGTTACAACAAATTAACAGTAAACAACTTCTTCATTTCTCTATGCTTCCGGTTATCATGACTTATCAAAATAGTTAAGTAGTTAAGTAAATCAACCATGAAAACATAACCACAAAAACATTCACCACTCGACACAAATATTTTTGACGTGGAAACCAAAATAGGTAAAAACCGCGGTGGGATGAGACTCACAAGATAACTATCTGAACTCTTCTAAAGTTCGCCCTATTAGGATCCTAGCCTGTTAAAGCTTTACAAAATGTCCTGTTAAGAACTGATCCTGTTAGGAATCACCCGGTTAAAGGGATTGACTATAAAAGCCTTATTAGAAGCAATACATTGTAAGGAGTAACCTTGATAGAGGATTTGAAAATCCAATCTAATGGATCACCTTGTTAGAGGATTTGAATAACACCAAGGTTGTTAGAGCTTACCCGGTTAGGGGATTTCAATTCTACTGTAATTGTTAGAAAACAACAAGAGTTTGCTAATATGTCTGAATAGCACTGCACTTGCTTGATCAGATCCATTTCATGCTCCTATCTGCCTTTACTCAAACTGCAGATACATCATCCAGTTCGGCAACCACACACTCAACTGATCTATGCTCACTCTTTGCCAACTCATTTAAACTAAACAACTTCATCGACCTTATAAACAAATCATTCAAGTCAGTAACACAACAAAAACCTAATTCTCATAGAGATTACAAACAAATTGGTTCAAGTATGACCGTTGGATTACATAGCAATCTCTGCACATCAATCAAGAAAACCTTGATCGCTCCTTGATCACCGCTTCATCGAACTTAGTAACTCATCACCCACTTTGCATTAGATGCAATACATTTGCTCTTTCCCTAGACAAAAACCATTACAACAACTCGCCAAAATCTCTTGGAATTGTCTTCATACAATAATCATACGTGTCATAATCATTACCGCTCATCATCAGATCATAAACCAATATAACCAATTCACCAGACTTAATTGGTTAGGGTTTATAAAAAACAATAGGTAGGGTTTACCAGTTACATCAATAAATAAGGTTTACACCACTTACCTGTTCACTCCACAAATTCTTCCTACCGGTTACAGTAACAATATTACAACAATATCAGCAATATAATTACCGGATAATTGACATCAATGACAACATAACATATCATTAATGCAATCTTCATGCAAATGCCAACATTATGTTTTACTTGTGCAAAAAGTTGTATTCCTTGTTGTTTAAAAGTTATAAAATCAACATTATCATCAGTTATATCTACAAAATCAAGATTATTACCAATTACATCTACAAAATTAAAATTTACATGTCAAGTTCCTCAATCTTTTCATAATCATGCATATAACAAGACATAATTAAAAGTTAAAGTTTTGTCTACTTAAGCTAATCTTTTCTCAACTATACACAGACAACGACTTGATTAAAAATTGTGATTGAATAATTCAGTCAATAAAACCTATCCTTATTGAGATTGCATTGCAAACATGCAACCTTAATTTAAATGATACTATATAAAACAAACTAAAATAAAATGAAATTTACCTCTTTCCGCGTGCAAGATATACTATAATACATATAGTTATATGCAACATAGAGGAATCTATGCAATTAAATTAAAACATGTTTCAATTACCTTCTTTTATCAAAGATCATCACATGTAATTAAATGAAATTATAGTAGTCTTCGTGAATCCAACTCATTTTAATCATACTCGTAACCTGTAATTACAATAAAAAAGATAATATAAATATTCATATGAATACATTGGTGATAGTTAGAGCTTTGTTGAGCCTCTCAAATGTTATCTCTTTTTGTCTCATCCTCACCCATAATGACCCATATGCACGGAAATAAAAGACTGCCAATTTTTTAAAATAGAACTTCACAGAACAATGGCCTCACACTGGATTTTAAAAGAAAGAAGTTTAACAATGATCTAACATGCTTAGTTAAATAGAAACTTATCTTCTAAAGTTGAAAAACTTAGAAATTTGGAAACTACCCATTTTTTATCTTTTTTGTTTTTATGACATAAATAAGAAAGTGTGTTGCTACTATATAGTAAAATTAATAATATAGTAATTTGATTTTCCACTATTTTTTCTAAATAATAAAATATTAATATATATCATTTTATAATGCTACTATTAAAAAATTATTAATTTATTTTAAAGAGAAATAAATGGTTTTTCATTTTTCAAATATTTAAAAAATTATCATAAATATTTTTTAAATATGAATTTAGAAAATTACTTTAATTAAGTCAATTTTTAGGAAGATATCCATATCATGAGAATTTATTATTTAATATATTTTTTAAAATGCATTTTTTTGGAAGGATACATTTATCCATATCATTCTTATGCTTTTTTTAATATAACATAGTTAATAATAAAGAAAATTAGATATATTTTTTTCTTTTTGAAAACAAATTTTTTTTTTGCATTTAAAACTTATAAAATTTGATAATATTAAAGGAAATATTTTTTTTGCTTTGAAAACAAAAAAAACTTTGTATTTTAAAATTATATAATCTAATAATAATAAAGAAAATTAAATGTTTTTTTTCTTTCAAAACAAAAAAAACTTTACATTTAAAAATTAAATAAAATCTAATAATAAAGAAAATTATTATTTTTTTATTGACATGATGGTCAAACGCATGTCAAATTAAATGAATTTTGTTTTTCTTTACAAAGGTTTTTACATCCGTCTGTTAGTTAATACGCCTCTTAGCATAATCAACAAGTGTCACATAGTGGCGAGTACTTGTCGTTATAATATTGTAATAAAAACATTTGTTCTAATTAACTATTATAATTTTGAATTGTGATAAAAATATTTATTTTAATTTTTAATTATTATAATTATTGTGATTTTAAAATTATACGAGTATAACTATATTTATATAATAACTATAAC